>NC_057822.1:50030000-50349767 GCF_910594005.1 Cervus elaphus
CAGTACAACCTTAGAGAAGCCAATAAGAAAACACCCAGATTCATCAGAGTGACCTGCTCTCTGTCTCTGTAGCTGATGGTTACATCACCTTTCTTTTCATTCTTTCTAAGGGGCACAAAAGAGAAAGAAAACAGCGTCACTGTGCTTGCTGCAGGACCAACAGCAACGCCTGGTGCATTGTAGGTATTCAGCATGCATTTGTTGAATTAAACAGCATTTTTAAACTTTGTTAAATCTATTTTAGAAATATGCCTGACAAATTCCACAGTATTTTCCTTTCACTAGAGATAATTACATGGTTTGTAATCATATAATGATGATTTTGATGTTGTTGACAGTTTCCCGTGACCTGTGGCAGTGTATTGTTAGCAAAATTAATGCCAGATATCTTTGTATGCTGGTTTCACATTTCTTTTGTCAGCCATTGAGTGAGCGTAAGCTAAATATTTCAGTGAAATTATTAACAATAGCACTTATACTCCCAGAGTGTGTACACAGTAGTCTTTGATGCTAAAGGTAGTTGGGATGAAATTAACTTTTGGGGAATATTTGGTTGTATGAGAAGTTAGAAATTTACAAGTTCCATCAGTGAAAAAGGTTAAATGACTATTTACTGTATGTTAGACACCAACCAAACTAAACATTACTGGAATAAAAAAAGACAGCATGTGGCCCCAACTGTTGGCGTAATAAGTTTTAAGTTATTCTTTAAACATGCAAGTGGTGATGGAGGATGTTGAATGGGCAGTTAGATCAACAAGCCCACAGATCACGTGAAAGTTCCAGGCTTAGAACAAAAGTTTGGAAGTGCTGACTTACAAATGACATTCAGTCTTGATGAACTCACCGGTGAAGGGAGTCTAGATTACAAATAAAAACCATCCAGACCTGAATTCTCAGATGCTACCATGTTAGGGTACAATATTCTTTCATTGTCTAAGGGGGGGACAGTTATGCCAGTGACATCCTTTGAGGTCTCAAGGCCAATTGAATTCAATTGGAAAGCATAATGTTATATAATCTATAATTTATTTTGACATGTTGGCAGAACCATGGTAAAGTATGCCTCAGTTATTTAGTTTTGATCATCACTCAAGGATGGTTAGTAACTTTTGAACTGCAGTGATCAGGAATTTGAAAGACTTATGGAAACTTTGTTCTACAAAATAATTCAGCTATCCGAATTTTCCATCAATCCCACAGGGTGTGCCATGTAACTAATGGAGAATAGAATTTTACCATTACTGAAGTTTTGCTAGTGGAATGAGTTGATTCAAGATATGTGGATTCACTAGAAGTATACAAACAATCCCACTCTTCATGAATCAGATAAAATAATCTAATGAGTCGAATAGCCTCCATCCTTTAGGCATGTACCCTGGGCTTAAGATTTCCATTTGACCTGTGTTCAGACATTTCTGGAGGATTCTGTTTTCTGACCAGTAGTTTTGCTGAATCTTGCTGCTAGAATTATTGATGCACCTGCCTTGACCAAATATTCAGATAGGTACTTTCTAGAATGCTTAAAAGGACAGAGAATTGAGACTGCATCAAGTTATTCAGTTTAACATTTTGTGTTTGCTTGATAAGAAATATTTGTGTAGGTGGCAGAATATAGTTAGGTACTATCTTTTGTCAGATACTGACTTTCATTATTATGTATGACATAGTAGCAAGGAGTGTGTGTCTGTGTGTGCTTGTATGTGTGTGTGTTTATATGTGTGTGTGCATGTGCATGCATATGTGCCCTCAACCACCTTAGACTATTGGAGACTGTACTGATTTCTACCAAAAGAACTTACTAATTATGGTGACAGTATATAACTATTAGTTTGAAATATGACATTACATGGGCATCTAGTGTGATAGAGTGATTCAAACCTATTATGGCAGTTTATAAGGGGAATGAAGCACCCAAAATATATATAGTATATAAAGAAATGTAATTAAAACAAAATCTTCTAACCCACATAGATAGTAGGGAAAGAAAACACTTTTATTATTGAATAAGCGGTTAAACCAGAATGTGTTGTGTATCACAGGCAATTGGCAAAGACAGGAAAGAATCTCACCCTATTCTGTAGTTAAGTAGATATAACCTATTACACACATCTCAAGATAAGCAATAACCAGTCTTCAAGTAAGAAGCGTTCATGGCATCATTTGTCACATATAGTTCTTTCCAACTTTACCTGGTGATTAATTGGGGTGTTAGCTAATTGGTTTTATTGAGGCAAAGCAAATGTATTTCTTACGACAAGAAAGGATTTTGCAACTGGGAGCAAGATGCCTACAGAAGTTAAACTCCTACCCTCTCACAGAAAGGCGAGATAGGAGTGCTATCTCTCCTGACATTTACATTTCAAAAAGATGGCTCCCAGGTCCTTGAGAAAGATATTCCTGGGTCATAAAGCTGACAAAAGACCGATTTTGTCTTCAAAAGAATAAAAAAATGAAAAAAGTACTTAAAAGTATAAGTAAATAAATGCTCAAAGAAAAAGGAGGGGAGGAAAATCTGCTTCCCTTATTTTCAACAGAAAGAATTAAGCCTCTTATTTTTCATTGGTAGTTTACGAATAGAATGAGATAGGACTTTATTTGAAAGGCAGTTAAGTTCTACATATTTCATAAGAAGACTGTTTGGTTACACGAGGAATGAGGCTTATTCACGACTACATGGGGGAGGTAGATGCAAGGAACTGAAGATTAGTTAGAATTTAGAAATACGTAAATTAAAGTAAATATGATGAATACAGCTCACCATGCTTTCATTCTGGGAGAAATTGATGTGTCTAGGGTGGATGACTCAGATTCCTAGTGTTTTTAGCTGTGGCAGTGTTGTAGCCATGCATTCCGGGAAACAAACTCACTCAGAAGGACAGTGCAGATAGTGGAGTGCAGTTTATTACACCGGCGGGCTCAAGGCAGAGTCTCCTCTTAGCCAAGGACCCTGACCCGTTTTTGTGAAAACCTTGTATACCCTAAGTGTACGTGCCCAAACCCACCTCCCCAAATTCCCTGAAACTAGTCTGAACAAAGGAAAAGAAAGATACAATAAAAGTTAACCTGTGATTCATATGCCTTAGCCTAGGTAGTTAACAGTGGACAATTATCAATAGGCCTGTGGTCATACCCCAATAAGCATAATAGAATTTATGATTCTATTCGGTTACACAGATAATTAGGGTATTCTTTTAGGCTACGGAGAGTCTAGGTACGCACCCCGGGGCTCTTCCATCTGGGGAGTCTGGTTTTCCAGTTGGTATGTCATTTCTTTAGATACTGGGCATAGAGCTCAAAGTCCACAGTCTGGCCCAAGAGGGAGACTGTTCTGTCTGTTTCCTCCTTCAGCAGAGCCTACTGGGTGGAGGAAGACTATCAGCTCCAAGGCTAAGGGGAAGTGTGAGGATAAGCTAGAGAAGCCTCAGAGCAAAGCCCCTGAGAGAGTTTTCAGGGTCCAGGTTCCCTATGAAACCATGTGAAAGATACTAGCTGGGAATAGGAAGTAGAGAAGCACAGACAAGAGATTAAGAAGTGGGAGATCTCCTGGGGACGTGTTAGCATGTCAGCTCTGTTTCAAGGTGCCGACGCAGGACAGGCATAAACTGCATAACCAAAAACATACCATGTGCATTTCTATGGGTCCAAGAAAATACAAGTTTAGCTTGGATAAGATATTATAGAGGGCTTATGCGAGAAGAAGTTTGTTGCCCTACCTCATTCTGGATATATCTTTTGGGGGGAATTATATAGAGTAAACAACAGTAAGTTACTGTTACCAATAGAAAGTAGAATTTTTTTAATGAATAGGAAAAAGGAAATATTTAGAGCATGGGAAAAACTTGCATTGATATAATTGATCTACCGGTTTGTTTAAGCAACATAACAGTCATAATAATAATTAAAAAGAATATGATCATCTGTGTAATTCTTCAATTAAAACAAAAGAAACCTAGAAAAGGAGGCAATACTTTAACACAAAGTTTAAAAAAAAAATTAAATACAGTCATTTAGAAAAGACTTAAACAATGTCCTCAACAATGTTTTAACAGCTAAAGCAGTGAAAATGAGTTTGGTAAATAATTTTGATAGGTTGGCCTGAAGTGTGCATAAATTGAAAAGATTGGAAAGATAGATTATAATTTGATCATAGAGGGCTATGATTAACTGGTTAATCAACGTGTTTGAACTTTATCTAATTGGTGATAGGAAGCTATGAAAAGTTTTTGAGTAGAGTGACTGACGTGACATCATCAGTAGGAAGATGGATGAAGCATTGTGTTCCAGATAGATCAGAAAACAAGGGCTTTTTAAAGGACTGTGCTATCGTCTAGGTGTGAGATGATAAAAAAGATGCTCAAGAATGGAAAAAAAAAAAAGGAAAAATATAGGAGACATTACTGAGGAAAAAAATCTATGAAACTTTGCTATCCATTCAATATGCAGAGAGAAGTATTTGTGAAATAATGAATTGCAACTTTGAAAAAGGAGGGTAAGTTAATAATCATTCCAATCAGAAGGATAAGGAGCAGAGGAGAAAGAACTAATAGTAGTTTTGGACTTAAATTTGGGGTGTTGCTGGAGAAGTTCAGTTAAGAAATTGGGGATACCTGTGGATACTCTGTATCCATCAAGGCTGGACATAGAGATACAGGTGTATGTATACATACATCTACACATACATACATAGATGTATGTATACATACATATAGAGGTAGTTATCCATATAGAGGTTATAGTAGGAGCCATTCTATTACACATAGATATTATGCTAAATTGGAAAATTTTAAGACTCTTAAGTCTAAAAATCACAACTTAAATTTGATGTCTAGTACATACGTTTTCCCCCACAGGTCTCTAAACAATTATAGTTATTTGTTATTATGAATAACCACCTAGCAGGAATATGAACAGTGTTATTGAGAATAGGAGCATGCATTGTTTTTTGGGGAAAGTGCAGAATATTTTGTGTAAAAAGTGCAGAATATCAGTATTTTCCTATGAAAACACTGACACTTCAGTGTGTTTGTAAAGTCTTCTCTTTATTAAGATTGAAACAGGAATATCTGTGAGTGTTGTCACAGAAGCTGATATTTTATAGTGTTACCATGAAACATTATGCCAAAAATATTTCTGTCCAATTGTAAATCTGTTTTTTGCTCCTGTTCCAAACTCACAGAGATTCTTTCAGACAAAGGGAGCTGAATATCTCCGTTCTAATCACTCTATTGTGTCGGAGAGCATACAGATAAGGATCGAATTGGACAGAGCTCAGCAGAATACAAACAAGGTGACAAAGATAACAGCTACTGTTTCTAAGAGGATATGGAAGGGAAAGATTTACTATGTATTGATATAGTTGTGTTAGGGGAAGCACACTTATTGAAACCGCCCACCCTGGCCAGGCACCATAGTAACCATTTGCATGAGTTGTTTTATGACAGGAGATCCTGATAAGGAATACGGAACTAATAAGCCACCACCAACAGGAAGAATTCGGGAAAGGTCAAAAGGAGACACCGCGTGTCCGTCCACTTCCCAGAATCCCTCTTGCTAGCATCCATCTTGGCTGAGCGATGCGTGCGCCACCAGGAAAGACTCTGAATTAGAATGATTGGCCAAAGACCACCCGGAAACTAATCCCATCACCATAAAACCCAAGACTGCGAGCCACTCGGCAGAGCAGTTCTCCTGGGTTCCCTTACCTACTGCTCTCCACCCGGGTGCCCTTTCCCAATAAAATCTCTTGCTTTGTCAGCATGTGTCTCCTCAGACAATTCATTTCCGAGTGTTAGACAAGAGCCCGGTTTCGGGCCCTGGAAGGGGTCCCCCTTCCTGCAACAGCTGTAAATGCCAACATTTACCAAACTAAACTATCTGAGTGCTCACTCAAAGTAGAGCTCACACAGAACTCTTTAAGATCTTTTCTTAGGTGAAATGATGTTTTAGGTAATCACCCATCTTGCATTTTGCCATTTCTGGTCCCAGGGCCTTTGCCTGTAATGTAGTTTCTAAAATTTGAGTCCTTAACATAAAATAGCAGGAGTAATTGCTAGGCTGTCTCCAAACAATTACCAGAAAGGTGGCTGGTTGCATGTAAGATAAATGGAAAATAGACCTGTTTGGATATGACTTCACATGGGCTTATTGTTAAAGTAAACCTTAACTCAAGATTCCTGGACGGCATTAGAAGCTGAACATTGTCATTAGAACTCTTGGTATCTCTAATACTTTAAATAAAATAAATTTTCTATCACTATACAATAAAAGGTATACGTTTACTACATAACTGGGGCTTCCCTGGTGGCTCAGTGGTAAAGAATCGGCCTGCTAATGCAGGAGATGCAGGTTTGATCCCTGGGTGGGGATGATTCCCTGGAGAAGGAAATGGCTACCCACTCCAGTGTTCTTGGAAAGAGATGGGATTTTGGAAAATCCCATGCATAGAGGAGCCTGCTGGGCTATAGTCCATGGGTCACAGAAGAGTTGGACATGACTTAGTGATTAAACAACTACATTATTATAATTTTATTCTTAAAAAAGTAAAAGCAAAAATCTTTGTTCTCTAAAAATCAGAATTGAAATCAGTTTAGGTCTCATAACATATGGATACTTGGATTTGGGGAATATGGTTCAATGGTTACATTACAGTAGATAAAATCAGAGAAGTTAGGGTCTGTATAGAAGTATCTTTTAAGTAGGCTATTTCTGTTAGGGTGTGCTCCACGCATTATGTGCACATTCAAGTTCAATTAATTGGTCAGTACTATTCTTTGACTCTTTATCTTCATTTTTATTTTCTTTCACATGAATTCAGTATTAGGATGAATTATGCTTATTCAGGGGAAAACAAACAAACAAACAAAACATTGGGCATTTTCTACTGAAGGAGATTTAATCCTAACACCTATCTGTGAGGTAGATGTTAGGATCTACCTCATTTTACTGATGAAGAAACAGAAGGTAAGTTAATGCAGTTTTCTCAGAGTCTCCTAGCTGGAGAGTGGTAGAGACAGGATTCAAGCCCCTCGAATGACCAACTTGCATCCTGTGTTTACTAACAATTATGATTTTTTTTTTTTGGCTGAAGTCTTCCTGTATCTTATTTCAAATAAAAGATTAGCTATTAACCCTTCTTCCTATGGAGCTTCTCTGGTGGTTCAGACGAGGGAAAGAATCTGCCTGCAATGGAGGAGACTGGAGTTTGATCCATGAGTCGGGAAGACCTTCTGGGGATGGGAATAGCTATCCACTCCAGTTTTCTTGCCTGGAGAATTCCATGGACAGAGGAGCCTGGCAGACTACAGTCCATGGGGTCGCAAAGAATCACACACAACTGAGGGACTAACACTTTTCTTCTTACACAGTAAACACGGCAGGTCTTTGCTTTGTACTTGATCTTTGTTGTCATCTGATCTTGCTTCTGTCCAGCTCCATTTCCACTAAGCTTTGAGGTTTTCAATTTATCTATTTGGTTTCAATTTCCAATTGCTCAGAACTGTTAGAGGAAATTGGCATATAAACAAACCTGACATCAAGTATACTTGTAAATTTATTATAATGATAGGAAAAGACTTTTCATTATTTCTATGTTTCTTTTGCATTGTTTTTCACCTGGGTACCGTGATGGTAAAGAATTGCTGTTTACCAGTGCCAGAAAAACAATGGAGCCATGGTGTGTGAATACTGTGCCAAAACAATTAACTAAGAGCTAAAATGTCAATCATGTCTTTTTTTTGTTGTTGTTCCCCAACCCAGGTCCCCAAACTAGTTGGAGTGACTTTTTCAACTAATCTATTTGTTGATTTTTCTTTATATAAGCAGTTCGATAGTCAAATATTGTTTTCCTTTTAACATCACTTATTAATTAAAATATGATTCTTTCTTTTTTGAAGCCAATGGCTAGCTTGTCAGAAACTGCATTCTTTCATTTTTCTAGATACATAATTACCATCAGAAACAAAGTTATCGGATGCAAATTACATTTAATCCCTTCGAGTCCTAACAAACACATCAGTATTTTACATCTAAGGAAAAGTTCAGGCTCAGAAGACAGCTACAAAGATTTCATCTCACCTTTTTAGGCAAATGCCCTACACATTAAAGTTATTTTATAAGTAAGATTTTGGAAACTCATGAAATTGGCTTGTTTTTCTTTCTATTCTCAGGATAAATACTATTAATGCTAAACATGTAATTTTTAGAAATAATTTTATTGATTATTTATTTTTGGCTGTGCTGGGTCTTCATTGCCACACAAGCTTTTCTCTAGTTGCGGAGAGCAGGGGCTGCTCTTGTTGTTGCTCAAAGGCTTCTCGTTGCAGCGGCCTCTCTCGTGGAGCAGGGACTGCAGGGAGCCCAGGCTTCAGTAGTTGCGGCATTTGCGCTCAGCAGCCGCGGCTTCCGGGCTCTGGAGGACAGGCTCAATAGTTGTGGCACATGGGCTTAGCTGCTCTGTGGCGTGTGGGATCTTCCCAGATTAGGGACTGAACCTGTGTGTCCTGTATTGGCAGGTAGATTCCTTAACACTGATCCACCAGGGAAGACCTAAACATATGTAATCTTGATTTCGAGTTGGACCCCCCAAAGATCAAATGGTAAAGAGGTGCTAAGCATTGATGCAAACCTAATGTATGACAGCTTTTAACTCAACCAACAGTTCCATAAAATATTCCACCAAAGGCCTTTTAAGTTAAATGGTGTATGCGTGAATGTGTGGAAATTTTTGGACAAAGCAGAGTGATTAACCCAGATTCTCCTGCTTTCTTTGATCTCATTTACACATCAATAGTTAAAGGCAATAGGCGCCCAACAGCAAGCCGACTTGATGAGATGAAATACTAACCCTCATTATGATCCTGTACCTGAGACCATAGTTTTGCAAATCACCCCTACATTTGACTAAACTGAGTTATATTGAGGGACTATTATAATTTGAAGGTTTTTAACTAGTCAGTTTAGAAGAGTAATAAGTATATGAGACTAAATTATAACTTGTAAAATGACAGCAGAGATTGGTTTATTATAAACTAACTAATAATAATTATGATAAATGTTCTTTTCAACTAAGCTAGTTTGATTTCAATCAGAAATAACACAGAATGGAGCTTCTTTGGTGGCTCAGTGGTAAAGAGTCCACCTGCCAATGCAAGAGACGTGGGTTCGATCCCTGGTCCAGGAAAATTCCACATTCTGCAGAGCAGCTAAGCCTGTGTGCCACAACCTCCGAACCAGGGCTCTATAGCCTGGGAGCTGCAACTGCTGAAGCTCTGGAGCCCAAGCTCTGCGGCAGGAGCGGCGTCAAAAGGAGAAGCCCGAGGACCGCAACTGCAGAGGGGCCCTCGCTCACTGCAACTGGAGAGAGACCTGCACATCAACGAAGACCTAGTGTGGCCATAAATAAATAAAACTGTATGTAAAAATGAAAGAATACAGCACGCACCTGATCTTGTGAAGTATAGAATTATATTGTGATTATGAGTAAAATATGGAAATGTATACCACAATTCTACAACTCTTTTCAGAAACCATTTGAATCGTTACTTTCCGAATAGGAGATTTTGTTCAATAATTGCTTTTGGTTCATGATGTTGTACAATATACAATCTATAATTAATTCAAAATATAAGGATTAATTGAAATCATTAAAAATGGATGAACAAGTTAAGAGGAATAGCAAAATGCTTTCAAAACATGATTCAGTTCAGTTCAGTTCTGTTCAGTCACTCAGTCGTGTCCGACTCTTTGCGACCCCGTGAATCACAGCACTCCAGGCCTCCCTGTCCATCACCAACCCAAAACATGATAAATATACATAATTCATCTGATACTACTTTCTGTGGGCAGGTAGAGGAGTAAAAGCAGTAAACATTTGGTTCAGAAAGGGAGATTGACTATTAATTTTCTATTTCAATTGCTATGGAACTCTACAGAGCCCAGAAAAACTACAAAGACTTCCTGCTATATGGAGAGGCAAGTACAGTTAATCCTCCTATAGTGGATGGTTGTTTACAACCAGTCACCATCATTGAACATTCTCCTTTATCTTGTTACTCTCGCATGTGACCCCTACTTTCTGAAAATGCACATCCTTAGATGCCCTTGTGGCTAGGGTGTAGGTAGCTGACAGTTGTTTCACAATCAGATGTGGACTCAGATCAGCAGCATTGCTAGGTGGCCTCGCAGGGGGAGATGGTTCTTTTTTCTGTAAGTTAGTTTTTATTGGAGTACAGTGTCTTTACAATGTTGTGTTAGTTCCTGCTGCATAGCAAATCGAATCAGCCATCACGTATATGTGTATCTCCTCTTTTTTGGAGTTCCTTCCCATTTAGGTCATCCAAGAACGCTGAGTGGAGTTCTTTGAGCTAGACAGCAGGTTCTCATTAGTTATCTGTTTTGTACATAGTAGGGTATATAGTGTTAGTCACTCAGTTGTGTCCAACTCTTTGTGACTCCATGTATTGCAGTCTGCCAGGCTCCTCTGTCAGTGAAATTCTCCAGGCAAGGATACTGGAGTGGGTTGCCATTCCCTTCTCCAGGGGATCTTCCTGACCCTGGGGTCAAACCCAGGTCGCCTGCATTGCTGGCAGATTCTTTACCGTCTGAGCCACAGGAAAGTCACTGAGGCCCACCGTCAATCCCAATCTCCCAGTTCATCCCACCCCTTCTTCCCCTTGATGTCTATACATTTATTCTCTACATCTGGATCTCTGTTTCTGTTTTGCAAATAAGATCATCTATACCATTTTTCTAGATTCCACATATATGTGTTAATATATGAACTGGTTTTTCTCTTTCTGCCTTATATGGAATATTATTCAACTGTAAAAAAGCAAAATTGGATCATTTATAGAGACGTAGATTGACCTAGGGTGATAGTGTTCTGACAAGCAGAATGGTGAAGGTACACAGTTCCCTGGGTGGCAGTAGCAAATGTTTTGGACTTTAGATGTGAGGATTTCTGACTGAGGCAGGGATGTTTTAGGTAAGATATTGTACATTTGTATGGCCATGGTGTGTCACACATGTGGGGATAATTTCAGAGATGTTCACTAGCTCAGAGATTCTATGAGCTACCTAATGTCCTTTAATAAATAGTTTTTTTTTTTTTTTTTTAGAATGTAAACTAGCCATATTGGATTTTCTTTACAACTAAGACTAGAATAAATATTCTTCCCTCAGCCCTTCCCACTGCCAATGGAGCTTTTCCTCTGTAAGTTAAGCTCCAATACTTTGGCCACCTGATGTGAAGAGCTGACTCATTGGAAAAGATCCTAGGTTGGGAAAGATTGAAGACAGAAGGAGAAGAGGGTGACAGGATGAGATGGTTAAATAGCATGGCTGACTAATTGACATGAATTTGAACAAACTCTGGGAGGTAGTGGAGGACAGAGGAGCCTGGCGTGCTGCAGTCCTTGGCGTTGCAAAGAGTTGCACATGACTTAGTGACTGGTCAACAACTGATCTCTTTAAACATGAGTGTTTAATTCTTTGCTTCCTAGTTAGAAAGTGAATTGTAAAATTCCTTTGGTGGGATGCTAATTGAAATTATGAGATTGTCCTGACTCTCTTTTTTAGGGCTGCAATCAACCAGTGATTTTTTTTTCAGGGACCTTGTTGAGGGTACCAAGGCAGTCTTCTCTGATAAGACTTTCAATGAGGTAACATTTTACAGCTCTTTTTTGCTTCCCTTTTCAAACTTTATGGGAAATGTGAAATATTTATGTTACTCAGAACAAACAGACCCATGACTATTTCTTGTGATGCTATTATATTTCCAACAGAAGAAAATGTTTTTCTCTGGGACATTGGGCACCATATTAGGAAATAGGGAAGGGTCAGTGTAGTATAGTGACCTGAGAGAGGTGTCTTCTTTCTCAACGGACACTATGCTTTTACTATTTTCCTCTCAGCTCTCTGAGAATTTTCATCACCTCAAACAAAGGAAAAATGAAACACATGAGGAAAACAAAGTATTTTTTGTTGTTGTTGTTAAGATTCTTATCTAATAATCATTTAAGCACCTGCAGAATTCCAACACTGTGCAAGATATTCCACTCAAGACATGCTCTTTTAGAAATGTAAGCAGTTATTAAGAATGAAAACATCCAAGTAAAGTGTGAAAAGTTCCCAGTAGAAAAATATGAGCTAACATTTACTTTGCACTTGTGCTGTATTAGACTCTGAGATAAACATTTTATATGTCATCTCATTTAATCCTCACAATTTCCCTATGGGATAGATAGTATCTTCATATTACAGAGAAAGAAACTGAGGCTTAGTGATAAGAAAGCAATTGTTTGAGCTCATGTGACCTCCATGTCTGCTTATCACTAACTGTACTATGTCAATGTCTTGCTTAGAAACAGCTCCAGATTGTTTCAACTATTGACTGAAACACTGAAATGCTTCCGGGGATAATATTGTAGAGTCTGTCAGAATGTGCACTTAAGGAGTCCTGAATGGAAACCATCTTCCTTTCCTTTTGGATTTCTTAAGAATTGTCCATGTATTTCCCATATCAGAATCATGTAAGGTCCTTATTTAAAATATAAATTTCTTGTTATATGTAGTTATATCTCAATGAAACTAGGAAAAAGTTAAGAAGAAACAGGTTTCAGAAAAAAAATTTACAGATTCTTGAGTCCCACCATAGGCTTTCCAGTTAGAATTTATAGAAACAGAAGTGGAAATTTACGTCTATGACAAACATCTCATGTGATTCCCAGGCCCACTAGCTTTGAGAAACACTGTTTTTGGTCTTGCGCTCTGAGAAGAGGCAGGGCACTTCACATTATTTGTAAGAAAAGAAAATCAGTGTGGTCTTTGATGAATGGCTCTGAGAAAGAGAATAAGAAACATATCTAAAAATACTACCTTAGAATTGGAAAGGTTGATGGGTGAGAACAATAAGTTATTAAAAACCAAGAATAATTTAAGAACTAATTTTACAGATAATTGATAATGAAATGATCTGATAATAGTGCAAGTAGAGTACATAAGGATGAGTTTTGAAGAAGCTGTAATTAAGAGGATTAAGGAGACCAGCTGAAAAAGAATTAAGGAATTCAAGATAAATTATAACAGAGCAGGGGCAAGAAACTTACTTCCCAGAGATAAGGCAGGCTTAGGAAAGAAACATTAGGTATTAGATTTATCTGGAAATCTGTAATGGAGTTTAAAAGCATGACACTTTGGCCTTACAGAGAAAGTTTCATAGATGAAATCTTTCTTGGGAAGTTTGTGTGTTACCTGGATCAAAAGATTCAGCTTTGCTTGTACGATAATAGTGAGCATGTATTTTCATGCTGGACACAATTTTCCAGTGTTTAACTAAAACATTGCTAGCACTTCTAGTGAATACATCAGAATTGTAATTTCCCATGCATAAAGCATGATTTATATGTAATATGCAACTGAAAAAATAGAGTTTACATCATTTTGATAGAGCAACAGTATTTACATTGAGTGAAACATTTAATATATCAAATAGCTTGATTAAAATATATAAGATGATAATAACTTACAAAGTGCTATATATTGCTTTCCAGAAGTTTAAAGCAATTTTCTTTGATGTAAACAATAATCTCTGGAAATCAATATTTATGAATAATAATAAGTATATTTCTTGATTTTACACTTTAGTCCATTGACTAATCTATTTTCCTACCAATACCTGTTGGTATGAAATCATATCAATACCTAATTTTAGAGTAAACTATGCATTCTGATGGGCTTCCCTGGTGGCTCAGCTGGTAAAGAATCCACCTGCAATGCAGGAGACCTGGGTTCGATTCCTGGGCTGGGAAGATCCCCTGGAAGAGGGAATGGCAAACCACTGCAGTATTATTCTGTCATTAATATATCTATATGAAGTTGGAGATCATTTTGAGCAAATCCCAAACCACAACATACACAAAGTGGAGACTGATTGTAATTGATTTAAACATTAAGATAAACATTAATTTTAGGAGAATTGATGGGTTGTGCTCTGAATCATTACATTCAATGTCAATGCCCACCCAGCCCAGGGCCACTGGAAGCAAACAGTCTGCTGTTGATTAGGTTGGCTTTATTGTTTTTGGAGATAAGGAGAACACATATCCTGGGGAACCATAGGGCATCTCAAGAGTATTAAAAGGACCTGTTATAGGGTTTGTGTCCTAAGTCGCTTCAGTCATGTCTGACTCTGACCTCATGAACTGCAGCCCACCAGGCTCCTCTGTCCATGGGACTCTCCAGGCCGGAATAACTGGAGTGGGTTGCCCTGCTCTTCTCCAGGGAATCTTCCTGACCCAAGGATCGAACCCATGTCTCTTACGTCTTCTACCTTGACAGGTGGGTTCTTTACCACTATTACCACTTGGGAAGCCAAGATAGGGTTTGATGAAGTGAAGTCGCTCAGTCGTGTCTGACTCTTTGCAACCCCATGGACTGTAGCCTACCGTGCTCCTCCATCCATGGAATTTTCCAGGCAAGAGTACTGGAGTGGGTTGCCATTTCCTTCTCCAGAGGATCTTCCCAACCCAGGGATTGAACCCAAGTTTCCCACGTTGTAGGCAGACCCTTTACCATCTGAGCCACCAGGGTTTAGGTTTTGTTAAATGATTTTGGAGAGGATTCAAGGGAGTCAGTTGGGCTTTGTTCTGGATTGGATCCTGTAAGAAAGCAGAGGTGACTCTGCAGTTGGTGGGGGGAGGGGAGGAGGTAATAATATCATCTAGGAGGCAGGATGAATGTCGTGAGGCTAGAGCTGTAATTGGTAAAGAAGAGGTAGGCACTCATTTTAACCAGGATATAGGGCATGGAATTAGTTTTGTTATTTGGATAATATTCACATGTTTGTCTGTGTTCAGACCTGATTAGGTAGCACTCTTATTTTTATATTCATTCTGGTGATAAAGTAGCCTTGTTTGATGGTGTTACTCTATGAAACCCGGCATCCTTGACAACAGTACATGTGAGGGACGGGTCAGCTCCCAGGCGTCACAGGACTGCTTTTCTTTCTCACCAGGAAGATGGTATGAGTTTCCATTTGTTCAGATCTTCTTTTATTTCTTTTAATAACATTTTATAGTTTTCCTTATATTGTTCTTCCTTGACATGTTTGTTATTAAACATATTTTTTTATTTTGTTATCAAAAAGAGATTTTCCCTGTGTTATCATTTATTGGTATTTATTGTTAAAATAGACAAAGCTATTTGGTTTTGCATGTTTATATTGTATCTTTTTACCTTAGCAAAGTATTTTATTAATTTTATTTGAACATTTCATGTGTTGGATTTTCTACTATCCAAACAGGATAATGTCTCTTCTGGTGCGTATGCTAGTTATTTAATTTTATTGGATATTTGTTTTTGTTAGAGCTTTCAAGGCAGCATTTACTATTGTGATGGCGTTCATCCCTGTCTAACTAGAAGGATTTTGGTGTTTATTTGTTTATTATAATGGGTCCTATTGGGAAGTGGTAAGATAGTCTTTATTGTAGTTCCAATTTTGTTTCTGTTAAAATTTTATTTAGGTTTTATTGGAATTGATTGCTGAATTTTGTCAAGTATCATTTAATCATTTGGGGCTTCCCAAGTGGTGCTAGTGGTGAAGAACCTGCCTGCCAAAGCAGGAGACATAAAAGATGCAGATTCAATCCCTGGGTGAATGAACGTCCTCTGGAGAAGGGCATGGTGACCCAATTCAGGTCTCATGTCTGGAGAATCCCAAGGACAGAGGAGCCTCGTGGGCTGCAGTCCATAGGGCTATGAAGAGTAGGACACGACTGAAGCGACTTAGCACAATTTAACCATTTAGTAATATCATATATTTTTATTTTATTATTGTGTAGTGTTATATATCTTACTTTTATACTGATGAGAAAGATAATGTCTTAAAAAAAGTAGCAAAACTCTTGACCTGAATGATCAACAAACGTGAGAAAAAAAGGTTCAAATGTGGTAAGAAATACACATATACACACACACAACCAAACACAGAAAACAAGACATTATGTTATATTCATACGCCTGTCCAAAAAAATCCTATATTTTTCATCACTGGTGAGTGATGTGAAGAAGGATTAATTCTTTTGCACACTAGAAATAGTGAGTGTTAATGCTGCTGCTTGAGAGATAATTTGTCAGCATAATTAAAATAAACATACACATACCTTTGTATACCAATTTTATTCACAGGAATATAGATAAATAAAAGCATCACTGCTTAATGAAGTATGTGAAAATATCTTGAGTAATAGAAAAGAAAAAAAATACAGTGGAAACAAAGATAATGCCTGTCAAGAGGGGAATGGTTTTATAAACTAGGAGGATCCACACCATGGAACATTATCCTGCCATTAAAAATATTATTTAGCTTCCTCCTAGTTAACTGTCTGGAGAAGGAAATGGCAATCCACTCCAGTATTCTTGCCTGGAGAATCCCATGGACGGAGGAGCCTGGTAGGCTATAATCCACAGGGTCGCAAAGAGTCGGACACGACTGAGCGACTTCACTTTCACTTTCACTTTAGTTAACTGCGGAGAGTTTCATGATGCATTTTGGAGTGAGAAAAATAAGGTCAGAAAGGTTATGGATATGATCTCAATTATTATGAAAACAAAAGCAAAATTTGTGTCTGGTTATATGCACCTATTATATGTTATATTTTATATATCTTACATATTGTATGAAAAATTATTTAAAATATTTCTTTACTGTAAAATATTGTTTTCTTCTTGTATATTCAAGTATAATGGTTTCTCTCCATATGGATACAAAATCCAGTTATTTTATCTGAAAATATACAATAATTTTTAATGTGCCTAGTGTCCATATTCTTCTGTATGAGCGATTGAGTGAAAGTCGCTCAGTCATGTCTAACTCTTCGCAACCCCATGGTTTACAGTCCATGGAATTCTCCAGGCCACAATCCTGGAGTGGGTAGCCTTTCCCTTCTCCAGGGAATCTTCCCAACCCAGGAATCCAGCCACGGTCTCCTGCATTGCAGGCGGATTCTTTACCAGCTGAGCCACAAGGTGGGGGGATGCCCTTTCTTTCACACAAATGATCTTAAAAAGTAAACACAGGAATTTCCTTGTTGGTCCAGTGGTTAAGACTTCACACTGGCAGTGCTGGGGCGTGGGTTCAATCCCTAGTTGGGAACTAAGATCCCACATGCTGCACAGCACAGCTCCCCTCCAAACAAACAAACACAATAAATACAAAACCTAAAGAGCCCTGGCTTTTAGAATATTAATTAAAAAGCAAAAATTCTAAAACCATTCATATTACTATTCTGTGTCTTCATGTCCCAAGATTCAAAACATGAACAATTTTAGTACTTTGAGATAGAATTTAAGTTATGTGATTCAACATTAAAAAACAAATTTAACTTTGAATAAAGCTTTCTGTAAAAATGCAAACATATCTCAAAATACTAACATGTATCCAAAATTGAAGATCAAGTAAAATAAGAAGTGATAGTGTAAAACATGCCTTTTAAAATGATTTATTACAGTAAAAGACAAGGGGACAATGAAAAAGTGAGCAGAGGGAGGAACTCTCCTCCAATCCCATTTCTGTCACAGCTGGAAGTGCATAGTTTCCTTGTTCTTATAAAGGAATTACTACCACATCCTGAGCTCCTGCAACAAAAGTTAAATATGAATTGGCTTTGCTTCTTAAATGTTAATAACCCAATCATATGGAAGAAGGGGTTTAGTAACGTACAGTGTGATTAAAAAAGTCAAAGCTCTAAGAGTTTGAGATTTTCTTGGAGAGTTATTCAGAGGCTGTCATTTTTATGTGATGACAGTCCTTCTGAACAAGTGTTTATATTGATAGTGAAAATCTGTTTAAAGTGAAATATTTATATCTATAAACTCATTAACTGTTTAAATAAATATGATCTAAAACAGAACTGATTTTTTAAAAAAGTAAATAGCATAACCTGATGCAGTGGATATTAGGCTTTATTTCTCCCTCCCTGCCTCCTTCCCTCCCTCCTTCCTTTCTTCTCACCTCTTTACCTTCCTTCCTTCCCCTTTCCTTCCTCTCTCCTTTTCCTCCCTTCCTTCTTTCTTTTCTTCCTCTCTTTTTCTTTCCTTCTTCTACCATTAAATGCTCTATGGACATAGACTGAGAGGGCTTTTGTTTCCCTCCTAGGTTCTTATGGAAAATAGCTTTCAAAACTTAATTTTTATTATGTTTTTGCAAACTTGCTAACCCTAGAGAAAACCAATGTTGTTGGGGGAGGGGAAGTAAGTTTACAAAATACTTATAAATATTTCCTTGATATCATAAATATTTGCTCAGTCTACATCAACTAGTGTTCTACTATCGCTAAGTTCAGTTTAAAACTGTTTCTGTCAGTTCCTAAAGATATCAATGGGATGTGCAGTCAGGGGGTAAAAAGGGAGAAGTTTAGGTACTTTAAAGAAAGGCCCAAGAAGGAAAAGAGAAAGTACATAGAGAAAATAATCTTTTTCTTTTCTGATGTAGCCATTCATTTCTTTAACAAATATTTATTGAATGCCAGGGACTCTTCCAGGTGCTATAGATTCAGCTGCAGTTGAAGAGAAAATGCCCCTAGAGCTTGCTTCCTAATTGAGATCTCCCCAGGAAAGAATGAAAAAAACTCTTAGAAATAATATTGAGTGTACTTCCAGAAAGGATGTTACCCCAGGGGAAATAAAAACTTCCCAATAAAATAATGCAGCACTGAAGTTTCATGGTCACCAATGCTTTAAATATCAAATATCAGAAAGGGAAGTATAGTACGTATAACTGAAGAAAATTGTATCTAGTGATCCATTGTTTAATATACTCTCTAACAGACTATTGAAAAACACCCTTTTTTTAGTAAGCATAAGGAACCTCTGGTAATTTGAATTATTTAAATATACAAAAGTGATACTTGTATTCTTGTTTTTCTCTGTTTGCAAACAAATGGACATAACATTACCAATAGAAATAGGCTCATATACATGTTTTTACTTTAAATAATGCATTAGAATAGAAAGCACTTATGAAGAAACAACCAGAGCAAACTGAAATTATTTATGAAAGACTGGGGAATAAATAAATCTTATCAAGAGATTGGATTAGAGCATTGACCAAGGAAGACAGTTGGGTCAAGAATTATGAGAGTATTAGAAATCAAGTGATGTTGGCAGAGCATTAGTTTTATATTAACATACTGAATTTTTGAAGTATTAAAATTCTCTAGAATGCCTACATGGCAGAAAGAGAGAAATTTAATATTTGCTTATTGGTAAATTTGAATTTACTTGGATCTATCATGTCAAGATAGACAAATTTCTGAAACAGTCATACTCTCATTCTCTCTTTAGAACTCCACAAACATGTTTAATTCATTTTGCTAAGTATTTATTTATAGCATTTTATCCAGCTGAAAACTGCCTGCCATGAGTCTATCTGTCACAGTCTTCTAATGCAGTAATACATGAGCATTTAAACTAGAGTATAGTAAGAATAGAAAGTACTACAAAAACAGAAGATGATGTATGCGTTGTTAAGAGTTGCCTTACCAAAGAGTGATGAAGATGGAAAATTTTATGGAGGACAAATGTCTAGCGTTAAATCTTGCAAGTTTACAGATATGGATGGAAATAAAATATGTGTGAAGCTTGGTAAGCTCCGTTAAGACTAAAGCTGGGACAGTGTATATGATGGGAGCAATCTCACTAGAGTGATAGATCTTTGCGGGTCACAGGGAGATAAAAGTTATGATGAATTCAGATTTCTCAGGAGATCTGTGTAGCAAAATATAGATGATGGATTTCTTTTTTTAAAAAATATTTTAAAAATTTATTTATTCATTTCTTTGGCTGTGTCAGGTCTAAGTTGCAGCATGGGGTCTTTCGTGTGGTGCATGGGCTTCTCTAGCTGTGGCATTGGCTTAGTTGCCCATGAGGCATGTGGGATTTTAGCTTCCTGACCAGGGATCAAACGCATGTCCCCTGCATTGCAAGCTAGATTTTTAACCACTGGATTGCCAAAGAGATCCCGAAGATGGATTTATTTTAAGAGGCAACAAGATGGTACTGAGTATCAGTGAGTAATAACTTGAGTACTAGGATATTATGGAAGCTATTGGAAACATGAGATATGGAAGATGGGATCACACACCTCACACAAGCACAGACACATTATAAGAATGCATACTATAAAAGGAAGTTTTCTCAAGACACAGAATGGTTATTTGGGCTGTAAAAAAGTCAAAATTAGGAAGGCAAGTAAAAAGAGTTCCATTAAATCACCCTGTGGAAGGGGCTTTGTGCCATTTTCTTGAGCCAAGTTTCTTTTCCATAGTGCTAATATACAGTAAATGGACTTCCAGGTGGCTCAATGGGTAAAGAGTCCACCTGCAATGCGGGAGACACAAGTGGCACGGGTTCGATCCCTGAGTGGGGAAGATCCCCTGGGGAAGAGCAGGGCAACCCACTCCAGTGTTCTTACCTGGAGAGTCCTGTGGGCAGAGGAGCCTGGCAAGCTACAGTCCATAGGGTCACAGAGTCAGACCGACTGAAGAGACTGCACACAGTATACAGTAAATAGGTTTTTGGAGACTGAGCGTAGAAGGTACCTGTGACTTACTTCCTGGAAAATATCTTCCAGGGAGGACTACAAAGAATAAATAACTATATGGTGTGTCTAGGTAGATAAAGGTCGTAGAGAGTTTCATCTCGGTACCTGCATTTAC
The DNA here is from genome assembly GCF_910594005.1 of Cervus elaphus. NCBI lineage: Eukaryota > Metazoa > Chordata > Mammalia > Artiodactyla > Cervidae > Cervus > Cervus elaphus. The sequence goes on from NC_057822.1 coordinate 50,050,715, forward strand.
GCTTGATTTGAAGTAAGAGAATACATTTTTATATTCTCAAAGTGGCAAGGAATTAGCTATGAGAATGCAGAGCCTGGGAGGAATTTCTGATTTGTGAAAAGGCATGAGGAGGGACAAGAATGTACTGATGATCCACAAGACATGAGGTTTGAGCTCTCCAAGGATAGGTGATGATCAGGGACGAGATGGGAGTCCCTATCTCTTACACCTTGATTGCACACATTTTCTTCAACTTGTGTGTAAATCCAACAAATTGTGTGTGTGTGTGTGTGCGATGTAAGAGGTGGAAAGATGTGAGACCAAATTATATAGCTGTAAGAATGGGAACATGTTCAAAATATAAGGATGGTTATAATGGAAAAACAAAGGTTAACTAGTATTTACTCCCTGTAAATATAGGGATTTGATTGATTGATTGATTATAAGTTCTGGCACATTTTGGGGGGTTGGTGATAAGTTCCCAATAAATATTTGTCAATTAAATAGAATTATTGATTGAATTGGATGAGATCATATATTTTCAGACATTCCCTATCAGTCACTCAGTGAATTCAGTTGCTCAGTCATGTCTGACTCTTTGACCCCATGAACCACAGCACGCCAGGCCTCCCAGAGTCCACCCAAACCTATGTCCATTGACTCGGTGATGCCATCCAACCATCTCATCCACTGTCGTCCCCTTCTCCTCCTGCCCTCAATCTTTCCCAGCATCAGGGTTTTTTCAAATGAGTCAGCTCTTCACATCAGGTGGCCAAAGTTTCAGCTCCAACAACAGTCCTTCCAATGAACACCCAGGACTGATCTCCTTTAGGATGGACTGGTTGGATCTCCATGCAGTCCAAGGGACTCACAAGACTTGTCTCCAACACCACAGTTCAAAAGCATCAATTCTTCAGCGCTCAACGTTCTTCATAGTCCAACTTTCACATCCATACATGACCACTGGAAAAACCGTAACCTTGACTAGATGGAACTTTGTTGGCAAAGTAATGTCTCTGCTTTTTAATATGCTGTCTAGGTTGGTCATAACTTTCCTTCCAAGAGTAAGCGTCTTTTAATTTCATGGCTGCAATCACCACCTACAGTGATTTTGGAGCCCAGAAAAATAAAGTTAGCCACTGTTTCCCCATCTATTTGTCATGAAGTGATGGGACCAGATGCCATGATCTTAGTTTCCTGAATGTTGAGCTTTAGTCAACTTTTTCACTCTCCTCTTTCACTTTCATCAAGAGGCTCTTTAGTTCTTCTTTGTTTTCTGCCATAAGGGTGGTGTCATCTGCATATCTGAGGTTATTGATATTTTTCCCGGCAATCTTTATTCCAGCTTGTGCTTCATCCAGTCCAGTGTTTCTCATGGTGTACTCTGCATATAAGTTAAATAAGCAGAGTGACAGTATACAGCCTTGACATAATCCTTTCCTGATTTGGAACTAGTCTGTTTTTCCATGTCCAGTTCTATCTGTTGCTTCCTGACCTGCATATAGGTTTCTCAAGAGGCAGGTCAGGTGGTCTGGTATTCCCATCTCTTTCAGAATTTTCCACAGTTTATTGTGATCCACACAGTCGAAAGCTTTGGCATAGTCAATAAAGCAGAAATAGATGTTTTTCTGGAACTCTCTTGCTTTTTCGATGATCCAGCAGATATTGGCAATTTGATCTCTGGTCCCTCTGCCTTTTCTAAAACCAGCTTGAACATCTGGAAGTTCATGATTCACATATTGCTGAAGCCTGGCTTGCAGAATTTTGAGCATTACTTTACTAGTGTGTGAGATGAGTGCAATTGTGCAATAGTTTGAGCCTTCTTTGACATTGCCTTTCTTTGGGATTGGAATGAAAACGGACCTTTTCCAGTCCTGTGGCCACTGCTGAGTTTTCCAAATTTGCTGGCATATTGAATGCAGCCCTTTCACAGCATCATCTTTCAGGATTTGAAATAGCTCAACTGGAATTCCATCACCTCCACTAGCTTTGTTCCTAGTGATGCTTCCTAAGTCCCACTTGACTTCACATTCCAGGATGTCTAGATGAGTGTCCAGGCTCTAGGTGAGTGATCACACCATCATGATTGTCTGGGTCATGAAGATCTTTTTTTATACAGTTCTTCTGTGTATTCTTGCCACCACTTCTTAATATCTTCTGCTTCTGTTAGGTCACTATCATTTCTGTCCTTTATTGAGACCATCTTTGCATGAAATGTTCCCTTGGTATCTCTAAGTTTCTTGAAGAGATCTCTATTCTTTTCCATTCTATTGTTTTCCTCTATTTCTTTGCATTGTTCACTGTGGAAGGCTTTCTTATCTCTCCTTGCTATTCGTTGGAACTCTGCATTCAAATGGGCATATCTTTCCTTTTCTCCTTTGCTTTTTGCTTCCCTTCTTTTCACTGCTATTTGTGTGGCCTCCTCAGACAGCCATTTTGCTTTTTTGCATTTCTTTTTCTTGGGGATGGTATTGATTCCTGTCTCCTGTAAAATGTCACGAACCTCCATCCATATTTCTTCAGGCACTCTGTCTATCAAATCTAGTCCCTTAAATCTATTTCTCACTTCCACTGTATAGTCATAAGGGATTTGATTTAGGTCATACCTGAATGGTCTAGTGGTTCTCTCCACTTTCTTCAATTTCAGTCTGAATTTGGCAATAAGGAATTCATGATCTGAGCTAGTCAGCTCCCGGTCTTGTTTTTGCTCACTGTATAGAGCTTCTCCATCTTTGGCTGCAAAGAATATAATCAATCTTATTTTGGTGTCAACCATCTGGTGATGTCCATGTGTAGAGTCTTCTCTTCTTTTATTGGAAGGGGGTGCTCGCTATGACAAATGAGTTCTCTTGGCAGAACTCTGTTAGCCTTTGCCGTCCTTCATTCTGTACTCCTAGACCAAATTTGCCTCTTACTCCAGGTGTTTCTTGACTTCCTACTTTTGCATTCCAGTCCCATATAATGAAAAGGACATCTTTTTTAGGTGTTACTTCTAGAAGGTCTTGTAGGTCTTCATAGCGCTGTTCAACTTCAGCTTCTTCAGTTTTACTGGTTGGGGCATAGACTTTGATTACCGTGAAGTTTGCCTTGGAAATGAAGTTTTCCTTGGAAATGGTTTGCATTGGAAACGAACAGAGATCATTCTGTACGTTTTCAACGTTGCATCCAAGTACTGCATTTTGGACTCATTTGGTGACTATGATGGCTACTCCATTTCTTCTAAGGGATTCCTGCCCACAGTCGTAGATATAATGGTCATCTGAGTTAAATTCACCCATTCCAGTCCATCTTAGTTTGCTGATTCCTAGAATGTTGACTCAAGCATTCCTAGAATGTTCACTCTTGGCATCTCCTGTTTGACCACTTCCAATTTGCCTTGATTCATGGACCTAACATTCCAGGTTCCTATGCAGTATTGCTCTTTACAGTATCGGACTTTACTACCATCACCAGTCACATCCACAACTAGGTGTTGTTTTTGCTTTGACTACATTCCTTCATTCTTTCTGGAGTTATTTCTCCACTGTTCTCCAGTAGCATATTGGGCACCTACCGACCTGGGGAGTTCATCTTTCAGTGTCCTATCTTTTTGCCTTTTCATACGGTTCATGGGGTTCTCAAGGCAAGAATACTGAAGTGGTTTGCCATTCCCTTCTCCAGTGGACCACATTCTGTCAGACCTCTCCATCATGACCCGTCCATCTTGGGGTGCCCCACACGGCATGGCTTAGTTTCAATGAGTTATATGAGGCTGTGGTCCATGTGATCAGATTGGCTAATTATCTGTGATTGTGGTTTCAGTCTGTCTGCCCTCTGATCCCCTCTCTCAGTGCCTACCATCTAACTTAAGTTAGATGGTAGACATTCCCTTTAGACAACCATATTTCCTAAAAATAGTGGAAAGTTATAAAATCCCTAAATTTAACTGGTTGTGTAGATTTTTTTTATTCTGCTTTATGTCTTTCCTAAACTTTAATTCTTCCTTCAGGCCTATGTTTTTTGGCATATTTCCCCTTGAAAATCCTGCTGACTTGAAACACTATAGTGATTTGGAGTTTCTTCAATGTACAGTAACAGAAGTTTCTTAAATATAGCAAATTAACAGGGTGTGGTCTTCAGATGGCAGAGGAATAGGATGGGGAGACCACTTTCTCTCCCACAAATTCATTAAAAGATCATTTGAACTCTGAGCAAATTCCACAAAAGAACTTCTGAACACTGGCAGAGGACATCAGGCACACAGAAAGGCAGCCCGTTGTCTTTGAATGGAGGTAGGACAAAATATAAAAGATAAAAAGAGAGACAAAGGATTTAGTGACAGAGATCTGTCCCAGGGAGGGAGTCGTGAAAGAGAAGTTTCCAAGCACCAGGAAACCCTCTCACCAGCAGGTCTCTGGGGAGTTTTGAAATCTCAGAGGGCAACATAATGGCAGGAAAAAATAAATAAATAAAATGCACAGATTATGTGCCTGACTGCAACTCCCAGCAGAGACATAGCCCAGACATAAGCATCCGCCACCAGCAAGCGGGGGGCTGAACAGGGAGGTGTACCCTGCATTGCTTAGGGTAAAGATTGAGCCTGAATGCCCTGAGGGCAATCTGATAGCAACCTGTGGGATAGCCAGAGAGAGAGGAAAAAAAAAAAAAAGAAAGAAAGAGAGAGAAGGAGGACTTTCCTGCAAAAACCTCTAACCTAAGGCACTGCCAGGCCCACTCACAGAACAAAGGACTGAACGAATACCAGAGGAGAGCTAGCTGGCTGCGGACCAGCCTGTCCCCCGCTGGAGGCAGAGAGACAGGCGGGCGACAGCCAGAGCTGGAAGGCAAGGGGCAATCTTGGCCCCAGAGATGGCATCCCCTACCAAACTGTGAGCAGGCTCCCAGTGGCTAACCAAGTCTTCCTGGGATCCTGGATGGTTGACATCTGCCAGGAGGGTCGCAGCCAGAAATCAGCTCCCCAGAGGAGACACACGGCACACCTGAGATGGCGCTCCCACTGTGCACCCAGGAAACTGAGCAGCTGGGATGGGGGAGGTGATAAGATGCACAGTCCACCTGGGGAGCATGTGCTCACCAAGCTCCTGGCCGCCCGAGCTGCTCGGACCTGGGAAGGGCACAAAATACAGGCCCAATTGAATCTGTGCATTTGTGGAGTACCCGAGAACCTGAACCTGAGTGGCTTAGACCTGGGAAGTGCATGCAACCCAGGGCCGGCTTTAGACAGTTCCCCTGCAGAGCAACCTGGAGCCTGAGCAGTGTAGACCAGGAAAGCACACACGCCGTGAGCAGGGGCAAACCCAGTGTGGCCCAGACACTGCGAGCACTCCCCACACACACCAGTGATGTGTGTTTGCAGTAGTCCTCTCTCCCTGTGGCACAACTGAACATGTGAGCCTAAGTAAGTGACCACCTCCTCCCCCTTGTGTCAGGGGGGAAATTAGACACTGAAGAGACTTGCAAACAGAGGAAGCCAAAATCAACACAGGGAACCGCTTTGGAAGTGACAGGTGCAACAGATTAAAAGCCTGTAGTTAGCACTGACTACATTGGAAGGGGCCTATAGACCTCGAGAAGTAGTATAAGCTGGAACAAGGAACTATCTGAAACTGAACTGACCCCACACTGTCCGCAACAGCTCCAGAGACATTCCTAGATATATTTTACTATTATCATTCTTTAAATTTTTAAAATTAAAAAAAATTTAAATCTTTTATTACGCCTTTAATTTTCATTTTTATAACCTACTATTACTCGCAAAAAAAAGACCCTACTTTTAAAGCAAATTTCATACATATATTTTTATAATTTTTTTGTGATTTTGTTTTGTTTTTTTCTAATATTGTATTTTTGAGAGCCTAACCTCTACTCTAGATTTTTAATCTTTGCTTTTTGGTATTTGTTATCAATTTTGTACCTGTAAGAATCCAATCTTCAGTACCCATTTTTACTTAGGAGTGTGATTACTGGCTTGATTGCCCTCTCCCCCTTTTGTCTCTCCTTTTTCTCCCCCAGGTCACCTCTATCTCCTCCCTCTTCCTTCTCTTCTCTACCCAACTCTGCAGATCTCTTTAGGTATTCTGGGGTGTGGAGAACACTTAGGGAACTGATTACTGGCTAGATCTGTCTCTCTCCTTTTGACTCCCCCTCTTCTCCTCCTGGTCACCTCTATCTCCTTCCTCTCTCTTCTCTTCATGTAACTGTGTGAACCTCTCTGGGTGTTTCAGGCTGTGGAGAGCACATAGGGAATTGATTAGTGGCTAGATTGTTCTCTCCCCTTTTGATTCCGCCTCTTCTCCTCCTGGTAACCTCTATCTCCCTCCTCCCTCTTCTCTTCTCCATGTAACTCTGTGAACCTCTCTGGGTGTCCCTCACTGTGGAGAGTCTTTATCCATTAACCTAGGTGTTTTATCATCAGTGTGGTATGGATAGAGAAGTCTTGAGGCTACTGGAAGAATAAGACTGAAAACCAGAGGCAGGAGGCTTAAATGCAAAACTTGAGGACACCAGAAAACTCCTGACTCCAGGGAACATTAATTGACAAGAACTCAGCCAAAAGCCTCCATACCTACACTGAAACCAAGCTCCACCCAAGAGCCAGCAAGTTCCAGAGCAAGACATACCATGAGAATTCTCCAGCAACACAGGAACATAGCTCTGAGCATTAATATACAGGCTGCCCAAAGTCACACCAAACCCACAGACACCTTAAAACTCACTACTGGACACTTCATTGCACTCCAGAGAGAAGAGATCCAGTTCCACCCACCAGAACACCGATGCAAGCTTCCCTAACCAGGAAACCTTGAGAAGCCACTCATCCAACCCCACCCACAGGGAGGAACCACCGCAATAAAGAGGAACCACAAACTTCCAGCATATAGAAAGGCCACCCCAAACACAGCAATCTAAACAAAATGAAAAGGCAGAGAAATATTCATCAGGTAAAGGAACATGATAAATGTCCACCAAGCCAAAGAAAAGAGGAGGGGATAGGGAGACTACCTGAAAAAGAATTCAGAATAATGATAGTAAAAATGATCCAAAATCTTGAAAACAAAATGGAGTTACAGATAGTCTGGAGACAGGGATTGAGAAGATGCAAGAAATGTTTAACAAGGACCTAGAAGAAATAAAAAAGAGTCAATCAATAACGAATAATGCAATAACTGAGATCGAAAACACTCTGGAGGGAACCAACAGTAGAATAATGGAGGCAGAAGATAGGATAAGTGAGGTGGAAGATAGAATGATGGAAATAAATGAAGCAGAGAGGAAAAAAGAAAAAAGAATTAAAAGAAATGAGGACAACCTCAGAGTCCTCTGGGAAAATGTCAAACACCCCAAGATTCGAATCATAGGAGTCCCAGAAGAAGAAGACAAAAAGAAAGGCCATGAGAAAATACTTGAGAAGATTATAGTTGAAAATCTTCCCTAAAACAGGGAAGGAAATAGTCACCCAAGTCCAAGAAACCCAGAGAGTCTCAAACAGGATAAACCCAAGGTGAAACACCCCAAGACACATATTAATCAAATTAATGAAGATCAAACACAAAGAACAAATATTAAAAGTAGCAAGGGAAAAACAACAAATAACACACAAGGGGATTCTCATAAGGATAACAGCTGATCTTTCAATAGAAACTCTTCAGGCCAGAAGGAAATGGCAGTACACACTTAAAGTGTGAAAGATAAAAACCTACAACCCACATTACTGTACCCAGCAAGGATCTCATTCAAATATGAAGGAGAAATCAAAAGCTTTACAGACAATCAAAAGCTGAGAGAATTCAGCACCACCAAACCAGCTCTTCAACAAATACTAAAGGATCTTCTCTAGACAGGAAACACAGAAAAGGTGTATAAACTCAAACCCAAAACAACAAAGTAAATGGGATCAGGATCATACTTATCAATAATTATCTTAAATGTAAATGGGTTGAATGCACCAACCAAAAGACAAAGACTGGCTGAACGGATAAAAAACAAGACCCCTATATATGTTGTCTACAAGAGACCCACCTCAAAATAAGGGACACATACAGACTGAAAGTGAAGGGCTGGGAAAAGTTATTTCATGCAAACAGAGACCAAAGGAAAGCAGGAGTAGGAATACTCATATCAGATAAAATAGACTTTGAAATAAATGCTGTGAAAAGAGACAAGGACACTACATAATGATCAAAGGATCAATCCAAGAAGAAGATATAATAATTATAAATATATATGCACCCAACATAGGAGCACCACAATATGTAAAGCAAATGCTAATAAGTATGAAAGGGGAAATTAACAGTTACACAATAATATCTGAAGACTTTAATACCCCACTCACACCTATGGGTGGATCAACTAAACAAATACTTAGCAAGGAAACACAAACTTTAAACGATACAATGGACCAGTTAGACCTAATTGATTTCTATAGGGCATTTCACCCCAAAACAATGAATTTCACCTTTTTCTCAAGTGCACACGGAAGCTTCTCCAGGATAGATCACATTCTGGGCCATATATCTAGCCTTGGTAAATTCAAAAAAACTGAAATCATTCCAAGCATCTTTTCTGATCACAATGTGTTAAGATTAGATGCCAACTACAGGATAAAAAACTATTGAAACTATAAACATATGGAGGGCAACCAACAAATCACAGAAGAAATCAAAAAAGAAATCAAAATATGCATAGAAATGAATGAAAATGAAAACACAACAACCCAAAACCTATGGGACTCAGTAAAAGTAGTGCTAAGGGGAAGATTCATAGCAATACAAGCTTACCTCAAGAAACAAGAGAAAAGTCAAATAAATAACCTAACTCTACATCTAAAGCAGCTAGAAAAGGAAGAAATGAATAACCCCAGGGTTAGTAGAAAGGTAGAAATCATAAAAATTAAGGCAGAAGTTAATGAAAAGAAACAAAGGAGACCATAGCAAAAATCAACAAAGCTAAAAGCTGATTCTTTGAGAAGATAAATAAAATAGACAAACCATTAGCGAGACTCATCAAGAAACAAAGGGAGAAGAATCAAGTCAACAAAATTAGAAATGAAAATGGAGAAATCACAACAGACAACACAGAAATACAAAGGATCATAAGAGACTATGATCAGCAACTATATGCCAATAAAATGGACAACTTGGAAGAAATAGACAAATTCTTAGAAAAGTATAACTTTCCAAAACTGAACCAGGAGGAAATAGAAAATGTTAACAGACCCATCACAAGCATGGAAATTGAAACGCTAATCAGAAATCTTCCAGCAAACAAAAGCCCAGGACCAGACAGCTTCACAGCTGCATTTTACCAAAAATTTAGAGAAGAGCTAAAAACCTATCCTACTCAAACTCTTCCAGAAAACTGCAGAGGAAGGTAAACGTCCAAACTCATTCTATGAGGCCACAATCACCCTAACACCAAAACCAGGAAAAGATGACAGAAAGAAGAAAACTACAGGCCAATATCACTGATGAACATAGATGCAAAAATCTTTAACAAAATTCTAGCAAACAGAATCCAACAGCATATTAAAAAGATGGGCTTTATCCCAGGGATGCAAGGATTCTTTAATATCTGCAAATCAATGTGATACACCACATTAACAAATTGAAATATAAAAACCATATGATTATCTCAATAGATGCAGCCTTTGACAAAATTCAACATCCATTTATGATAAAAACACTCCAAAAAGCAGGCATAGAAGGAACATACCTCAACATAATAAAAGCCATATATGATAAACCCACAGCAAACATTATCTTAAATGGTGAAAAATTGAAAGCATTTCCCCTAAAGTCAGGAACAAGACAAGGGTGCCCACTCTCCTCACTACTGAATAGTTTTGGAAGTTTTGGCCACAGCAATCAGAACAGAAAAAGAAGTAAAAGGAATCAGATAGGGAAAGAAGAAGTGAAACTCTCGCTGTTTGCAGATGACATGATCCTCTACATAGAAAACCCTAAAGACTCTACCAAAAAATTACTAGAGCTAATCAACAAATAGAGTAAAGTTGCAGGATATAAAATTAACACACAGAAATCCCTTGCATTCCTATACACTAACAATGAGAAAGCAGAAAGAGAAATTAAGGAAACAATACCATTCACCATTGCAACAAAAAGAATAAAATACTTAGGAGTATATCTACCCAAAGAAACAAAAGACCTATACATAGAAAACTATAAAACACTGATGAAAGAAATCAAAGAGGACACAAATAGATGGAGAAATATACCGTGTTCATGGATTGGAAGGATCAATATAGTGAAAATGAGTATACTACCCAAAGCAATCTATAGATTCAATGCAATCACTGTCAAGCTACCAACGATATTTTTCAGAGAACTAGAACAAATAATTTCACAATTTGTATGGAAATACAAAAAAAAAAAAAAAAATTGAATAGCCAAAGCAATCTTGAGAAAGAAGAATGGAACTGGAAGAATCAACCTGCCTGACTTCAGGCTCTACTACAAAGCCACAGTCATCAAGACACTATGGTACTGGCACAAAGACAGAAATATAGATCAATGGAACAAATAGAAAGCCCAGAGATAAATCCATGTACCTATGGACACTTTATCTTTGACAAAGGAGGCAAGATTACACAATGGAGAAAAGACAATCTCTTTAACAAATGATGCTGGGAACACTGGTCAACCACTTGTAAAAGAATGAAACTAGAACACTTTCTAACACCATACACAAAAATAAACTCAAAATGGATTAAATATCTAAATATAAGACCAGAAACTATAAAACTCCTAGAGGAAAACATAGGCAAAACACTCTGACATAAATCACAGCAGGATCCTCTATGACCCACCTCCCAGAGTAATGGAAATAAAAGCAAAAATAAACAAATGGGACCTAATTAAACTTAAGACCTTTTGCAGAATGAAGGAAACTATAAGCAAGGTGAAAAGACAGCCTTCAGAATGGGAGAAAATAATAGCAAATGAAGCAACTGACAAAGAATTAATGTCAAAAATATACAAGCAACTCCTGCAGCTCAATTCCAGAAAAATAAATGATCCAATCAAAAGATGGGCCAAAGAACTCAACAGACATTTCTCCAAAGAAGACACACAGATTGCTAACAAAAACACAGATGCTAACATGAAAAGATGCTCAACATCACTCATTATCAGAGAAATGCAAATCAAAACCACAATGAGGTACCATCTCATGCCAGTTAGAATGGCTGCTATCAAAAAGTCTACAAACAATAAATGCTGGAGAGGGTGCAGAAAAAAAGGAACCCTCTTACACTGTTGGTGGGAATGCAAAGTAGTACAGCCACTATGGAGAACAGTGTGGAGATTCCTTAAAAAACAGGAAATAGAATGCCATACAACCCAGCAATCCCACTTCTGGGCATACACACTGAGGAAAACAGAATTGAAAGAGACACGTGTACCCCAATGTTCATTGCAGCACTGTTTACAATAGCCAGGACATGGAAGCAGCCTAGATGTCCATCGGCAGACAAATGGATAAGAAAGCTGTGGTACATATACACAATGGAATATTACTCAGCTATTAAAAGGACCACATTTGAATCAGTTCTAATGAGGTAGATGAAACCGGAGCCTATTATACAGAGTGAAGTAAGTCAGAAAGAAAAACACCAATACAGTATATTAAGGCATTTACATGGAGTTTAGAAAGATGGTAACAATGACCCTATGTGCGAGGCAGCAAAAGAGACACAGATGTAAAGAAGAGTCTTTTGGACTCTGTGGGAGAAAGTGAGGGTGGGATGATTTGAGAGGGTAGTGTAGAAACGTGTATATTATCATATGTGAAGCAGATCACCAGTCCAGGTTTGATGCATGAGACAGGGTACTCAGGGCTGGTGCACTGGGATGACCCTGGGAGATGGGATGGGAAGGCAGGAGGGAGGGGGTTTCTGGATGGGGAACACATGTGCACCCGTGGCTGATTCATGTTGATGTATGGCAAAAACCACTACAATATTGTAAAGTAATTGGCCTCCAATTAAAATCAATAAATTAATTAAAAATATATATATGGCAAATTAATAGAAATTTTTGTTTAGTATTTAACAACCAAGGAAGGCATGTTAGCTTGTCCCCATAGTTGTATATTAAAAATACCACAAATTTCAGAGTTAATGAAAGATCTGAATGTACGTTTTAGTATTACGTTTGGAAATACATGATTATTTTAAGCATTCTAAAATATTGACTGGAGATGTGAACATTGATGTCTTCATCATTCTTAATAGTTGGTAGTTTTCATAGTATGATCCTGTGCTAATGGAACCTTGACTTCACAATGAAGTGGAAACCAGTAACTCTGTGCTGATAGTGTAATATATGAGATATATATATATATATACACACACACACACAAGCATTTGAGTGTGTATATATTTACATAAATATGAATATTTACATAAACATGAAATACCATTTAGATGTAGTTTGAAAGTATGAAAGGAAATCTAGGTTTATTTCTCATTAGTTTTAGCAGTATATTGTACTTAATTTAAAAATATACTTTATTGATATTTTTTCTGGTTTTGAAAGTAACTGGTATTTATTGCAGAAAAATTGGGACATGAAGACAGGTATAAGATGCAGATAACTATAATCTCATGATCCAGATATTTGCTGTATTTCTTAATGGCTTTCATTGCAGAAGTATGCTTGATCAGAGTTGAATCTAGACAAAACTCTTCAAAATTTTATTTTTCTACTTTAAGTAACCCATATATTACAAGGAGTTAGTTTCCCTTCATAGGAAACTTGTCCTTTACCAATCTCCATTTTCCTCATCTCTCATTCCATGTTCAAACTTTCCATGTGAATAAATCTTTCATAGAAATGATAATATTATAGTTATTCTCTATTTTGTTGTCTAAAAACACATTTATTTTTCTTTATTAAAAATTGCAGGATTGCAAAACCTAAATTATAGAAATACAAAGATTCAAAACAATGTTCTTTTCCAGTTTGGTGCTCATTTCTTGAAGTACATTTAATATTGGTGAACTGTTATGATTTGTAAAAAATCATAAAATAAAAAAAATCTAGAGGCTTCTTTGTCTTCTGTGTCTAGAAAAGCATCTCATATACAGTAGGCACTCAGTAACTATGAGGACTGAGGGTGTCTGCTTGTTGGATTATAGGTAAAGTGACTGTTGTTTTTTGCAGACAATGAGTTTATTATCAATTGATGTAACTACAGACTATGTTATACAGATTAGCTGAGTATGTAATACTGTTGGGGCAATGGCTTTTTTGTAAAATTCTTTATGATTTTCCCCTATTTTTGTTTATGACTGTCCCATGTGATCTGTTACCCTTTTACTTTTTATCTAAAAATCAGAAATAATATTTCTATTGAGATTTTCCATTGATATGCACAAGCAACTGTGCTGCCTAAAACTATTTCTTTCAGTTAATGCAACACTGAATTGTAGAAGTTCCTAGAGTGAAATAAAATGGCTCTCTTTAGACTGACAAAAATACCCTGAGGCACTCTGCTTATTTAAATAGTGTTCTTCAGCAAAGGTTGCTCCATCAACAATTAGTGTCTTCTTCATAACTCCTAAATTATTCATTAATGCAAATCCAAAATCTAATCACTTTATTCTCCAGCAAAGTTGAAAGGAGAAAATTAGTGCTATTTATTTCTTTGAAATATACTTTCTAGTTCTTTTGCTCTTAATGTGTTTGAATAATGATAAATATGATTTTGATATGCAAGGTTTCCGTGGCAATTTAATTTTTTGAGTAACAAAAGAATGATGAAGAGAGGATTTTACGGGTTTCTTTTACTTCTCATAGAGTCCTGACTAATAAGCTGCATTTCCTATACACATGAATTTCTTTTTGCTGGCAGCAAACATTCTGCTAATAGTTTCATATCCATTTCACACTTGTGCATTGACTAGTTTATGGCATATCCTTAATCTGCATCTCCCCTCCTTCCCTGCCACAGGGCTTCATAAACAGGATAAAAATAAGGCTGCAGGCTTCTCCTTATTACTGTAGAATCATAACTATCATCTCAAGGCACTTTCTTCAAGGTTACCTTCTGGCCAGTGCTACCTTTTTGTGTTCTTGGCTCTGTTCACTGAGAAAGAAAAATCAGATATTGGTCATGGTTTTAGCTAGGTAAAGCAATGTCTCTTTGTGTGTTTTTAAGTCTTATAAAAAACTATTGAGTCTTTAGGAAGGTGATCATGTTCACCTTGTTCTTCCTGGTCTGAACCTTAAATTATATGCAAATTAATGGTAGTTATTATGATTATTCTTTTTTCAAATTGTATTCTTGCTGTCTTACTGCTCTTGTTTTTATTTAGTTATAATGTCAAAATACATTTTGTTTCATCTTAGAGTAAAGCATATTTTCCTGTAAACCATACTGGAGTCTTTCACGGAATGATGTGGAGTCTAAATATAGACATATAGACAGAAATTTATGTTGTATATACTGTGCATCTCTGCTGTGCTGGTAGAATGACAGCTAGTAGGACCAGCAGGTATATTCTTCTCTTCAACAGGAGGACACTGTAAGACAAAGCACAATCCTCTGCTTTTCACCCAGAGAGGATAGGCATATATTATTCAGTTATGGGAGAAAAAGTTTAATCCAAAGGTTAAGCAATATAGGTAATGAATAACAAGACAATTTCCTGATATTTTGTTGTCTGTATAGCCATGACAAAGGAACATTTATATTTAAACATTTATATAACAAGAAAGGCATTTTTCAGGTAGTGCGAGTAGTTAAAAATGAACAAACCAACCTGCCTGCCAATGCAGGAGACTTGGGTTTGATCCCAGAGTTGGGAAGATCCCCTGGAGGCGGGCCTGGCAACCTACACCAATATTGTTGCGTGGAGACTTTTATGGACAGAGGAGCCTGGTGGGCTACATACAGTTCATAGGGTCTCAAAAAGTTGCACACAATTGAAACGACTTAGCACACACACACACATAACAAGAAGAGATCATATCATGATTTTTATAAATATTTCATGATCATGTGACATAGGTGAAGCCAATCTATATGTTTCAGCTGCTCCAGTGGTTGGCTCAGCAACAGGGCTAAGACCCACTCAGATCAATGTGAAGCAGTCAGTTTAAAAGACCCAGTCATGGGAGAAATAAGATTAGACTCTGAACTTTTCAGAAGATAAGAAATCAGTTCTTTGTTCAGAGGTTATGCAGTAAACATATATTGTCTCCTCTTTATTTTTTAAAAATGCACTAATTTAAGATTACTGTAAGTGACACTTATGATGGATCAGACAATAATAGTTGAGAAAGCATTCTTTGCTACTGACTTGATGCAGTGCTCAGGGAAAGCAACCAGGGATCCCAGGTACGTCTGTGTAAATTATGGATTAAATAGTCCTTAGGCAATTCATATAGTCCATAGCATGAACAATCCGCATCTCAGGATTTATGAATTTTATGACCTGTACAAAAGTCAGGTCTAAATGATTAATTTTAGAACTCAGCTGCAACTTATTCTAATGGTTGATTCAACTTTATTTTTATGAAAATGTGGTTTTATGCATCATGATGGGAAAGCCAGTTAGGTTATATGAAATTGGCCTTGTACTGACATTTTAACAGTAATTGAGAATGTCATTTTTTTCATATTTTTATAAAAGATGTTAGTCTTTTGAAGTACAAACACTCAATTCAAACAATGTAGATAAACTCAACCTTTTCTTTTCAGAGTGTTGAATATTTTGAGATTGGACAAGAAAGAAGTTTTTAATAGTGTATTACAGCTAAAAATAGATTTGTGTTAAAACAATTTTATTGACCACTTCAGGGTCTAAAAAATACATTAAACTTTTAATTGCAGGGCATTTGTTATTAAAGCGTTGTGGTAAAATTGTTAGTGAGCTTTCAGAAGCATTTCTTGGAGATAATTTTTGAATAATCTATTGCCAGAATTTGAATAATTTATGCATGAACCAGTGTAGAGTTGTAATTGCAATTACAATGTTCAGTTCAGTAGCAGTGAGTTGCATTTGAAGTTGGATGCTGATCACTCTGTATAGCTTAAGCTCTGCTTTTCATTTCATTTTTAACAAAGGATTCTGAGTAAAGGGAGATGGCTCAGAGCTTGACAAAAGTTCCCAAGTGAAGTTTTTAAAGAGTTTCTTTCTAAAGATTTTTATTTCATTTCATTATTTTTTTTTACATTCAAAGTTTGAAATCCAATCTTGCTTGCTTCTGTGCCATAGAGATAAAGCAAGGCACTGAAAGTGCCCCTGGTTGGACAGAAAGGACTTTTCTACTTCTCCTCTGAAGGAGCAGCTGCTCTCATCAATAATTTCCTGAAGCAATAGGCCTGGAGTGTAAACAATATTTTATACGGATGACAGTGGAACGGAATATGTTATTGCTAAAATTTGTGCACTTCACTGTGGAGAATGGATTAACCCTGTGTAACATGGCATCAAATGCATTATATTTTCTGAGTTAAATGAAAGGGTTAAGCATTTTTATATGGTGGGAGTCTCTGACTCAAAAAGAAGCAATAATTTTCTTTTCACAAATGTACAAAAATGTCATATCACATACCCTTCTAAGTGATTAATATTACTAATCAGCATTTTGCCAGTTGGTTGAATTAATTTTATAATGTGATGCTGAATTTTTGCTTCCTTGAAAAATTTAAAAACTCTACTAAAGTGTTGACAGTTTTAGAAGGCTAATTTACTTTATTTAAAAAGTGTCAATGGGCCACAAATTATTTTTATATTCTTTGAACTCAACAAACAAACATTAATACTATAATTTGCTTGACCCAAATTAAAACAATTTTAATTGTTGCTAGAGATCAAGCATTTCCATGGAAATCATTTGTTTCTAGAAACTTTGAAATTTATTTGCACTCATTATAGTCAAATGTTTACAGACCTTTCTCCAAATGTTGTTTACTCTTATTATGATATAAAAGTATTTCTTAATTTTACCATTCATATTAAAGACATTCTCTAGTGGGTATTGACTAGGGAACTGAGAAATATAAAATGAATCTCAGAGGCAAAATTGTGTAACTCTTCCATCATGTATATCCTAATACAGAGTTGTAGATTTTTGAATTTATACCTTGTAAAGGAAATGAGTTCATTTAGATCTGTACCTCACTCTAAGCAAAGCACAATAGTACAGAAATATTGTAGGCATGCTTTGGCAAAAACCTTAATATCAAATCAAATTATACAGGCTTTCAAAATAACTGTTTTTCTTTTTTCATAAGCCTTACATTCAGAAATATAATTTATTGTGGTGTAATTTAGATCTATTCTAACTTGCTATTTTCTAATTTCTAAATTTACTTTTGAGATTATTGAAAGAATGTTAAAGATGAGCCAGTTAAGTGTGAACCCCTCCTTAGGATTGAGAAATTAAAAATCAAGGGTGTAACAAAAGGTTTGCATGCTAAGTCGCTTCAGTCATATCGACTTTTTGTGAGCCATGTACTGTGGCCGGCCAGGCTTCTCTGCCCATGGGATTCTCCAGGCAAGAATACTGGAGTGGGTTGCCATTTCCTCCTCCAGGGGATCTTCCCGACCCAGGAATCAAACCTGCGTCTCTTATGTCTCCTGCATTGACAGGTAGGTTCTTTACCGCTAGCACCACCTGGGAAGCCCAAAGGTTTATTTTATTCTAAATCTTATTGAATTAAAATTAGTTTTTATTTTTCAGGAACTTCCCAAAGAAATTTAATATTTTAACTTCCCTTTTCATATGAGAATGAAAAAATAGACAAGATTCAATTCTCACAATTATACCTTATTAAGCAAATTTTGGAACTAATGTATAGTTTGAATTATAGCTAATGATTACTTGGTATGAAATATGCATTGCACAATCCAAATTCAATTGATAAAATTCGTTTTCAGTGTTCTCTCCTTGTTTAAAAATGATCAATAGAGATGAATCTATTCGGACTATAGCAATTTACAGTTGGCTAATTACAAGTGGCCCAGGGTGGACTTCATAAATTATTAGTTTTGACTAAGAAACATAATAATGTAATCAACATTGTAAGATACTATGTTTTAAGAGAACATACTTAAGAAAAAAATTTGTTTTTCACATTTATTGTAGAGGAGTAGTGGATAGGAGTATGAACCTTGCAGTTAGACTAATCTGCCCCTTATGATGTGTGATGGTATTGGGAAGATCAATTGAAAAAGTCTAAGTCTGCTCACCAGTGAAAAGTAATTATCTGATAGGATTGCAATTATTTTATTTGTTAAGGACATAGAACTTTACTTGACCTATACTTGGTACTCTGTAGTATTTGTTATTAATTATGGGTTATATTTGTTTGTTGTTATTTAGTCGCTAAGTTGTGTCCAACTCTTTTGTGACCCCATGAATTGTAGTTTGCCAGACTCCTCTCCTCATGGGATTTCCCAGCAAGAATACTAGAGTGGGTTGCCATTTTCTCCTCCAGGGGATCTTCCCAGCCCAGGGATCAAACCTGCTTCTCACGCACTGGCAGGCAGATTCTTTCCCATTGAGCCACCTGGGAAGCCCCTATATGTAAGGAAGATAGCATTTATTTTAGGTAAGTTTAACTTCTTCCTAGGTGGTTCAGTGGTAAAGAATCTGCCTGCCAGTGCATAAGAAGCGGGTTTGATCCCTGGGTTGGGAAGATCCCCTGGAGGAGGAAATGGCAACCCACTCTAGTATTCTTGCCTGGGAAATCCCATGGACGGAGGAGCCTGGCAGGCTGCAGTGCTTGGGTCTCAAAGACCCAAATATTGGGTCTTTGAGCATTGGACATGACTGAAACATGCACACATACAAGTGTTTTATTAATTATTAACAATCTAGCTGAGGTCATTAGTCTTCTGAGTCAGTGTTTACTAGCTGCACTATATTTTCAATCCAAATTACAGTGATTGAGTACATTAGATCATTTAGGAATGCTTGAACAGTGTGCAAATATCTGATGAAGAGGAAATAGGCTCTTCTACCTGAAATATTTGTTACTAAGGAACAGTTTATTAATGTTAATGTGTTCTCAGTTTTGTGGGCTAAAATAAATAAAAGATTTGACCTAAACTATTTCTAAAATATGATCCCATGCCTTAAAGTGTGTTTCTATCCCTAAATCAAGTTTCTATCCCTAGATCTAATCTAGGAGATCTAACTGGTGAAGTTACTGGCTTATGTCTACACAAATGTACTTCATTTTACTTTGTTTGTTTCATTTCACTTTGCATATATTGCATTTTTTTTAACAAGTTGAAGGTTTGTGGCAACCCTGCGTTGAGCAATTATAGTGGCTCCATTTTTACAGCACTGTTGGCTCACTTTGTGCTTTTGTGTCACATTTTGGTAATTCTCTCAATGTTTCAAACTGTTTTCATTATCATTATGTTCGTTATCATGATCTGTGACCAGTGATCTTTGATATTATTGCTACAACAGGCTGAAGCTCAGATGATGGTTAACATTTTTAGCAATAAAGTATTTTTTGATTAATGTAAGTACATTGTTTTTTAGACATAATGCTGTTGCACAGACTATTAATAGACTATAGCATTGTGTAAACATAACTTTATATGCACTGGGAAACCAAAACATTTCATGTGACTTACTTTGTTGTGATATTTGTTTTATTGTGGTGGTCTGAGATATAGCTATAATATTCAATAGATCACTGATAGCATAATATTCTAAGAAAACACTAAAGTATTTCCCTTAAGCAATGTTTTCTAACATGATTAACAGGTATTTCTGTCAGGACTTAAAAGAGACTATAAAACACAACATCCTGAAGTTATGTCTCTTTGTATCTGGTCCCAGATGGAGTTCCATTAAGCCTTTTTTGTTGTATGCATTTAAAAGTCTCTTTTGAAGATGGTATACTTATTAACTAATAAGTTACTTGATTGAAAAATGCTAGGCAATACACAGAAGTAATTCTAAAGTCTATATTATATTAATATACATTGTTTTCCCAGATATAGAACAGTATCCCTTGTAATTTTCTGAATTATCAGCTACTCTTCTGAAAACTGTAATAGCTTTACATAAGTTTATGCTTTACATCTTAGAGGATCCTTTACACATGTCCCTCTTTTATAAAATAGAGTGGTGATGAATTACTGCTGCTAAGTCTCAGGTTATCACAAAATGAAGGAAATCTGCATAATGATTAAAAAATTGGATTAGGGTCAGCCACTTTCTAGTTCCATGGTCTTAATCAAGTTACTTGACTTTCTTAAAGCCTCAGTTTATGTATTTGTGAAATGAGACCAGATAACTACATGCTCAATTATTTAGTAAATATTTGTTATCATTATGAAAATCATGGATGACATTTCCTCATCTATGATGACAGGAGATATAATAGGCTAATTTTCTAACTCTCAATTGCAAATGTTTCTGTTATTAGCCATATAGTCCATTGAAGAAAGGTAAAAGGTTTGATTTCAATATAAGAAGTTCAATGTAAGCTTTTATTAAAAAAACTTATAAAGCTGTTTCTTTACAACTGTGTATAATATTTATATGGTTCTGTTCACACAGGGGTCCAGAACTGTATAACTGCAGGACTATTAGCGTCTCAACTGAGAATGTCTAAAAAGATTTTAGCAACAGGTGCAAAACAGCTGCAGTTCTATTTTAGTAATTATAATGGATGGATTTATTCTCTGTGGGCTCTCTTTTATGCATTCTGCACTGACACTAACATTTAGGACACAAAGGAAATGAAATAATACCCTCTAAATCACATTTTCATGGCTGAGGAAAACTTGAGCATTAAGAAGTGAGTATTTAGAATATGCAATGATAACTCACTGTCAAAGTCTAGTTCATTCTTTACTATCATGCTGAATTGTAATACCAGTATTAGCATTGGACAGTAGGGTAAATTTGTATCAAAGTTTGCAAAGCAGTTTCTCTAATAGCAAACACTGCTTTGTAGTGAAATTTGGTTTGGATCTCATTTTAATTCCAAACAAGTTTAAGAGGATGAATAATTTACATATTGATACTATTGGCAAATTTTGTCAGAATATTTTTTTTTTTAATTGCTTCCTGGTTCTAAAAGATATTCCAAATCTGAGCTTTTGTTTAATATACCTCACTATGAGATACAATTATGGTTACTTGTAAAAGTATTTATGCAGTACATAGTATATGCTGCTGGAGAGTAGAGAGCTGCAAAAGAAGTAAAATGAATATGTTCCCCAAAGAGTGTTCAATATAATTCAAGCCATGAAATGGCTTAAATAACTTTGAGGTGGCAAACCTTGTGGCCTCAAGCAGGATACTGGGATGAATAATAGCATGGAAACTGGAGAGGGATTTTTTTGGGGGGAGATAAATATCATATCAGCTTTTGACAAATTGCATTTCAGATAATGGTGGGATATCCAAGAGGGATTTCAATGTGATGGTTGTTATATCTGTTTTCATTCTGCTGGTCAACCCATCCAATTATTCTGTATTTCATTAAATACATTCAGTTCAGTTCAGTCGCTCAGTCGTGTCCGACTCTGCGACCCCATGAATCACAGCACTCCAGGCCTCCCTGTCCATCACCAACTCCCAGAGTTTACTCAAACTCATGTCCATCGAGTCGGTGATGCCATCCAGCCATCTCATCCTCTGTCCATATCTAATATCATCAAATGATTTTTATTAGAAACACATACCCTTGCTTCATGTTTACAAGATTCTCTAAATTCTCTCAGAGAATACTAATTCTGTTTTAAATTCTGGTTCTTTCTGTTTCATTAGTTCTATTTCCTTTGGTGTAGTTTTTCTACATACTGTTCTTATTTCATAATGCTAAGTACCGTGAATGTCTCAGGTTTTGTGACTGTGTGAGCTACTTCACTTCTTCTGAGAGTGTCATCCTCCTCTGCATGCCATGTACATTTCGAAGAGGAACAAATTCTGTAACCTGGGCCTGAGCTCTTTGCCCTGGTTTGGGGAAAAGAGTGTGATGTGTCTATGGTGGTGGTTTAGTCCCTAAGTCATGTCTGACTCTTGCAACCCCATGGACTGTAGTCCACCAGGCTCCTCTGTCCATGGGGTTTCCCAGGCAAGAATGCTGGAGTGGGTTGCTGTTTCCTTCTCTAGGGACCTTCCCCACAGGGATCAAACCCAGGTCTCCTGCACTTAGGCAGGTCTCGTGCATTGCGGGCAGATTCCTTACTCACTGAGCCACCAGAGAAACCTATGGGTGCAGCATGTTTTCTTTTTCTTAGTTTGACATCTTAAACTAAGGGAAATATTTGCCCTCCTGTTGTGGGCCAGGGCTTATTCAGCTGATGTGGTTAGCTGAGCAGATGTTACCTTTCTTGTTTAAGACAAGATATAAAAATTACCTAAAAATTTAAACTCGATTAAAATAGGTTTATTCAACATAGATTAAAAAAATTATTTCTCCTTAAACTAGTATTTGTATCTTTTAAGGATTTCCAGTTGAGATTTATCCTATAAGAGCTAGGATATAGTGAGTTAAGTAGAAAGTGTAGGCTTAGGTTTCACAGTCTTATTGCTAAGGTCCATCTCAGAAAGAATTGTGGAAGGTACATATTCATCTTGTTAGTGTCCCTACATCCTTCAGGCTCATTATCCTGTCTCTGACACGTCAGCCTATCCTAACCACACAAATAGCCACTGGGTATTCAGAGTTCTTCATTAAGGACTAGCCAATCCCTGATCACTTGAGACCCCACGCAGAGGTAGTATTTTAGTCCATAGGAGCCACCAATGGCAGTGCAATGAAAGTTCCTCTCCCTTTTTTAGTAGTTTATTAGAAATTATGTTTCCTTTAATTAGAAATGAAAAAAAAAAAATAGAAAGACATGTTTGGTAGACGTGGACTAAAAGTAGCATGCAGAGGGTGACTGTAGACATGAAATTAAAAGGCGCTTGCTCCTAGGTAGAAAAGCTATGTCCAACCCAGACAGCATATTAAAAAGCAGAGACATTACTTTGCCGACAAAGGTCTGAGTAGTCAAAACTGTGGTTTATCCAGTAGTCATGTATGGATGTGAGAGTTGGACCATAAAGAAAGCTAAGCACTGAGGAATTGATGCTTTTGAACTGTGGTGTTGGAGAAGACTCTTGAGAGTGCCTTGAACTGAATGGAGATCAAACCAGTCAATCCTGAAGGAAATCAGTCCTGAATATTCATTGGAAGGACTGATGTGGAAGCTGAAACTCCAATACTTTGGCCACCTGATACGAAGAACTGACTCATTGGAAAAGACCCTGATGCTGGGAAAGATTGAAGGCAGGAGGAGAAGGGAACGACCAAGGATGAGATGGTTGGATGGCATCACTGACTCGATGGACGTGAGTTTGAGTTGGTGTTGGACAGGGAAGCCTGACGTGCTGCAGTCCATGGGGTCGCAAAGAGTCGGATATGACTGAGTGACTGAAATGAACTGAACTGAACTGAAAAATAGTATGCAGTTATAGTCTGCAATTTCTTGGATCTGATGAAGTAATCATTAAAAGATATCTTTTATATAATACTGTGTATATACATATGTTTTCAAATATATATGATATGGCCCAAAACTTTTAACAATAAAGATGAAATTGTCTTAACTATCTATATTTTCCCACATTCAATCTAATTTACTTGTTATGATTTAATATGTTGTTGTTATATGTTTGTCTCAGTTACTTTATTGAATCATTATTTGTCTATCTGCCTGCTTATCTGTCTCTCTCTGTGTATCTATGTCTATCTGTCTGCCTCTCTATATGTATCTATCTAGGCATGCACGCACGCATTCATTCATCCATCTGTCTCTGCTGTGTTTATCTTGACACCTGTGATTGATACCAGCAACAAAATAAAAATACTTTTAGTCTACTGTAGCATGGAATATTAACTTGCTGTTATAATACTGAACTTTGATCACAATTAAAAATTGGAAAAGGTTTTAAAAGACAAATTGAACCATTGGTGACAAGAACACTTGACAGTGTTTTAAAGTCAATCATACTTTGATTTCATTTCTGAGAACTTTCTTCATGGTGAGTTGTATGATTTTAGGACATGTATTTTTTTTTTAAATTTTGTTTTGTATTGGGGTATAGCTGATTAACAAACAATATTGTGATATTTTCAGAACAAAAAAATTAGCTCTCCCAATTCGTACTGATGGAACACAAATATTTTGTAAATAACTTTACAATTGAAATATTTTCCCTTCTGGATAATTTTTTTTTTTTTGTCTAATTTATAGATGATCCACCTACTGGAGTATTAAAAAAAAACAAAAACAAAAAAACGACAGCATAAGACTGTGGGATACATGTTTGAATCATGGTGTATAGTTGATTCCATTTAATAAATATCTATTAATGAAATCATCTATGTGATAGACTTTTATGAATAACACTGGTTCCCTTAGTGAAACAAAGATGAATTAAAACAGTTTTTTAGCTTTTTGTAGGAAAAACTATACACAATAATTGATACACTGGTTATCAATAATTTTGGTACTGTTAAACATGATTTATATCTCTTATGTTTAACTGTCAAGTTCCAAATTATTATGAACATTTAGAAAGACGACTTTCAATAATCTAAGATACTTTCTACATTTAGATATGTCTTTAAAAATTACTGATAATATTATCATTTAATTTATTTAGTATCAAGCCCTTTTTAAGACTTGAGACAAATGATACTTTTAAAATTATACACGTATGCTTCAGGTTTTGAAATCTAATAAAAATGTTTAATGCTAAATAATTTAAAACCAAAAATCATTCACAGATTATTTACAGACTCAAGCTAATTATTATGTACATTTTATTACTAGACAGACAAATTGTTCCCAAGTCAGCCTGTTCTAACCAAACAGCTATTTTAGACCCTCACAATCTAACTTCATAATGGAGGCTGCCGCATTCACTGGTAAGAGTATTTCTCCTTTGTTGGTTAGTAAAGCAGTGATACTTTAAAGCTAGCAATTAATTTTTGGTCAGAAATATGGCTTAGACCTCCCTCTAAATGGAAACCACAAACAATGTTAAAGAATAAAAGGAAATAATACGCTGCTTTAGATACTTAAAACAGATGACTTGACTTGGTGCACGTCTGTATCTGGTGTGTTTGAGAACATGCTATACATGAACATAATTACAACTTTTTAAAAGAACAGTGTTCTTAGGAAGCCATTTAAGGAAATAGTTTATGACAGGCAACATGTAATCAAGGTAAGCTAAGATCAATTAAATTTTCAGGGGCTAGTTGAGAAGTCAGATGTATTAATAGTTTGAATTTAGTTCCAAATTATAGCAGGGCAATAGTTAGTTGAGATAGACAGGCTAAATCTGCAAGGCAGAGGTGGAACTGTAGGTAACTCAAAGAGAGCTCAGGCTCTGGATCAAGGAAATCCAGTGATTGAATAGAAGGGAAAAGAAAGTAAAGAGGACAGGACCATTGTCACCTTTCTCAGAAGTGCTTTTTGTCTCCTTGCCTACCTGGCTAGCTTGTTTTTACCCTTGAAGCATGAGATCAAATTACTTAGTCTTATTGTCTGTGCTGACTCTATAATTTCTGTTCTGTATTCCCACTGCACTTGGCACAAACTACCATTTCTGACTACCATTAGCTCTTAGTTTCTTTGGCCATCTCTGTCTTGAGACCACAGGAAAGTTCTTTCATTTATCTCTGCATTTCACTACCAGAAAAACACCTAGTATGTAATAGTTGTTGAATAAATGTGTGTTTGTATTTCTGCAGGAAAGATAGTGAATGGGTTTTCAAAATTCCAAGTTGTGCTCTGTATATCTGCATTTTTGAGTGACAGCTGGTATTAGAATTATTAGGCAAGTAGTAGTACTGATTGCTCATAAGTGGGTAATGTAGGGAGAGACCTGGAATCTTTGTAGAAGGGTCTGGAATTGATTATATATGTGGCGCTGATGGCCAGCATCTGAGCTCAGGTAATAGGCACAGTTGGGTTGTTGCAGGTTTGTGAAAAGGGCTAATCAACAGAGTTGATTAGCACAGCAAAGGCAAAACCTCTACTCCTAAACCTCTGTTCTAAACCTCACATATAAGGAGGAATGAAATCTGTGCAAACTGTTACAGGGTTTATAGTAACAAACTACTGAATGTGCAAATGGGAATGTCTTTGAATTTTTGAGCAGGGGAGTATAGCAATTTATATACCCTTCACTAAAGAACTGTCCTCCGCTATGAGAGAAGGTCATCTTCTTCCACCATGTGCATAGCCCATACAAATGTGAAACTCAAGGTATTGTTTTTCAGAATGATTATGCCTCTTAAGGCAGAAGACCTTAGCATTAGAAAACATAAGCTAAATTGGAAACCCTAAATTGCAGGATCTTGTGGAAATAGAGAAAGTTAAAAATAAAGTGCCATGGAAGAGGACCAAAATAGGACTCAGGAAGACTATTAGGCCAAAGAATCTAACAAGCATAACTCCTCTTGGGAGGAGTTCATCATAGGGTGTTCTGCAGATCAAAAGGAATAAGTTACAAAGCTGGAAAGAGTGAAGATATCTTTACACAATAAAACAGAGGATCTGGAGCTTATTAGCACCTCCTATGAAGTAGTCTAAGCATGTTGACTTGGCCATCGGTACCTATGTTGTGGGTATTGATATCCCCAGTTTTCAAATAAGGAAACTGAGGCACAGAAAGCTTAAGTAACTTTTCCACATATAAATGGTGGAGTCAGATTTGTCCTTATGCAATATGTTCAGACAGAACAGATTCTTTGTCACTATTCTAATGTTTAAAATCAACGTGGTTTTAATAATGATAAAAAAGCAGAATTGGGAAACCTAGCTTGATCACTCATTAAAATTGGCTTTCTAATACATATATCCCAAATTGAAACTATCCATCCTAATACTGGCTGAGTTGGACAACCACAGTCTTGTTCCCAGAGTTTGAGTCTCTTCCAAAAACCAGTGCACACAGATGAGCAGAGAATGCAGGTGCAGAGAGGGCCGGACGCTCCGATGTGAGACCGAGGCCACCAAGGTGTGCAGCGCTTTGTCGTGGTCACCCTGGTTTGGTAAGTGACCATTCCCCTGAGCAATGTAATGGGATGGCTAATACTTTCCTAAGGAGTGGGAGTTACTGCTGCTTTATGGAAATGCTCATAGAAAGCACTTAGGATGGGTTGGAACACACAATCAGAATATGGAAATGCAAATCATATTTTATTGAATTCTGAAATAGGAATCAGAATTGTATATGGTTAGGTGTGTGGGCTTCAGAGGCAGCAGGCCTATTTTGGCTTCTAGATCTACACTTGCTATCTGTGTGGTCTTAGGCAATTTATTTTATCTTTCTCAGAATCAGTTTCTTTATCCTGAAAATGGAGATAAGAACATATATCTTTTGGGGTTGTGACATTTTATATGAAAGAATACACCTATTGAAACTATATAGTCCATACCTAAGCCTTTTGGGTGAAGAATCCGACAAATGGCTTTCTAATTGGGCTGCATTTTGATCCTCAAAAACATTGCTCTGTAGACTTAGGATTCAAAAGCAGGGCCTGACTGCTTCTTGTGAATGTGGGATATTGAAGAAGTAGATTTTTCTAATTAACTCAAGATGGCAATCTCCCAAAGCTGTCTGTTTTCAGGATTGTAGGTATTTCATTTTCATTCTGTTGTGATAAAGAGGAATGTGATGAAGATGATCAGAATTACCTCCTATTATGAGCTTGTTAATTTGTCTGCTGTAATTTTCTAAGCGTTTTCTTGGAACACATCCAGAAATTTATAAAAGAGATCATCTTCTATTTCATACTGTTACAGACTGTGAAACAATAGGTAATTTGAGATAATAAGTATTGTAGCTTATGTAAACATACATAAATACAAAACATGCTAGAAGCAAGTACACCAACTAAGACTAGAAGAGATATATTTTTAGCAAAGTTTACTCTTGTATATGATGAGACAAAAGTATAAATATATGCTAAGACATTAGTACACTCATTCCATTAATCATTTGTCCAATAAGTATTTGTTAAGTACCTATTGTATATCAGGTGTGGTTTAAAGCAGTACCCGTTCTGGAGGAGTTTATATTATAAGGTCAGCACACATTTGCTGGACTTTGACAATTTTTTTCCCCTAAATTGTTTTCTCTCAAAGTTTATTTTATTCACCAAAATATATTTGTTTTTAAAATTATTCATAGTCTTTGTTTCCATAGTGATAGTAAAAACTGATTTACTTGCATTCTTATCCATTTCCAGCAGTGACACATACCAACTCCATTCATGAGTAGGAAAATTCATGACTCCTCTCTTTATGTGACAGCTGGTATGCGTAATCTGCACTGGATCACAGGGGAACTGATGTGAAGTTTTCCTCCTAAGTGGTAGTAGTATAAAATTTACTTTGGTAGGTTTTGCGTTTTCAATGTATATCATTGTCATTCTTTGAAAACTGGAAAGCATGTAATATATATGTGATAATGCTTCATAAGTCAAAATATTTGATTTATTCATATGCCCCATTTCTTAGTCATTTCAAATGACTGAACTGTATTTTCAACCATTCTTCCCCATTTTCTTTAC
Organism: Cervus elaphus; assembly: GCF_910594005.1. Lineage (NCBI taxonomy): Eukaryota > Metazoa > Chordata > Mammalia > Artiodactyla > Cervidae > Cervus > Cervus elaphus. The sequence goes on from NC_057822.1 coordinate 50,079,278, forward strand.
AATGGTAAAGGATTTGTCATTTATTGAAAAATAACTTAGGAAAATGCTTTGTATGAAATAGTTCTAATCTCAGTTATAATGATGAAAGATTTGTTATGATTCTCAATTTTTAGATGAGGCAATGGAGGCACGTTTTACTCTATAACTTTCTCAAAGTCACACAGCTTTCATGTGGCAGGCCCAAAATTGAAATCCAGATCTGTTTAGATTGAATTCAATGTCCTATTACATTATTTTACTGCCTGTAGAAACTTGAATGAGCATCTGGAGACAGTTTCCTAATTGAGGTCTCTGGTAGAGTTTGAAAGATTTTCTGAGAGTACATCATATGAAAGAGAGATACCAAATATCCAATTCAAAGATAAAAGTGCATATATAATCATATAAAAATCACAGCAGCATCAGATGAAAAAAATTGCTTTTTTTTGTACTAAAATGCTTCCAAAAATTGATTAATTGCATTTTCATAATGCATAGATGCTGACTGAAATAAGGCTATGACTATTGTTGTTTATCAGATTAAATTGGTCTTTAAATTTTGATTGGTATATATCATAGAATTATCTGTAAGACCTCTTTTATTTCAATTCTATGAGATTTATTTTTAAACTATTTTGATATAATTTCAAACTTTCAGAGAAGCTATAAAGCTACTATAAAAAACTTTCATATACCTTTAGCCAGATTCACTAGTTCTTAAAATTTTGTACCTTTTTTTTTGTGTGTCCACATCATGGGGCATGCAGGAATCTTGGTTCCCTGATCAGGGATCAAACCTGTGCCCCCTGCAGTGACAGCATGGATTATCCACTGGACCACCAAGGAAGTCCCATTACCTTTGTTTTACTCTGAAGTACTTGAGAATAATTTCCAGAAATCTTACTTTTTATTAAATATCCAAGGACATTGCTAGAAAGATTTATGCTGAAGAGAAATCTGTGAGCCAGGTGTTTAAATTTTTTAGCAAATGAGGGGTACATATCAAAGACTAGAAAGGTACAACCTATTAGTCTGAAAATTTCTAGAAATAATGATTTCTGTATCTCTTGACTTGTCTGCTTATCCAGGCTTTAATGACTTTGTTCACTGACAGGATAGAGCATCAGCCACTACTCTGATGGGCTATGCCCTAGTTCTTCATTTTTGCAAAACTTCATTATTGTTAAACTGATAAATTCAGATGTTTGCTTTGGATCACAGCTTCCTAGCTTTCTTCTTACCCACTTATTTCTTCCTATCTTCTTCCTTCCCTAAGTTGTTTAGATCCCATGGTTCATGGTGTCTTTGAATAGACTCCTAACCTTTTCCCACTGTCCTTCTATTTTGCCAACCTAAGAAAACCCCTGAACTTGGTAAATCCATCTGTCCATTTGTTCTTAATCTCATGCTGTGGGCAGAGGTGAAAAGATGATTGATCCTGGAAATTCATGGTCTTCAACTTCATCTACATTCTCCTCAGCTCCAGGCAAGCCTAGCTGCAATCTTCCTTTCTTAACTGTGACTATTGAAAATCTTGTCTTATCGGCGTTGTTGGGCTGCGGCGCCGCAGGCCGCACCCAGCTCGGGCGTCTGGGGCTGTGAGGAGGGCTGAGGGGGCGGGAGGCCGGGCGGGCCGGGGCTGCGGGCCGGAGTTCGCGGGCGGACAGGGGGCGGAGCCGGAGCCGGAGTCGCCAGAGCGGATGGGAGGCTGCTGCACTGGGACCTGGGAGCCTTCGCGCTGCCCGCCATTCGCCTCTGAGGAACCTAGAAGGATTGTGGGATGAATGGTGAATCTCGGGCTGCAGTGGTGACCTCACCACCCCCGACCACAGCCCCTCACAAAGAGAGGTATTTCGACAGAGTGGATGAGAACAATCCAGAATACTTGAGAGAGAGGAACATGGCACCAGACCTTCGCCAGGACTTCAACATGATGGAGCAAAAAAAGAGGGTGTCCATGATTCTGCAAAGTCCCGCTTTCTGTGAAGAATTGGAGTCAATGATACAGGAACAGTTCAAGAAGGGGAAGAATCCCACAGGCCTGTTGGCATTGCAGCAGATTGCAGATTTCATGACCACAAATGTACCCAATGTCTACCCGGCAGCTCCACAGCGTACCTGTGGCTAAAGAGTACCTGTTACCATAACCTGCTGCTGGAGCCGCCCTCCGGAGATGACAGTGACGCCGCCACCTTCAAGCCGACTCTGCCCGACCTGTCCCCCGATGAGCCTTCAGAAGCGCTCGGCTTCCCAACGTTGGAGAAGGAAGAGGAGGGGCTGGGTGAAGCCGGGGGCCCTCCAACCCCCCCTGGGTCCCCCACCAGGTCCCCCCCGGCGGCCAGCCCCGAGCCAGCCCCAGCCCAGGCAGCTGAGGAGGCCGCCTTCCCAGCGGCCGAGGATCCTGGCAGTGATGGGTCTCCGGGCAAGTCCCCGTCCATAAAGAAGAAGAGATTCTGCACCCCTTCCTTCCTGAAGAAGAGCAAGAAGAGGAGCGACTCCTGAAGGCCCTTCCTGCACATACCGGTGCCGCCAGACTGTCCCGGTCGCGTCGCGTGTCCCGCCTCCCTGTGTAACGGAATGCAGAGGCCCGTCCCTGTATAGCTAGCGCATCCCTCCCTGTGTGACCAGCCCCCACGTAGACCGGCGCTAACCTCGTTGTGCGTGCAGCGGCCCGGCCCGCGGCCTCAGGTTCTGGGGGAGACGCGGGCTCCGCGTCCACCTCCGAGCCAGCCCTGCCCTGCAGGGGTCAGCACTGGGGCCCCTCTTTAGCTCCTTGAGGACACTGTCCCCCGGGAGTTGAGTCAGGGTCCTAGCTGGACGGGGGAAGACCTGCCTGCTCTGGCCTTCCCCACTCCTGCTCTCCTCCTCTCGTGGAGTAACCCGCGCCCCATCTCTGCTAGGCTCTCCTTCACCCCCAGGTCTCAGGTGACTGAATCAGACCCGTAGCTTCCTGCTGGTGTTGCCTGGTCAGTGATCTTTGTTCAGATACACAGCCTCAGTCCTGTGAAAGCGCCCCGACAGCCCAGGCCCCTGGGATGGCCTTGGAGAGGGTCAGGGCTGAGCCGGTGCCCCAGTAGCTTGTGGCGCAGCTGGTGCTGGTCCCCAGTCCCCTCGGCCAGAACCAGACCCGGGGCCAAGCTTCCCCTTGGGGCCTCCTGACCGGTCGTAGGGATGCGTCCCCAGGGGGCGGCCCTGTGGACCTCCCCAGCGGACCTGCAGCTCCCGCAGCACTGGCAGCATGCATGGGCTGCGCTCTGCTGCTGTCTGTCCTGGGGAGGGCCCGGCACTAAGGCGGGCCTGCGCCTGCGCTCAGCTTGGCCTGGGGCGCTCCTTCCCTCGGTTAAAGGGCAGCTTGGGGCAGGAGTTGGCCCCAGAGGTCCACTGACGTCCTGCAGGCACCACAAGGCCCCTCCCGCCCTCCAGCACTGCATCCCTGGAGCAGAGCGTGGGGCTGCTTGGCTGGAACTTGGGGTGGCTGGGGTCTCCTTGACAGTGGGCTGTCCCAGGAGCTCAGGGCCAGCCTGTTGCGACAGGCCCCTGTTGGGGGGGGGGGGGGGGGGGCCCGAGGCCGCCTGCGTGGCGCTGACCTCCGCTTCGAACTTCCCACCAGCTCCCCTGTCGTCTTGTCCCGGTGGTGGTGGAGCCACCCAGCCTCACCCTGCACTCTTAATCACAGGCTCCTCCTCCCTCCTCTCACCCCACATATGCAATGACTTTAATTTCATTTTTGTAGTTTATTTTAACTCTTTGTATCTCAACATGAAGTTTAGTTGCATATACAGACACAGGCTTGGGAGGACAGGTCCTACGGCCTTTCTTCATTGTAACATGTTTTACTCACAAATAAAATTCTTTACGCAGTTAAAAAAAAAAAAAAAAGAAAATCTTGTCTTATCACTTCATGGGCATATCTACTAATTATCTTGTTTCTCGTCTGTAACTTCAAATTCTACCGTTTGATAGAACCCTTCCCTTTAAAATGTGATTAGCTATACTCTCATATGGAAAGAGGACCCTGCTGTAGTCCCTGTGGATTCAAGATTCTTTAGTACATCTACCTACATCATCCCAACTAAAGTTTCCATGACCTACAACCTTTTTGAAATTATAGCATTGGTGTCTCACCAGGGCTGAGAGTTCAACCTCTTATGAAGTTCTGCTGCTCTGAAGATTAGGTCCTGAGAGTGGTTCTCAGTACAGTCAGCTCTCCAATTAGAGAAAGTGAGTGATTCTTTAAAATCTGACAAAGAAGTTCTCTGGATTTCAGTACTTTGCTTTCAGTACTTTGATTGATTGTCTAAATAAGTTATTTTCTTTCTTCAAAGAATCACTGGTACACAGAAACAGGTGTTCCATTCCAGAGTCCTTACAACTACTATTTTCTTCACACTTTTCAAATGCCAAAGACACTGTACAAGACAGTGAGTACCCTTCAAATGTGTCCTGTTCCATTCACTCCAGCTAAAAGTACTAACAATTACACTCCTACAGCATGCCAGAGATTATCCATCTTACATCCATCACTGGTGATTCTGGGTCCACTACCAGCTGACTGGTGGGTAATCCAACTTAGAATCCCATAGAGTAAGCTGCCTAGGATAATCTCACTACCAATTTTCTGACTTAACCTTAAAAACAGAATGTGAGACAGATTCAGTTGTACCTAATTTTCTGAGAGTGTTAAAAAAAAAAAAAAAAACACAACAGTATGAACTGGAAGTGAAAGAAGCAAAATTGCAAAGGGGAAGACTGAGCTTGAATAAAGTCCATTGTTGTTGTTCAGTCACTCAATCATGTCTGACTCTGCAACCCTGTGGACCGCAGCGTGCCAAGCTTCCCTGTCCTTCACCATCTCCGAGTGTTCAAACTCATATCCATTGAGTTGGTGATGCCATCCAAACATCTCATCCTCTGTTGTCTCCTTCTTCTCCTGCCCTCAATCTTTCCCAGCATCAGGGTCTTTTCTAATGAGTCAGCTCTTTGCATCAGGTGGCCAAAGTATTGGAGCTTCAGCTTCAGCATCAGTCTTTCCAATGAATATTCAGGACTGACTTTCTTTAGGATTGATAGGTTTGATCTCCTTGCAGTCCAAGGGACTCTCAACAGTCTTCTCCAACACCACTGTTCAAAAGCATCAATATTTCAATGCTCACCTTTCTTTATGGTCCAACTCTCACATCCACATGACTACTGGAAAAACCATAGCTTTGATGAGACAGACATTTGTTGGCAAAGTAATGTCTCTGCTTTTTCATATGGTGTCTAAGATGGTCATAGCTTTTCTTCCAAGGAGCAGCGTCTTTTAATTCCATGGCTGCAGTCACCATCTGCAGTAATTTTGGAGCCCAAGAAAATAAAGTCTCTCACTATTTCCATATCTATTTGCTATGAAGTGATGGGACCGGATGCCATGATCTTCATTTTTTGAATGTTGAACTTTAAGCCAACTTTTTCACTCTCCCCTTTCATGTCCATCAAGAGGCTCTTTAGTTCTTCTTCACTTTCTGCCATAAGGGTAGTGTCATCTGCATATCTGAGGTTATTGATATTTCTCCCTGTAATCTTGACCAGCTTGTGATTCATCCAGCAGGGCATTTCACATGATGTACCCTGAATATATGGAGAAGGAAATGGCAACTCACTCCAGTATTCTTGCCTGGAGAATTTCATGGACGAGCCTGGTGGGCTACAATCCATGGGGTCACAAAGAGTCAGACATGATTAAGTGGTTAACTTTGCTTTACTTTACTCTGCTTTTAAGTTAAATAAGCAGCGTGACAATATACAGCCTTGATGTACCCCTTTCCCGATTTGAAACCAGTCCATTGTTCCATGTCTGGTTCTAACTGTTGCTTCTTAATCTGCATACAGATTTCTCAGGAGGCAGGTAAGGTGGTCTGGTATTCCTGTCTCTCTCAGAGTTTTCCACAGTTTGTTGTGATCCATATAGTCAAAGGCTTTAGCATAGTCAATAAAGCAGAAGTAGATGTTTTTCTGGAAATATCTTGCTTTTTCTATGGTCCAGTGGATGTTGGCAATTTGATCTCTGGTTCCTTTGTCTTTTCGAACCAGCCTGGGGATCTGGAAGTTCTTGGTTTGTGTTCTGTTGAAGCCTGGCTTGGAGAATTTTGAGCACGACTTTGCTAGTGTGTGAGATGGCACCATCAGTCAGTGCGATTCTCTCGAGTAAGAGAGCAGTTATTACCAATGGCAGTCTTACCCTATGACAAGTAGCCCAGCAGTAGGCTATTTAAAGATGCTGTTACATGGATGATCCTCAAAAACTTGATATTGAGAGAGGAAAAGATAGGCACAAATAGTACATACTGTGTGATGGTTACCACACGGTGAGGGAAATGCACTTAAGGGAAAACTGAGCCTTAAGGTCATGGGAATATTTTATATCCTTATCTCTGGTGTTTTAGAATCAAGTGTGAACTGTGGAAAGAGAAATGCTTACCATTTGCATCCTCGCAAAATAAGATTAAAGATTTGTGCACAGGGTAGATAAGAAGAATCCTTGAGTAGAGGAGTATCATTATGACTCCATCTAAATAGTGAGGGAGTTTTCATTCTTGCTTGCTTTCCTCCTAAACTATTTAACCCTGCGCCTATTTCATTCCTGTTGGACATAAGACCTTTTCTCCTTTTCGTTTTCTTTTTTGTTTAATTTTTGTCCTATTTACTTCTGTATTTTCCTATTCTTCTGCTTTTCCAATGGACAATTCAAAAGACATTCTTTGGCTCAGCTTTCATTCCAAACTCCTTTCCAACACTCGATATTTTCTTATATGAAATATGATTACTTTGAGTAAGCCCCATTGGAGCTGTTCTTTATAAAAATATTTTATATGGTTATAAATACATCACTTAAGTTTAAGCACCCAGTTTTAACAACTCATGCTGCTCCCCTGGGACACACAGTTCAGAGTCCTGCTTGTCAGAAACATTGGATCAGACATGTACAGGCTATAGAAGTGTCTATCCACACAACCCAAGTAAGACGGTAGGTGTTGTGAGAGGGCATCAGAGAGCAGACACACTAAAACCATAATCACAGAAAACTAGCCAACTTGATCACAGGACCACAGCCTTGTTTAACTCAATGAAACTAAGCCATTCCATGTGGGGCCTCCCAAGACAGTCAGGTCATGGTGGAGAGGTCTGACAGAATGTGGTCCACTGGAGAAGGGAATGGCAAACCACTTCAGTATTCTTGCCTTGAGAACCCCATGAACAGTATGAGAAGGCAAAATGTTAGGATACTGAAAGAGAAACACCCCAGGTCAGTAGGTGCCCAATATGCTACTGAAGATCAGTGGAGAAATAACTCCAGAAAGAATGAAGGGATGGAACCAAAGCAAAAACAACACCCACTTAAGGATGGGACTGGTGATAGCAGCAAGGTCCTATGCTGTAAAGAGCAATATTGCATAGGAACCTGGAATGTTCGGTCCAAAATCAAGGCAAATTGAAAGTGGTCAAACAGGAGATGGCAAGAGTGAATGTCGACATTCTAGGAATCAGCAAACTAAACTGGACTGGAATGGGTGAATTTAACTCAGATGACCTTTATATCTACTACTGTGGGCAGGAATCCCTTAGAAGAAATGGAGTAGCCATCATAGTCAACAAAAGAGTCTGAAATGCAGTACTTGGATGCAATCTCAAAAACAACAGAATGATCTCTGTTCGTTTCCAAGGCAAACCATCCAATATCACAGTAATCCAAGTCTATGCCCCAACCAGTAATGCTGAAGAAGCTGAAGCTGAATGGTTCTATGAAGACCTACAAGACCTTTTAGAACTAACACCCAAAAAAGATGTCCTTTTCATTATAGGGGACTGGAATGCAAAAGTAGGAAGTCAAGAAACACCTGGAGTAACAGGCAAATTTGGCCTTGGGGTATGGAATGAAGCAGGGCAAAGACTAATAGAGTTTTGCCAAGAGGATGCACTGGTCATAGGAAACACCCTCTTCCAACAACAGAAGAGAAGACTCTACACATGGACATCACCGGATGGCCAACACCGAAATCAGATTGATTATATTCTTTGCAGCCAAAGATGGAGAAGCTCTGTACAGTCAGCAAAAATAAGACCGGGAGCTGACTGTGGCTCAGATTATGAACTCCTTATTGCCAAATTCAGACTTAAACTGAAGAGAGTAGGAATAACCACGAGACCATTCAGGTATGACCTAAATCAAATCCCTTACGGCTATACAGTGGAAGTGAGAAATAGATTTAAGGGACTAGATCTGATAGACAGAGAGCCTGATGAACTATGAATGGAGCTTCGTGACATTATACAAGAGGCAGGGATCAAGACCATCCCCATGGAAAAGAAATGGAAAAAGGCAAAATGGTTGTCTGAGGAGGCCTTATAAATAGCTGTGAAACGAAGAGGAGTGAAAAGAAAAGGAGAAAAGGAAAGATATGCCCGTTTGAATGCAGAGTTCCAAAGAATAGCCGGGAGAGATAAGAAAGCCTTTCTCAGCAGTCAATGCAAAGAAATAGAGGAAAACAACAGAATGGGAAAGAATAGAGATCTCTCCAAGAAAATTAGAGATACCAAGGGAACATTTCATGCAAAAATGGGCTCAATAAAGGACAGAAATGGTAGTGACCTAACAGAAGCAGAAGATATTAAGAAGAGGTGGCAAGAATACACAGAAGAACTGTACAAAAAAGATCTTCATGACCCAGATAATCACAATGGTGTGATCACTCACCTAGAGCCAGACATCCTGGAATGTGAAGTCAAGTGGGCTTTAGAAAGCATCACTAGGAACAAAGCTAGTGGATATGATGGAATTCCAGTTGAGCTATTTCAAATCCTGAAAGATGATGCTGTGAAAGTGCTGCATTCAATATGGCAGCAAATTTGGAAAACTCAGCAGTGGCCACAGGACTGGAAAAGGTCCATTTTCAATCCAATCCCTAAGAAAGGCAATCCCAAAGAATGCTCAAACTACCACACAATTGCACTCATCTCACACGCTAGTAAAGTAATGCTCAAAATTCTGCAAGCCAGGCTTCAGCAATATGTGAACCGTGAACTTCCAGATGTTCAACCTGGTTTTAGAAAAGGCAGAGGAACCAGAGACCAAATCGCCAATATCTGCTGGATCATTGAAAAAGCAAGAGAGTTCCAGAAAAACATCTATTTCTGCTTTATTGACTAAGCCAAAGTCTTCAATGTGTGGATCACAATAAACTGTGGAAAATTCTGAAGGAGATGGGAATACCAGACCACCTGACCTGCCTCTTGAGAAACCTGTATGCAGATCAGGAAGCAGCAGTTAGAACTGGACATGGAACAACAGACTGGTTCCAAATAGGAAAAGGAGTTCGTCAAAGCTGTATATTGTCACCCTGTTTATTTAACTTATATGCAGAGTACATCATGAGAAACGCTGGGCTGGAAGAAGCACAAGCTGGAATCAAGATTGCCGGGAGAAATATCAATAACCTCAGATATGCAGATGACACCACCCTTATGGCAGAAAGTGAAGCGGAACTCAAGAGCCTCTTGATGAAAGTGAAAGAGGAGAGTGAAAAAGTTGTCTTAAAGCTCAACATTCAGAAAACTAAGATCATGGCATCTGGTCCCATCACCTCATGGGAAATAGATGCGGAAACAGTGGAAACAGTGTCAGACTTTATTTTTTTGGGCTCGAGAATCACTGCAGATAGTGACTGCATGCATGAAATTAAAAGATGCTTACTCCTTGGAATGAAAGTTATGACCAACCTAGATAGCAGAATAAAAAGCAGAGACATTACTTTGCCGACAAAGGTCCGTTTGTTCAAGGCTGTGGTTTTTCCAGTGGTCGTGTATGGATGTGAGATTTGGACTGTGAAGAAAGCTGAGCACCAAAGAATTGATGCTTTTGAACTGTGGTGTTGGAGAAGACTCTTGAGAGTCTCTTGGACTGCAAGGAGATCCAACCAGTCCATCCTAAAGGAAATCAGTCCTGGGTATTCATTGGAAGGACTGATGCTGAAGCTGAAGCTCCAATACTCTGGCCACCTCATGCAAAGAGTTGACTCATTGGAAAAGACCCTGATGCTGGGAGTGATTGGGGCAGGAGGAGAAGGGGACAACAGAGGATGAGATGGTTGGATGGCATCACCTACTCGATGGGCATGAGTTTGGGTAAACTCTGGGAGTTTGTGATGGACAGGGAGGCCTGGCGTGGTGCAATTCATGGGGTCGCAAAGAGTCAGACATGACTGAGTGACTGAACTGAACTGACTGATCCCACACACGCAGCCATGAAATTAAAAGACACTTACCCCTTGGAAGAAAAGTTATGACCAACCTAGACAGCATATAAAGAAGCATAGACAGTACTTTGCCAACACAGGTCCATCTAGTTAAGTTTATGGTTTTTCCAGTAGTCATGTATGGATGTGAGAGTTGGACTATAAAGAACGCTGAGTGCTGAAGAATTGATGCTTTTGAACTGTGGTGTTGGAGAAGACTCTTGAGAGTCCCTTGAACTGCAAGGAGATCTAACCATTCCATCCTAAAGGAAATCAGTCCTGAATATTCACTGGAAGTACTGATGTTGAAGCTGAAACTCCAATACTTTAGCCACCTGTTGCGAAGAGCTGACTCATGTGAAAATACTCTGATCCTGGGAAAGATTGAAGACAGGAGGAGAAGGGCGTGGCAGAGAATTAGATGGTTGGATGGCATGACTGACTCAATGGACATGAATTTAAGTAAACTCCAGGAGTTGGTCATGGACAGGGAGGCCTGGTGTGCTGCAGTCCATGGGGTTGCATATAGTCGGAAATGACTGAACGACTGAACTGAACTAAGCTGATCCACACAAACCTTTGTCTCTCACACTATTTAAATATTGATTCAGTACATGGATGCCACAACTTCAGTTTTTACCAAAACATTTATTTTAGTCATTCCGTATATTTGCAGCATTAGTATCAATATATGAGTAATGCTATTGTTTACAGAAGAAACAATTACAAAACTTGTTATGAAAAGAGGAATAATTCCATAAATAATGGAATTCACCCATTATTTCATGGTGTGAAAAATGACACTGATGTGTATTGTAGGGATATGCGTGTATGTGTAGTGCTAAGTCGCTACAGTTGTGTCCAACTTTTTGTGACCCTGTGGACTATAGCCCGCCAGGCTTCTCTCTCCATGGGGATTCTCTAGGCAAGAATACTGGAGTGGGTTGCCATGCTCTCCTCTAGGGGACTTTCCCGACCCAGGAATTGAATCTGTGTCTCTTATGTCTCCTTCTTTAGCAGGGTTCTTTACCACTAGCGCCACCTAGGAAGCCACATTGCAGGAATATAGATTATCTTAAAGTTGGTTGGTTACTTTCACGATTCTTTTCCCATTTTGAAGAAATGTAAAATAGAGATTTAAGCAAGAACTGTAAAGTAAGAGTAAAGAAATTATGAAAACAGCTTAAATTCACCTTTGCTATTTTGGTATAAATGAATCAATTTCAACTGAGGAAAGAGCGCTTATTATGGTATGATGATTATGTTGATTTCTGGCAGCTATCACTTATAACTGATGTCCACGATAATCTTGACTGATGTTTAACGCCAATCATTTCCAGTTATTTTGGTTTAAAAAAGAAAAAGTTCTCATGAAATGAATTTACCTGCTTGACAACCCCCTTTGCAGTTTCCCTTATTAAGGATCTACTTTTGATATATCTGTATGTCTTTTAGAATTCTCATTATATCCTCCTTTTTACTGTCTCTCAGTTCTTCTATCCCCATCTCAACTTCTTCGTGTGAACTATACAAGGAAAAGCTTGACATTCCAGGTCTGAGAAAAATATGTAGTATTTTTTATAATACAGATGGTATTTTATACCTATATCTATCTATCTATTAATATCTATTTCTCTATTTCTGATGTGCAAAATTAGAGTTAAGTTTTGTAGACTTACATACATGTCCAACTCTTTTGTGACCTCATGAACTTTAGCCCACCTCTCTCCCCTGTCCATGGGAATTCCCAGGCAAAAATACTGGAGTGGGTTGCCATTTCCTTCCCCAGGGGATCTTACCCACCCAGATCTGGATAGCCCAGATCTCCTGCTTGGCAGGCAGATTTTTTTTTAATCACTGAACTACCTGAGAAGTCCCATATATATGTGTACTCTTTTACATATATATGTGTATATATATGTTTATGTGTATGTGTGAGAAAAATTGCAAGGGGTGTATGGGAAAACTACATGTTTTCTTTGTTCTTTTAAAAAAATCTGATGAAGTATTATTAATATTATTTACATGATTACTCTGATTATGACCATAAATAGCATGGTCTTAATTTGTTGCCTTGAAAACACTGGTGGAAACTTGAAGCATTTATCTTCTGTGGCAATCCATAATATGTTTTGTATTAATGAGATTTTATATGTCTTTTAGTTTTATCAACCTGATGAAGAAGCATTATCAAATAATCCTTCCTGAGAGACAAGGAGAGAAAGAGACAGATACTAGAGTTCTAATCGCTTACCTTTAGTGACTTTGATATATTTTAAATCTGCAGTGATAACTTGGTACAAAGTCAGGAACACTGCTGGGACTTGGAGTTTTCCTTATGATGCAAGGTGAAAGTTAAATCTTTTCCTTTGGTTTTGTGTGGTATCTTTGATTGATTTATTTATTTTCAATCCAAGTTTGAGCCTTTCTCTCTAAAATCTCCAATCATCAGATAAGTTTTGCTGTAGTAATAAGCTACTCTAATATTTCATGCTGTTGTTGTTTAGTTGCTAAGCTGTGCCTGACTCTTTTGTGACCCCGTGGACTGCAGCCCACCAGGTTCCTCTGTCAATGGGATTTCCCGGGCAAGAATACTGGACTTGCTTGCCATTTCCTTCTTCAGGGGATCTTCTGACCCAGGGATCAAACCTGCATTTCCTGCATTAGCAGGTGGATTCTTTCCCACTGAGCCACCAGGGGCTATGGTACAAGGATTTATTTACTTATTTTTGTGCTATGTGATCATTGCAAATTGGTTCTGACTCTGTTCCACCTTGCCTTAACTCTGGACTCAAGAATGAAGGAAGCAGACACTACCTGGAACTTTGCTAATTCTCATGGCATAGAGGAAAAGAATATAGTACATTGGCTGTTACAGCTTCTGCTCAGAAATGTTACCCACCACTCTGGTCATGTTTTGTTGTCCTAAGCAAATAATATGGCCAGGCCTCACTTACACGGTGTGGTAATGTAATAATACCCCAGGGAGATCAGTGAAAAGTATTTGTCATCACAGTGCATCCTACAGTGGGTCCTTTTCACCCTGTGTATGAAATCACTTCAGTCATGTCTGCCTGTTTGTGACCCTATGGACTGTAGACCGTGGGGCTCCTCTGTCCATGGGATTCTCCAGGCAAGAGTAACTGGAGTGGGTTGCCATGCCCTTCTTCAGGGGATCTTCCAGACCCAGAGGTTGAACCTGCCCTAGTTAATCAGCCACACGTAACTGAAAAATCACACCTTCATTCTAGGTTTCTGTTTACCTAAGAAGAGATGAAAGAATAGAGTGCACAACTGTTCTGTCTGCCACGGTGGCCTGGAATCTGTCAGTGAACACCGAGTTGGCGACTTGATTATGGTAGGGGGTCTCTGTTTTATTCTTTTCTAAAGGTGGGAGAAAAGCATTTATTTTTCTTTCTTTGAGGTAGGACCACAGAATATCTACTTATTAGAGATAGAGTAACATCAAACAACTGGGTGTAAAACTGCTCTTTAGAACATAAAATGAATATTTTGTATTTGTGTTTCAAGTTAAAAATAGAGGATTAATTCAGATGTATTTAGAATACAATAAGTTTTCATCAGTATTTTTTTTATACTTTTAAAGTAAATAAATGCATATTATTCTTAATTTAAATTGGTATCCACTATATTACATCTAGAATAGTATGTAGATGATCTTTGTGTCCCTCCAGGGAGCTGGAGAGTTAGTTAAAACATCTTTGATGATGCATATTGATTTTATTTGAAGGTATGAGTTAAATGCATTAAGTAGAGCTAAAAATATACATGCATTTCATTAAATATATCAAGGTGATATTAGTTTTAAGATTACATTATTTAATAGAATATTAAAAGCATTTTTTTATCCTTTCACTACAGATATACATAATTTACTGACCTCGATATTATGCAAACTTGATTCAAAACTATAAGAAATAAATTACTAGTTTTTAAGGTCATAAATGTGGAGCTTTTACATGTGACAGATAGAACACTAATATTCAGATATAATCTTGTTTTCCTCTAAAGATTATTGTTTTTATAGGTCAAATATAATTCCAAATGTTTTGTATTAGAACTGTAAGATTTTTGAAGAAGTAACTTTTCATATGCTTGGCATTAGTAAGAAAATTTTGAAAGAAACTTTTCTGTAATCTTGAGTCAGTTCTGATCCAGCCAGGATGACTATGGATGCCAATACCAATAGGAGCCCTAGGGACATATTCTACTGTGTGCTTGCTGACATTCACTGGATTTTCTTGGAAGTTTAATTTTGATGAATATGATTTCTTCCTCAATGAACAAGTTGGGACTGACTTTTTGGGGGAAAGTTCATAGGGGTCAGACTTTTTGCCTCAAATACCTACCCCAGATATCAGGCTTGCATGCGTATGTGCTAACTCACATCAATAGTGTTTGACCCTTTGCGACCCTATGGACTGTAGTCCGCCACACTCCTCTGTTCATGGGATTCTCCAGGCAGGAATATGGGAGTGGGTTGCCATACCCTCCACCACGGGATCTTCACAACCCAGGGATAAAACCTGTATCTCCCGCTCTGCAGGCAGATTCTTTACCACTGAGCCACCAGGGAAACCCAAATATCAGTCACGATGCCAAAATGTAAGCATTTTAAAATATCCCTCTCTCTTCTAAAAAGTTTGTCTTCCCTTGGATTCCATGATTCTCAACTCTCTTGACTTTTCTTCCGACATCTCCCAATGTCCTTTGCTGCTTTCTCTTTCTCAGCTCTGGCATCATTTTCGTCCCTGGTTTTCTTAACTAGTTCAAGTAAAACCCAAACTTCTCTAGGAGGGCATTTATAGGTTCTTTAGGATCTGTCCGCAACATAAATCTCTGCCTTCATTTCTATCAAGTCTTCAACTCCTTCATGCAGACCATTTACTTTAATCATGCTAGCCAAACTGTCTCTTTTTCCCTTTGGTCTTTGTACATCCTATTCCTCTGCTTGGAACACATCTTTATCCCTCTTTGTCTTCTTTATGTCTCAGTGGCTTTTAAGTCTGACTTTCCTAACATCTCCTCTGTGGGTTTGGTACCTTGTTTTGTGTCTTAGGGGACACTGCGCTTAATTATGATTGACACTCATCTCACTTTACTGTAACTGCCTGTTTACTTACCATTCTCTTCAACCCCTTGTTTGTGGTTGGAATGATCTTATTCCTCATTGTGTCCCTAGTTCCTAGCAAAGTAACTAAAGGATGCTTATTATTTACATGGTTTAGAACGAATTAATGATAATCCTGAGTCATATCAGACTAAACCAAATGAAATGCTTTTGTTTCTTTATGTGAACTATAAGGTATAATATTGTTGATGACATTTTCACCTGGCCTTGCTGGTAACATGTAATATACTTTTGTGTGTGTGTGTGTATTAAACTGCTTCAGCTCTGCCCATCTCTTTGTGACCCCATGGACTGTATCCACCCAGGCTCCTCTGTCCTTGGGATTCTCTAGGCAAGAATACTGGAGTGGGTTGCCATGCTCTCCTCCAGGGGATCTTTCCGATCCAGGGATCGAACCTGAGTCTCTTATATCATCTGCATTGGCAGGCGGGTTATTTACCACCTGAGCCACCTGGGAAGCCCAATATACCTTTAATAAATGCTTATTTGCCATTTTGGCAATCAGAAACTGTGTTTGTCAGTGAAATAAATACATATTTTTTTATCATCCTCCTTCCTCAAACTTCACTGACTGGTGGTCACTAACGTGTTCAGTTCAGTTCAGTTGCTCAGTCGTGTCCGACTCTTTGTGACCCCATGAACTGCAGCACACCAGGCCTCCCTGTCCATCACCAGCTCCTGGAGTCCACCCAAACCCAAGTCCACTGAGTCGGTGATGCCATCCAACCATCTCATCCTCTGTCATCCCCTTCTCCTCCTGCCCTCAATCCTTCCCAGCATCAGGGTCTTTTCCAATGAGTCAGCTCTTTGCATCAGGTGGCCAGAGTATTGGAGCTTCAGCTTCAACATCCGTCCTTCCAATGAACACCCAGGACTGGTCTCCTTTAGGGTGGACTGGTTAGTTCTCCTTGCAGTCCAAGGGACTCTCAAGAATCTTCTCCAACATCACAGTTCAAAAGCGTCAATTCTTTGGCACTCAGCTTTCTGTATAACGTTTTAGCAGCTTATAAAGAAAGCTCCTTACTCAGTCTCATCTCTTCTAAAATCTAATAACCTTCTAAAAATAAATTACTGTTGCCCCAAATCTTCAAAGACTAGTCCTTCCCTCCTTTGAATTTTCTCCCCCTGGTCTCTGATCTGCAGGCTTCTCCTCTAATTGCACATCTTTATCTCTGTACTACCACTATCAATCTTCAGTTTCAGAGTGTAAGTTTTCCTATCAACCCAAACCTGTCTCCATGCTCATAATTTTTTTTTAAAGCAGGCTTTATTAATGGCCTGGCATTCTGAGAACTTTCTTACTCTACTCTCAAGAGGATCTGGATCATATGTGAATTCAGTGTTTTTTATGTGTCCAGTTGCTCTATATAAAGTAGATAGTTAGGCCTCAGAAAATCTGGGATTGTCATTTCACTGGAAGATGAAATGAAACTTTCACAATTCATCTTGGCTCACAATTTACCATAATAAATGCTTCAGAGATGAATGCTTTTAACATTCACTGAGATTTTTCTGAACTTTTAAAAATGCATTCACTTTTACTATTCTCAAATTTATGTACTGTGAACATTTATTAAGAATAATTTATAAAACGCTGCTGAATTGTAATGAATTTAATAATGTATCTTGTAAGATAGTCTTCTGATATTTACAGAACTTCAATAAGCTTTTGAATACTTTTTCAAAATTTTTTCATTTTAATATTTAACAAGAGAATAATTGAGATCCCCACTATACTCACATTAATATATTTTATTAACTGTTGAGTGAGTTTGATTGTACATTATGTATTTTGCTATCAGGAGGTTAGTTATAACTACGAAAGCTAATATAGGAGATTATGTGAAGTCATTCGAAACAAAGGAGGAAAAAAATTTCTCAAAAGATTAATCTTTATCAAAGAACAACCACAAATCATACTTTTCCAGAATTATGTTTGTCACAGTCATTGCACTGGTGGAATTGTCCTTCAATATAGTTTCTCTTGCCAGTTAAAAATAATCTCAAGAAAATGACACAAGCTGTCCCACGTAGTTTAGGTTGAGTATTTAGGGAAAAATTTCTCATGTGACTCAGCCCCATCTAGTCAGGCTAAAACTGAATGCTGTGGCTTAATAATCTCTTCTCAAAGAAGTAAACATGTGTGAACTTTACCATTGGAATTTATCTCATTAGTTGTAATTGAATAAATCTTAACATTGTTGACATATTAAGTTGGAGGGCAGGTACAATGAAAATACAATCTGGATGCTAGGAACTTTACATTGATGTTTAACATGAATTTCAGACTTGCTGCTTAAAATTCTGCTAAGTACAATAAAATCAGACAGAGAAGGATAAATACTGTATGATATCACTTATATGTAGAATCTAAAAATACAGCAAACTAGTGAATGTAACACACATAAAAAAGCAGCAGACTCACAGACACAGAGAACAGACTCATGGTTACCAGTGGGGAGAGGGAAAGGGGGCAAGACAGAGATGGTGGATTAAGAAATAAAAACCACTAGGTCTAAAGTAAACTACAAGGATATATTGTACAACATGTGGAATATAGCAAATGTTTTATAATAACTATAAATGGAGTGGAACCTTTAAAAACTGTGAATCACTCTTATTATACACCTGGAATTTATATAACATTATATATCAAGTGCAGTGAAGTGAAAGTCGTTCAGTTGTGTCTGACTCTTTGCGACACCATGGACTATATAGTAATCTCTGTAATCAGTTACTTGAAGTGAAGTGAAAGTTGCTCAGTCTTGTCTGATCTTTGTGACCCCATGGACTATATAGTCCATGGAATTCTCCAGGCTAGAATACTGGAGAGGGTAGCCTTTCCGTTCGCTAAGGGATCTTCCCAACTCAGGGATTGAACCCAGGTCTCCTGCATTACAGGCGGATTCTTTACCAGCTGAGCCACAAGGGAAGCCCAAGAATACTGGAGTGGGTAGCCTATCCCTTCTCCAGCAGATCTTCCTGACCCAGGAATTGAACTGAGGTCTCCTGGGTTGCAGGTGAATTCTTTATCAACTGAGCTCTCAGGGACAGTTAGTTAAAAATGTTATGTATTAAATGATATATTGATTAAATTTCAAAGAGATAATTTACTTAAGGTAAAATATTTAAACGAAAAGCTCAAAGAGAAAAAAATATTTCCTGTAATCTTATCACCTAATTAGCTATTCTTTTCTATAATCTGTAATTTCTATAAAGAAAATCTATAATTTTCTTCTATTATCTTTCATACATACTGTCCCTAAGTATCCTCAGGGGGTTGGTCCCAGGAATTCCTCTGTGGATGACAAGGTTTGTGGGCTCAAGTTCCTTGCAGTTGCTCCTCTTAATCCACTTCCACAGATTCAATAAAGGGCTGATCGAATATTTCCACTTGTATATTTATCATATAATAAGAATAGATTTCCGTTATACTTACAGTCAGGAAGGAGAGTCATGTATCTCGTTTTCCTCAGTTGAATTTCTTTCTCCTTTCTTGAATTGGTAGGAAATCTAATCTCTAATTTGTCCAAAGTTTTGTCATTGAACACCCATAGGCTACAATTTCCATGACCTCTTGACCTTTCTTATAGTGGTTATACTTGTTACATCTAGAACTTTTCAGCTGCTATTCATCTTCTCTCTATGTTCTTTGATTTTCCTTACTAGGAATACCAAGCAACCGTATTTCCAGGATTATTTTAAAGTATGTAATGTTAAGCTTAAAATAATATTTTAAAAAGCAATCCCAATGCTTTTGGTTTATGAGTTGTGATAATATGTTTCAATTTAAAAGGTTAAGGAAATAATTTGGATTTTAATCGTGACAAAATTTAGTATTTTTGTTAAGAAAGCTACTTATAAACTGTAAAGCTCAAATCTTTCTGGTGATATTTTGTGTTTATGTGTACTACCATCTATGTATCTTGCTCTATCAGAACACGGTGTTCCCATTTCCAATTCTTATCTACAAATACAGAATTAATTTTGGATAATGTTAGGTATAGAAGGAAGAAGGGCATTTTACTTTTACTTTACTTTTCTAAAGTTTTATTGAATTTGTTACAATATTGCTTCTGTTTCATGTTTTGGTTTTTTGGCTGAGAGTCATCTGGGATCTTTGCTCCCCACCCAGGAATCCAGCCCACAACCCCTGCTTTGGAAAGCAAAGTCTTAAGCTTGGACCAGGAGGGAAGTCCCTAGAAAGGCATTTTAAATAAAAGCAAATGTAACATTTTTGTTTCATTTACTCAATGGTTTTATGTCCCTCAGTAGAATTTAAATTTTATGTAGATTTAATCTGTTTTTATTAATTTTGTAAATTTCTAAGAATTTTCTTTTTGTTTTGCTCTGTAAATGGTAACTTTTCTTTCATTATATTTGATTTTTGAAACTGGCTACAGTAGAGCTTTTATTGTTTCTAATACCTTACAAGATTTGATTCTCTTGGTATTTACCAATACATGTATATCATCTACCACTAGTGCCTGCTTCTATCTTTCAATTTTTATTTATTTCTTCTATTATCTGGTTGCACTGGACAGTTTAGAACAGTGTTAGGTTGTAATGGTGCAGCAGTTACTATTATTTATCACATTTCTACGTGCTCTAAACATTCATATATTTTAGAGTTGACATCACTTCTGGTCATGCGTTCTTCTGATGGATTTGTTGATTCAATCTGCTCAAAGCCTATTTAAGACTTTTGCATCCTATTTAAACTCATGGTCTTGGTTTTATTGTGATATCTTGGTCAGATTTTGGTGTCAATGTCAAGTTGACTGTGTGAAAAAGCAATGGTGAGTGTGATGGTTAATTGTGTTTGTCAACTTGAATAGACTGTGCTGCCCAGTTGTTTGACAAATACTACTTTAGATCTTACTGTAAAAATATTTTGTAGGTGCCATCAACATTGCTGCTGCTGCTACTAAGTAGCTGCAGTCACGTCCGACTCTGCAACCCCACAGACCTCAGCCCACCAGGCTCCGCCGTCCCTGGGATTCTCCAGGCAAGAACACTGGAGTGGGTTGCCATTTCCTTCTCCAATGCATGAAGGTGAAAAGTGAAAGTGAAGCTGCTCAGTCGTGTCCGACTCTTAGCCACCCCATGGACTGCAGCCCACTAGGCTCCTCTGTCCATGGGATTTTCCAGGCAAGAATACTGGAGTGGGGTGCTATTGCCTTCTCTGGCCATCGACATTAACTATCAGTTATTTCTAAGTAAAGGCGATTACCATCAATAATAATAGGGGACACGTCATCTAACCAATTAAAGAACAAAATCTGAGGTTTCCTGTGAAGGAGGGAATTCTGTCTCAAAATTGCAGCAAACGCAGAAAACTTGCCTGAGTTCCCAACATGCTCTTCTGTCTCATAGACTGAAACTTACTCAACCCCCATAGTTTCTGAACCATTGGTTTCAGTTGGTTCAGCCTCTTCAGAGAACCCTGAGTGGTATATTATGTTTCTTTTTCCCTTCCCTCTCCATGATTAGGAAGGCAGTATAGATCCATGGACAGGCTTCCCAGGTGGCACCAGGGGTAAAGAGCCCACCTGCCAGTTCAGGAAATATAGAGACCTGGGTTTGACCCCTGGGTCGGGAAGATCCCCTGGAGGAGGCACAGCAACCCACACCAGTATTCTTGCCTGGAGAAGCCCACGGAAGAGGAGACAGCAGGCTGCAGTCCATGGGCTCGCAAAGAGTCAGACATGACTGAGGTGACTTAGCACACACACACACATAGATCCATTGACAGGGAAGCTTGGTGTGGTACAGTCCAGGGGTTGTAAAGAGTCCCACATGACTTAGCAATTAAACAACAACATAGATCCATGGGGGCTTCCCTGGTGACTCAGCCATAAAGAATCTGCCTGCCAGTGTAGAAGATCTGAGTTTATATGTGGGTTGGGAAGATACCCTGGAGAAGGAAATGGTAACCCACTCCAGTATTCTTGCCTGGAAAATCCCATGGACAGAGGAGCCTACAGTGCGCGGGGTCACAAAGAATTGGACCCAATAGTGGCTAAACCACTACCACATAGACAGCATGGTAGTTAGGAGGATGGATACTGAAGATATAACCTTAAATTTTCTGTCTACATATCACGTCACTTAGGAATAGTGGCAATTGTGTTTTTTCCTTTCTAGTCATCATCTATTTGCTGTTGTTGCTATTCTCATATTACTGTACTGATTAGGATCTCTAATAAAATGTTAAATAAGATAGGTGATATTATTTTGTTTTCTTTCTTCTCTCAAAGGGAAAAGATGTTTTGTTTCAGGTTTTTTGTTTTTTTGTTAATATAGAATAAATACTAGACAAGAAACCTTATTGCATTATTTGTAAATGCATTTGAAAAATCAATGCCATAATTCAATAAACTAAGCATGTGAAGAGCTTCTCCCATTTGATGTTATGTATATTTGTAAGATATATTTCTCATCTATGGAAGCTGTTAAAATCAGTTATTAAAATAATGTGAGCATAGAAACAGTTATTCATATCACTCTGTCATTAAATGTTAAATTTTCAAAAATAATTAAGCAGAGAGTCAATAGCATTACATCAGTGAAAATTATCAAAGATAAAATTCTATTGAGAGCAAAGTTCTTTTATATTGTAAAGAAACTTAAAAAACATAAAATTATTTGAAAATATTGTTATTTATTCTTAATTATTTTTAAATGTTTATTTTTTGCTTTTATCTCCTGAATAAAATATGTTAATGCATGGATACATTCAGTTCAGTTCAGTTCAGTCGCTCAGTCGTGTCTGACTCTTGTGACCCGATGGACTGCAGCATGCTAGGCTTCCAAGTCCATCACCAACTCCTGGAGCCTACTCAAACTAATGTCTTTTGTGGCAGTGATGCCATCCAAACATCTCATCCTCTGTCATCCCCTTCTTCTCCCAGCTTTAATCTTTTCCAGCATCAGGGTCTTTTCCAGTGAGTCAGTTCTTCCCATCAGGTGGCCGAAGATTGGAGTATCAGCTTCAGCATCAGTCCTTCCAATTCCGGAATTCAGGGCTGATTTCCTTTAGGATTGACTGGTTGGATCTCCTTGAAGTCCAAGGGACACTCAACAGTCTTCTCCAGCACCACAGTTCAAAACATCTATTCTCTGGCGCTCGGCTTTCTTTATAGTCCAACGCTCACATCCATACATGACTACTGGAAAAAGCAAAGCGTTGACTAGATGGACCTTTGTTGGCAAAGTAATGTCTCTGCTGTTTAATATGCTGTCTAGGTTGTTCATAGCTTTTCTTCCAAGGACCAGTCTTTTAATTTCATGGTTGCAGTCATCATCTGCAGTGATTTTGGAGCCCCCCAAAGTAAAGTCTGCCACTGTTTCCATTGTTTCCCTATCTATTTGCCATTAAGTGATGGGACTGGATGCCGTGATCTTAGTTTTTTGAATGTTGAGTATTAAGCCAACTTTTTCACTCTCCTCTTTCACTTTACGAGGCTCCTTAGTTCTTCTTCACTTTCTATCATAAGGGTGGTATCATCTGCATGTCTGAGGTTATTGATATTTCTCCAGGCAATCTTGATTCCAGCTGTGCTTCATTCAGTCTTGCATTTCTCTTGATGTACTCTGCATATAAGTTAAATAAGCAGGGTGATAATATATAGCCTTGACATACTCCTTTCCCAATTTGGAACCAGTCTATTGTTTCATGTCCAGTTCTCACTGTTGCTTCTTGACCTGCATACAGATTTCTCAAGAGGCAGGTCAGGTGGTCTGGTATTCCCATCTCTTTCAGAATTTTCCACAGTTTATTGCGATCCACACAGTCAAAGGCTTTAGCATAGTCAATAAAGCAGAAATAGATGTTTTTCTTTAACTCTCTTGCTTTTTTGATGACCTAATGGATGTTGGCAATTTGACCTCTGGTTCCTCTGCCTTTTCTAAAACCAGGTTGAACATCTGGAAGTTCACGGTTCACGTATTGCTGAAGCCTGGCTTGCAGAATTTTGAGCATTACTTTACTAGCGTGTGAGAGGAGTGCAATTTTGTGGTAGTTTGAGCATTCTTTGGCTTAGCCTTTCTTTGGAATTGGAATGAAAACTGACCTTTTCCAGTCCTGTGGCCAGTCCTGAGTTTTCAGAATTTGCTGGCATATTGAGTACAGCACTTTCACAGCATCATCTTTTAGGATTTGAAATACCTCAACTGGAATTCCATCACCTCCATTAGCTTTGTTTGTAGTGATGTTTCCTAAGGCCCACTTGACTTTGCATTCCAGAATGTCTGGCTCTAGGTGAGTGATCACACCATCCTGTTTATCTGGGCCATGAAGATCTTTTTTGTATAGTTTTTCTGTGTATTCTTGCCACCTCTTCTTAATATCTTCTGCTTCTCTTAGGTCCATACCATTTATTGAGCCCATCTTTGCAAGAAATGTTCCCTTGGTGTCTCTGTTTTTCTTGAAGAAATCTCTAGTCTTTCCCATTCTATTGTTTTCCTGTTTCTTTGGATATATTACCAATAAATAAATATAAATATATAAATATGGGGTAATATTGGCAAGAACAAACTTCTTCTGATAGTCATGGTAAAATGTTTGGTAATTTTTATACCATAGTATTCTGTGCAATCATAGTGTATCTGATTGAACTTTAAACACTACCATTAGACTTGAGCTCTCAAAATTTTGATAGGTTTTTTAGTGAACATTACCATGTGGTTAAGAACATTTCTCTTCAGGGCAGGATATACGTGAAAAGCGGAGTGTTTTTAAGGAACAGGCAGATAGATAGGAGGCATGCGTGAAAGTCAAAGGTACAGATAAAAACAGAAGCCAGTTTTTAAACTTGGTATCTAGATTGAAAGAAGGGATCAAGAGAATGATCCAGAAGTATTTATCTTGATGGTTTGGATAAAATAGTTAAAGGTTGGTGGTTAAACCCTTTGTAAGGAAAAAAATAAACAAACAATTCCTTAGGTACAGAGCTGCAGAAGTTGTCATCATATACAGTATCTCTATAGACAGTTCACCACTGAGGTAGGCTGAGGGAGATACACACAAAAAACCATTCTTCTGCTAAAGTTCTGCTAGATCTCTGAGACATCCAAACAAAGATGCCAAGTATACAGGTGGATATATGAGTCGGAAGTTTAGACAAGATTCAGAGTAGGGGGTATTTATTAATTGGTTATGGTATTTTAGAAGGTAATAAAACTTTAAGAAAAGAGTAGATGAGGTTACTTAGGGAAAGAGTATATAATGAGAAAATAGTCATAGATGCAATCTGGGATTTAAAATTCAAGTATCAGACAAAGATATGATGATGGGGACTGAGGTGAAATAGCTAGAGAAGAGAGAAAATAAGAGTGAAGGAAATGGATGCTGATAAAAAAAAATAACCATTCTATATTCTTCATAAATATCTTCATAAATAGCTCATAAAATTCAGGTTAATGGCTACTACATAATAAATAACTTATAACACAGTTCAGTTTTTCACCCTAAAAGGCTAAAAATCCCTACCTATATATACCTCATTTTGGAGAAGAATCAAAACTGTATGAGGATGCATGGAGTGCTTCCTTTATTCATGTAAGTACTTTTCTGGCATCTAGTAAGGTCCTCATATTCTGATCTGTTCTCTTTTCATTTGGGTAAACAGCAGACCAACAGAAAGTGCTTCTGTTGTGCTTCCTATTTTATACCTGCCCTGAGGATTTATCTGATATTCACAACTGTCATTGGTACCCTGCTTCCTGCCCCAGGTTGAAAGAGGTCTTTAGGTTGAGTAAGCTTGAATGGGTGCAGTTATAATTGGTTGACAGCAGAAAGAGTGAACAAGTTGTCCAACTGATGCAAGAATCCTTTGGATGAGCCAAGCAGAGATATTACTGTAACAAGGCAGTGGGATGAAGTCAGTAGTGGGAAAAAATTCAGGTTCTCTTTCTTTCATTTTGATCCTGGAGTCGCTGGAAGGCTTAATTCAGAGAAGTAATATAGATTCTTCTTTTTGCCTTGCACAATTTGTTGGTACCCTCAGGTTGATAATTTAGAGAAATAATTGTTGAATTATTAAATCCCCCCCAAAAGATAGAATTCATTTAACAATTGCTGTGAAATCATGCATAAGATCTAACCCACACAGGTCTTTATTATATCTGGTCTATAGAAAAAAGGAGCAAGAATTGCAATCTAATTATATCTGGTAGAAAGCCGAGCTAAAGGTAAGGAGGATTCTACTAGACTGGGAAAAGTGACAAATAAATATTGTAGAATATTTCAGATTGCTAGAATGGAATGTAAATTTAATTCATTGGTCTTTATCTCTACTATTTTAATAAAAGTAGGATTTTCTTCATGATAATGTCATTAGTTCAAAAGTATCGTGTTTAACTCCCCTCCAAACTCTATTATAATAACGTCAACCCAGTTGTATTCTGGATTTAATATGAGGCTTTTCACAGTCTGATAGTTCCTTAGTCATGCCTGACTCTTTGCAATCCCCTGGACTGTAGCCCGCCAGGCTCCTCTGCCCATGGAATTCTCCAGGCAAGATTACTGGAGCGGGTTGCCATGCCCTCCAGGGGATTTTCCTGACCCAGGGGTCCTGCATTGCAGGACTCACAGTCTGAGAAGATCTCAATTCTTAGTTTTCTAGTTGCATCATTGTCCCAAATGTTATACATTTGGATGTATAACAAGAAGATACCAATAATCATAGTAAGAGACGGTGGTGGCTTTTTTTTTGGGGAGGGGGGGTGGGAGTGATATAAAACTTTAAGAAGTTGTTTAAATAAAATGAGAAGTGAGAGATAACTTTTCATGGAGCTATGAGTTCTCAGGTATCCCCACGTTCCACATGGGCACAGTTGGTGAGAAGATAACAGTGCACATCCTCAGGAGTCTATATCATTCTCTAGAACTCTGCGATGCAACCTGAGCCCCTTGACTGTTGTGGAGATCTAGTCCTGCATCTAGGACCTTACAAGATACAGGAAATGACTGAAAAATTCTGTTTACTGCATGATAGAGTGAAGATGTTGTTTCCCAGTAGCATCTCTCTGAAGCTCCAGACTTTAGGTATCTCTGAGCTCATTTCTCCACAAAGAAACCATGAAGTGATGTCAAATAATTAATCACCTAAAATATTTACTCCATGCCTATTTCCACCATTAATATACTCAAAAAAAAAAGAATAAATATTAATTATATTTTTGTGTATATTGTTCCCTGTATTTCATATATTTGAAAATTAAAGTTGGTAAAATATCTCATTTTTGATGTAGATAATTGACACCATGTGTATGTGGCTAAAGGTGAAAAGTAAAAATATTTGCTTTCTTTAAATGTGAATAGCAATGTAAATCCATGGCTGATTCATGTCAATGTATGGCAAAAACCACTACAATATTGTAAAGTAATTAGCCTCCAACTAATAAAAATAAATGAAAAAAATAAAATTTAAATTAAAAAATAATAATAATAAATGTGAATAGCAGCCCCGAAGCATTGGAGGGACTGCAGTCACATTGCTTGGCTTCCACTTTCTCTTTCACATAAAGAGACTGAAAAGTCCCAATTTAAAAAATTTGTTGTAGATTCCCTTGTAGTTTGGGCTTTGGATTTCAGTAATTCTCTGGAAAGCAGATATATCTGTGAGAGGTTTAGAAGGCAAAAGGGAGGTGGACGCCAACTTCCTACTGCTGTTGCAGCCAGCAAACAACACCCGGAAACACTGATATTTATAAACAGTTGACAAAGCTTGTAATTTCTTAACCTATTTCTGTCAGGTTTTAACATTTGTTTACATAGAATTAATTCCTTGAGTCTTCTCTCATCTCAGGATTGCGATTTTCCAAGTAAAAAACTCTGCCCTTTTCTTACCAGGAGTGCTGATGGGTTCTTTGCTTACTTTACTGTTTGCTTTATTACCGTTGATTATTTTTGGTTCCTTTCACTAGGTTTTTGGGAGAAGGTCTTCGAATCTCAATACTGTCCTTCTGCTATGCTATCCTGTCCCCTAGGTGCATTCAATCTTTATGGGTGGTGTGGGTGCCAGGGAAAACATAGGCAAACCTCATTTTATCTCTTTTCACTTTATTGTGCTTCACACATACTGTGTCTTTTACAAATAGAAGGTTTGTAACAGCCCTGTATTGAGCAAGTCTTTTGGTGCCATTTTTTCCAACAGCATTTGCTCCTCTCATGTCTCTGCATCACATTTTGGAAATTCTCATAGTATTTCAAACCTTTTCATTGCAATTGTATTTGTTGTGATGATCTGTTATGAATAATCTTTGGTGTTACTACTATGATTTGCTAAAGGCTCAGATGATGGTTAGAAATTTTAAGCAGTATAACAGATGTTAATTAAGGCATGTGAGTTGTTTTTTAGGCATAATGCTATTGTACACCTAACAGACTGCCGTACAGTATAAACATATCTTTCAGTTCAGTTCAGTTGCTAAGTCGTGTCCAACTCTTTGTGACCCCATGAACCGCAGCATGCCAGGCCTTCCTGTCCATCACCAACTCCCGGAGTTTACCCAAAGTCATGTCCTTCGAGTCGGTGATGCCATCCAGCCATCTCATCTTCTGTCATCCCCTTCTCCTCTTGCCCCTAATCGCTCCCAGCATCTGGGTCTTTTCCAATGAGTCAGCTCTTCACATCAGGTGGCCAGAGTATAAGAGTTTCAGCTTCAGCATCAGTCCTTCCAATTAATATCCAGGACTGGTCTCTTTTAGGATGGACTGGTTGGATCTCCTTACAGTCCAATGGACTCTCAAGAGTCTTCTCCAACACCACAGTTCAAAAGCATCAATTCTTCAGCGCTCAGCTTTCTTCACAGTCCAACTCCCATATCCATACATGACCACTGGAAAAACCATAGCCTTGACTAGACGGACCATTGTTGGCAAAATAATGTCTCTGCTTTTTAATATGCTATCTAGGTTGGTCATAACTTTCCTTCCAAGGATGAACTAAAAACCAAAAAAGTGTTATGTGCTTTATTGTGATAATCACTTGATTGTGGGGCTCTGGACTAATATCTCTATGGTATGCCTGTAATCCACTCAGTTGGGTCAGTTTACAGGAACCACGAAACCTGGAAAATGAGCTAGCCATCTCACAGTCCTTTTTTTTTTTTTTTTAAATTTCTCCCACTCAGTAGTAGATAACTGATGAAGCAACATGTATCGACAAAGATTTGTCTGCATTGACTACATTGAAAGATACCAAAGGTCTGAGATCCTTAAGAATTCCCTAAATTGTGGGCTTGGTAAATTCTTTAGCATTCACACATCTGCCCCATTACAACTGCATCTTTGTTCACTGTATAGCCTCTTCTGAAGTCATTCCCCACACTTCTCTCTAAGCCAGTAAGGACTTCACTAGATACCTGCTATTTACTGTTTACTTCCTTTGCTTGTTGCTTTTTACATATAAGATGGTTATTAGAAGGAGGGTAGGCATGAGGTTAGGAGAGTGAATTGTAACTGGTAATGGCACCAGTTAAGTTCTGTCTCAGCCAGGACCCCCCTCCATTTGACTGAAAGCCACTTGTGTTTCTGCCTCATCCCATCTTATGCTAACAGTAATTTAAATACTTTGTAGTTGCTGTCTCCTTGTCTAGTTTGATGTCCTTAATGTCTCCCCAAATTTACTAAGATCCAAAGCATTCCCACTCTTTAGTTCAAATACATCTTTTTATTCCTTAGTCCAAATACATCTATTTACTGTGTAATAAATTTATAGCTTATAATTATTTTCATATTATCTTTATGACAAATGCTAAATAATATAAATTAATTTTCTTATCAGTATTCAAAACTATGAAAAATATAAATACATGAAAAAAAGATTTTTATCCCTTAATCAGCATGAATTAATATTTTCTTTACTTCTTTTATCACCTGCTGAAATCATTATATGATGAAACATGATGTAATTAGGATGCAGAATTAGAATAGGTCAATAATAATGATTTAAAGAACTGAAAATTTTAAAAATCACACAGTATTTTATAATTTACAAATGTATCATCATGCAATTTGATAAAGTTACTTTTTTCTTATAAGAAGGACTACTGCAAAGGGAATTCTTGAATTAATAGAAGCCTCATGAATAATGGCAAACAGATGCTTCATGAAACAGAATGAAACCACGCTTCATGGTGGCCTTGAATATGAAATTTCCTTTCTGAAAGTGCTTCTGGGTTTTCAGTCAGCCCTTGGAATTGAACAGAACTTGTGCTTTTGTGTGTAGAGATCAAATATTTCATGGATTCAAGGACCTGTCTAATTGCTGGTGAATACTGAGAATCCTGTAAAAATAATAGAAATAAATTATTGTGAAGGAGCAAAGAATACAGATCTAAGGGTGGATTTTTAAGAGCAAAGACTGAGATATTTCATTACATTTTGGAAGAATTGTTGCTTGAAATCTCATGTTAAGATGTGTTCATTCAGGTGCCAAGAGCAATAGGTTGATGGATTACCGTACAGAGGGGAAAAAAGGAGAGGAAGGTACAGCACTACATATGTTACTAAACTCATTTCACCTGTAAAGGATAGAATATTGATTTCATTCATCTCACTTAGTTGGGAGTATGACTTAAGAAAAATTCAAGTTCATTGACATCAAGTCTAAGATGACAGGATTGTATTGAGAACAGAAAAAAGGGACTAGAAAAATGATAAATGTAACTTCATTAAGAAAATTTAAAAACACTATTTTTCTTCATGATAAGGCAGCAAAGGAGCCAGAGATTCTGGCTGCATCTTTAATCTGTGGTGACCTCAATGGCGTTTGTGATCTATGGGCTTTAAATTATGGGCATGCATGAATGTGTGTGTGTGTGTGTGTGTGTGTGTGTGTGTTTTCAAGAACAAGCAGGACACACAGGTCAATAGAAGTAGTGCATAAAACTCTTTTCCCCTGAAGGATACTTGTTTTACATGTGCATGTGTTTTGGAAATGACAAGAAACTTTATAAAATAATTCAATAAATATAATATTTCACTTTCACAGTTTTTTCATCAAAATAATTATAGTTTTTTCACCTATTGAATTTTTCTTTTACTTTTTAAATATACTTTAAAAAAATTAAAACAAAATTTTATGCAATTTTTATAGGTTACTTTCAATTTACAGATATCACAAAATATTGGTTATATCCCTTGCATTGTATAATACAACCTTGAGCCTATCTTATACCCAATAATCTGTACCACCCACTCACCCACCCCTATTTTGATCCCCCCATTTCCCAAAACTGGTAACAGCTAGTTTGTTCTCTATATCTGGGAATCTGCTTTTTTTTGTTATGTTCACTAGGTTGTTGTATTTTTTAAATTCCACATATATATAAGTGATATCATACAATATGTCTTTCTCTATCTAACTTACTTCACTTAGCATAATACCTGCCAGATTCATACATGTTACTGCAAATGGCAAATTTTCATTCGTTTAATGACTGAGTAGTATCCCATTATATTTATATAGATACGTGCGTGTGTGTGTGTGTGTGTGTGTGTGTGTGTGTGGTATATGGCTATACACACATACATATATGGGCTTTCCAGGTGGCTCAGTGGAAAGAATCCACCTGCTAATGCAGGAGATGCCGACTCCATCTCTGGATAGGAAGATACCCTGGAGAGGGAAATAGCAACGCACTCCAGTATTCTTGCCTGGAAAATCCCGTGGATAGAGGAGCCAGGTGGGCTATAGTCCATGGGTCAGAAAATGTCTGACATGACTTAATGACTGAGCATACCTATGTTCCACATCTTTTTTTTTTATCCATTCATCTATTGATGGACCATCTGGTGATGTCCATGAGTGGAGTCTTCTCTTGTGTTCTTGGAAGAAGGTGTTTGCTATGACCAGTGCATTCTCTTGGCAAAATTCTGTTAGCCTTTGCCCTGCTTCATTTTGTACTCCAAGGCCAAACTTGCCTGTTACTCCAGGTATCTCTTGACTTCCTACTTTTGCATCCCAGTCCCCTATAATGGAAAGGACATATTTTGGGGGTGTTAGTTCTAGAAGGTCTTGTAGGTCTTCATAGAACCATTCAACTTCAGTTTCTTCAGCATTACTGGTTGGGGCATAGACTCAGATTACCGTGATATTGAATGGTTTGCCTTGGAAATGAACAGAGATCATTCTGTCGTTTTTGAGATTGCATCCAAGTACTGCATTTCAGACTCTTTTGTTGACTATGATGGCTACTTCATTTCTTCTAAGGGATTCTTGCCCACATTAGTAGATATAATGGTCATCCAAGTTAAATTCACCCATTCCAGTCCATTTTAGTTTGCTGATTCCTAAAATGTCGACATTCACTCTTGCCGTCTCCTGTTTGACCACTTCCAGTTTACCTTGATTCATGGACCTGACATTACAGTTTCCTATGCAATGTTGTTCTTTACAGCATTGGACTTTACTGCCATCACCAGTCACATCCTTAAGTGGGTGTTGTTTTTACTTTGGTTCCATCTCTTCATTCTTTCTGGAATTATTTCTCCACTCTTCTCTGGTAGCATATTGGGCACCTACTAAGCTGGGGAGTTCATCTTTTTGGGGAGTGTCCTATCTTTTTGCCTTTTCATACTGTTCATGGGGTTCTCACTAGATGGTCTTCACGAGATAGTCAATACCAAAATCAACAGATGGTCAATACTGAAATCAGATTGATTATATTCTCCAAAGATGGAGAAGCTCTATACAGTCAGCAAAAACAAGACCAGGAGCTGACTGTGGCTCAGATCATGAACTCTTTATTGTCAAATTGAGACTTAAATTGAAGAAATAGGGAAAACCAGTAGATCATTCAGGTATGACCTAAATCAAATCCCTTACGATTATACAGTGGAAATAAGAAATAGATTCAAGGGATTAGATCTGATAGACAGAGTGCCTGAAGAACTATGGATGAGGTTCGTGACATTGTACAGGAGGCAGTAATCAAGACCACCCCAAGAAAAAGACACGCAAAAGGCAAAATGATTGTCTGAGGAGGCCTTACAAATATCTGAGAAAAGAAGAGACATGAAAGGCAAAGGAAAAAGGCAAGATATACCCATTCAAATGCAGGTTTCCAAACAATAGCAGGGAGAGATAAGAAAGCCTTCCTCAGTGATCAGTGCAAAGAAATAGCAGGAAAAATAGAATGAGAAAGACTAGAGATCTCTTCAAGAAAATTAGAGATACCAAGGGGACATTTCATACAAAGATGGGCACAATAAAGGACAGAAATGGTATGGACCTAACAGAAGCAGAAGATATTAAGAAGATGTGGCAAGAATACACAGAAGAACTATACAAAAACCATCTTCATTACCCAGATAACCACAGTGGTGTGATCACTCACTCAGAGCCAGACATCCTGGAATGTGAAGTCCAGTGGTCCTTAGGAAGCATCACTATGGACAAAGCTAGTGGAGGTGATGAAATTTCTTTTGCGCTATTTCAAATCCTCAAAAATGATGCTGGAAAAGTGCTGCACTCAATGTGCCAGCAAATTTGGAAAACTCAGCAGTGGACACAGAACTTGAAGAGGTCAGCTTTCATTCCAATCCCAAAGAAAGGCAGTTCCAAAGAATGTTCAAACTATCGCACAATTGCACTCATCTCACACGCTAGCAAAGTAATGCTCAAAATTGTCCAAGCCAGACTTCAACAGTACATGAACTGTGAACTTCCAGATATTCAAGCTGGATTTGGAAAAGGCAGAGGAACCAGAGATCAAATTGCCAACATCCGTTGGGTTATCAAAAAAGCAAGAGAGTTCCAGAAAAACATCTACTTCTGCTTTATTGGCTACGGCAAACTCTTTGATTGTGTGGATCACAACCAACTGTGGAAAATTCTGAAAGAGATGGGAATACCAGACCACCTGACCTCCCTCCTAGGAGATCTATAAGTAGGTCAGGAAGCAACAGTGAGAACTGGACATGAAATAGCAGACTGGTTCCAAATAGGCAAAGGAGTTCGTTATGGCTGTATTTTGTCCCTGCTTATTTAACTTATATGCAGAGTACATCATGCAGAATGCCGGACTAGATAAAGCACAAGCTGGAATCCAGATTGCTAGGAAAAATATCAATAACCTCAGACATGCAGATGACACCACCCTTATGGCAGAAAGTGAAGAAGAACTAAGGAGCCTCTTAATCAAAGTGAAAGAGGAGAATGAGAAAGTTGACTTAAAACTCAACTTTCTAAAAACTAAGATCATAGCATTCAGTCCCATCACTTCATGACAAATAGACGGGGAAACAATAGAGACAGTGAGACACTTTATTTTTTTGGGCTCCAAAATCACTGCAGAAGATGACTGCAGCCATGAAATTAAAAGATGCTTGCTCCTTGGAAGAAGAGCTATGACCAACCTAGACAGCATATTAAAATGCAGAGGCATTACTTTGCCAACAAAGGTCCATCTAGTCAAAGTTGTGGCCTTTCCAGTATTCATGTATGGATGTGAGACTTGGACTATAAAGAAAGCTGAGTGCCAAAGAATTGATGCTTTTGAACTGTGGTGTTGGAGAAGACTGTTGAGAGTCACTTGGACTGCCAGGAGATAAATCAGTCCATCCTAAAGGAAATCAGTCCTGAATATTCACTGGAAGGACTGATGCTGAAGCTGAAACTCCAATACTTTGGCCACCTGATGCAAAGAACTGACTCACTGGAAAAGACCTTGATGCTGGGAAAGATTGAAGGCAGGAGGAGAAGGGGACGACAGAAAAGAGATGTTTGGGTGGCATCACCAACTCAATGAACTTGAGTCTGAGTAAGCTCCCAGAGTTGGTGATGGACAGGGAAGCCTGGCATGTTGCAGTCCATGGGGTTGTAAAAAGTCAGACATGACTGAATGACTGAACTGTATTGATGGACACTTTGGTTGCTTCCATGTCTTGGCAGCTGTCCATAATGCTGGTATAAACATTGGGCTGCATTTATCTTCAGTAACTAGTGTTTTTGTTTTTTTCAAATAGATATCCAAGAGTGGAAGTTCTAGATCATGCAGTAGTTCTTATCTTCAGTTTTTTGAGAGACCTTCATACTGCTCCACAGTGAGTGACCAATTTACATTCCTACCAGCAGTGTACAAGTGTTCCCTACTGTTTACATCCTTACCAATAATTGTTATTTGTGGTCTCTTTGATGATAACCATTCTCACAGATACGAGGCAATACTTCATTGTATTTGTGTTTCCCTGGTGACTTATTATATCGAGCATCTTTTCATTAACCTGCTGACAATCTTTATTTATCATGCTTTAAAAAAAAAATCATGGAAAGTATCACCATTGCTGACTCTGAGTGTTAAAATGTTTGCTGTGACTCTTTAATTCTTGTCTATATCCTTACCATATATTTGAATGTCTTCTACATATAAAGTATTACATTAGATACTGTGAGAGATATACAAATGAATCAAATGAACAAGGTATCTTCAGGGAGATGATTGGATATTCCTTTCATCTACTACTTAAGAGATTTTTCTGGTCAAAGTTTTTTCTGATTCTGGATGACAGACACTCTCTTTGGAAGGTAAGAACTACTGTCCTTAGTCTAGTGGGAATTATTATATGCAGAATATGAGTGTGGTCTGCCACCTGAATGAAAGCAGGGTCCACCCTTGAAAACAGAAAAGGCACCTAGATAGAGCTTTTGGAATCTTTTTGCAATAAAGGACTGTTAAAATGCTATGCAGTTTACTGGCAAGAAGTGGAACTCCCCAGTAGAAATTCTTGTACTGACTTACTCTGACAGTCAATATACACTTCTACAGGTGGTGCCCCCGTGAGTCCTAGCATCAGAATGAGAGTTGGAGAGTCAGAAGATCTGATGGATACAGGAGAATGAGTTGATAATATTTAGGGCTAGAGAGAGGCTACTTGAGAGATTGAATTTCAGGCAGGCAATTAAAAAATGCATTACTTACTTCCTATGGCCTATAAATAATTATGAAAAGATAAATTAGTTTTACACAATTTAAATACCCAAAGTAGATTTTTAATTTGACAAATTGGGCAAGGTAACATACTTTATCCTTTTATGTAAATTCTTCTGAACTATTGTGTTCAGATATGTGTAAAAAGATAAAGGCAAAGCTCCTTTTAAGCAGCTAAGAGTGGCTGGGTTCATTAAGTTATTACCTTTAGCAATTTTGTACAAAGTAATTAGTAAAGGCTGTGAGCAGTGAGCTCCAAATGAGGGAGGTGTGAGTGACTAGAAGATGGCTAAGGGAATAAATCCCTCCTAAATTATAGGTAACTTGTAAGTATCTCTTGCCTTCTGTTGGGAGTAGCACGAACTATGTAAAGGAGAAGCAGCAACCCTTCATCAAAAAGACAAGAAAACCTTAACCACTTTACAGCTAAATGGAAATGATAAGGTCACAGATAAATGCCTTGTTTTACATAAGCCTTCATCAGCAGGTCAGTTCAGGAGAGCCAATAATTAAACTGGAATGTTTAGGTTTTCGGCTTTTCTACCTAGACACTGAGAGGTGAGGTGCTGAGGTGAAAGACTAGAGCACAGAATTGTTGAAGCCTAGTTAAAGATTTGCGGTAAATTTTCATTTTGCTCCTGATTAGGAGATCATCTGATCTAAATTATGTAATGATAGATAAAAGTTGAAATATATGAAAGGCAGAATATTTAATTAGTGCATATTTATGGTTTCCTCATTTTGTCATTTTTTTCCTTAAAATTGCTCTTTAACCAAAATTATAAATGGCTCAGATGGTAAAGAATCTGCCGGAAATGCAGGAGACCAGGGTTTGATCCCTGGGTCAGGAAAATCCCCTGGAGAAGGGAATGGCTACCTACTCCAGTATTCTGGCCTGAAGAATTTCATGGACAGAGCAGCCTGGCAGGCTACAGTCCGTGGATTTGCAAAGAGTTGGACACGACTGAGCAATTATCACTCACTATCACTATCACTATATGTAGTTTGGCAGTTTTGGGTATTTTGTATTTTTAGGACTAACACAAAACTGAATCCCATGCTAAACTATATGAATGAAGCACAGCATAGCTAGGCAACTGGGTACCGGAAAATACTCTGCACGAATTTTTTTTAAATGTAGGAAAGATAAGGCGGGTAACTTCTAGAATAACTTCCAAGAGATGGGACATGCATTAGCTTGTTAACTGTAAAATTCAAAATGCAGCTATGGCTGTGAAATCCGTGGTTGTTTTCCTCTGAGGGACACAATGTTCCAGAACATCCTGTGGAACAGGAGCTCCCTTAACGCTGGTTAAACAAAATGCTAGCTGCTTTGCTTGAATGATAATCCCTTTAATTGGACATGTTGAGCTTCAGACTAGTGACTAAATGTTATCTCTTTTGTGCTAGCTGAGTCACTTTGTTTCCCTGCTCAGATCCATAGACATACATGAAACATGTTTGTTTAACACAATTGGGTTCTCACTGCTTTCTTCAAGCACATCAATCCAGAAGACCCAGGGAGAAACGTATTTGTATTAAACATAATGTAGTGTGAAAATGTAAATTCCCAAAGAACAGCATCTATAACATGGTAAATGAAAAACAAAACTGTATAAATCTCCTTATTCAACTGAACTTCACCTGTCTTTTCTCTCCTCTCCTCTCTTATTCTGTACAGAAAATTGAATGAGACTTGATGGCATTTTCCTTAAGAGCTAGGAAGTGTTTTAGAATTTAGTGTCAATGTCAAGGTAGAAAATCTGTTTTTAACACTTTTAAGACAATTTATTTGTTGCCATTCACATTTTCTGCAACTGTGTCTTTTTTTCTTTTCCCTAGAAGCTTTTTTTTCCCCTTTGGTTCTAATGTAAAGAACTTTTGCATTTCATTTTTTAACATTTCTACTTCTTGTTCAAATTGTGCTTGCTAGAAGC
This sequence comes from Cervus elaphus, assembly GCF_910594005.1. Lineage (NCBI taxonomy): Eukaryota > Metazoa > Chordata > Mammalia > Artiodactyla > Cervidae > Cervus > Cervus elaphus. The sequence continues at coordinate 50,116,558 of NC_057822.1, forward strand.
CTTCTTGTAGGCTACACAACTGATTACAAGCCATCGACAGAGATTTTACACATAAACTGGCTGAGATTTTGACAATTTTATTCAAGGAAAAATAGCTCCTTTAGGTAGTGGTTAATTATTCACAGCTTCAGAGAAATCTGTCTTATCTTCAAACTAACTTTTGAAAAAGGACTTGTGTTTCTTTGGAAGTCATTTTAGGGACTCTGTAGAAAATTTCTGAGTTTATAAAATGTTTTTTTTTTTTCCCCTTCATAAGGAGGATAAAGGTTGATTTCTTTAACTTTTTTTCTTCCCACGCACCCTTTTCCTATTTGAGAAACACTATTCCCAGATGCTAGCAAATAAGATTTAACTATACTATGACCTTTTCAGTAAAGAGTAGCAAGTAACATTTAGAAGGAAATATAACTGCAAAAAGAGCTTTAAGACATTTGCTCCTTGTAATAAACTAAATATATGGACAACTTACTGAATGAAACACTACGTTCTGTTTCTCCATTATAGAGTGGGTATGTGCTCAGTTGCTTTAGATGTGTCCGACTCTTTGCAGTCTTATGGCCTGTAGCCCACTAGGCTCCTCTGTCCATGGGATTCTCCAGGCAAGAATACTGGAGTGAGTTGCCGTGCCCTCCTCCAGGGGATCTTCCCAACCCAGGGATCGAACCCAAGTCTCCTGCATTGCAAGAGGATTCTTTACCGCTGATGTAACAGGGAAGGCCCCATTATATGATACTATAAAGGGCTATAAAGTATAAATAGCCTTATATGGAAAAAAGTATTAGAGATGACATCTAACTACTTAAAATATATGAAGTTGCATGTCAGTTCAGTCGCTCAGTTGTATCTGACTCTTGGCGACCCCACAGACTGCAGCACACCAGGCTTCCCCGTCCTTCACCAACTCTTGGAGCTTGCTCAAACTCATGTCTATCGAGTTGGTAATGCCATCCAACCATCTCATCCTCTGTCATCACTTTTTCCTCCTGCCTTCAATCTTTCCCAGCATCGGGGTCTTTCCAAATGAGTCAGCTCTTTTCATCAGGTGGCCAAAGTATTGAAGTTTCAGCTTCAACATCAGTCCTTCCAATGAACACCCAGGACTGATTTCCTTTAGGATGGACTGGTTGGATCTCCTTGCAGTCCAAGGGACTCTCAAGAGTCTTCTCTAACACCACAATTCAAAAGCATCAATTCTTCAGTGCTCAGGTTTCTTTATAGTCTGACTCTCACATCCATACATGACCACTGGAAAAACCATAGCCTTGACTAGACAGACCTTTGTTGGCAAAGTAATGTCTCTGCTTTTTAATATGCTGTCTAGGTTAGTCATAAGTTTTCTTCCAAGGAGTAAGCATCTTTTTATTTCATGGCTGCAGTCACCATCTGCAGTGATTTTGGAGCCCCCAAAAATAAAGTCAGCCACTGTTTCCACTGTTTTCCATCTATTTGCCATGAAGTGATGGGACTGGATGCCATGATCTTTTTTTTCAGAATGTTGAGCTTTAAGTCAACTTTTTCACTCTCCTCTTTCACTTTCATCAAGAGGCTCTTTAGTTCTTCTTCACTTTCTGCCATAAGGGTGGTGTGATACACATATCTGTGGTTATTGATATTTCTCCCAGCATTCTTGATTCCAGCTTGTGCTTCATCCAGCCCAGGATTTCTCATGATGTACTCTGCATATAAGTTAAATCTGCATATAAGTTAAATAAACAGGGTGACAATATACAGCCTTGATGTACTCCTTTCCTGATTTGGAACCAGTCTGTTGTTCCACATCCAGTTCTGACTGTTGCTTCCTGACCTGCATACAGGTTTCTCAAGAGGCAAGTCAGGTGGTCTGATATTCTCATCTCTTTAATAATTTTCCACAGTTTATTGTGATCCACACAGTCAAAGGCTTTAGTATTGTCAATAAAGCAGAAATAGATGTTTTTCTGGAATTCTCTTGCTTTTTCAATGATCCAGCAGATGTTGGCAATTTGACCTCTGCCTTTTCTAAAACCAACTTGAACATCTGGAATTTCACAGTTCACGTATTGTTGAAGCCTGGCTTGGAGAATTTTGAGCATTACTTTTCTAGCATGTGAGATGAGTGTAATTGTGTGATAGTTTGATCATTTTTTGGCATTACCTTTCTTAGGGATTGGAATGAAAGCTGACATTTTCCAGTCCCATGGCCACTGCTGAGTTTTCCAAATTTGCTGGCATATTGAGTGCAGCACTTTCACAGCATCAGCTTTTAGGATTTGAAATAGCTCAACTGGAATTCATCATCTCCACTAGCTTTATTCGTAGTGATGCTTCCTAAGGCCCACTTGACTTCACATTCCAAGATGTCTGGCTCTATGTGAGTGATCACACCATCGTGATTATCTGGGTCGTGAAGATCTTTTTTGTACAGTTCTGTGTATTCTTGCCACCTCTTCTTATCTTCTGCTTCTGTTAGGTCCATACCATGTTTGTCCTTTATTGAGCCCTTCTTTGCATGAAATGTTCCCTTGGTATCTCTAATTTTCTTGATGAGATCGCTGCTGCTGCTGCTGCTAAGTCACTTCAATCATGTCCAACTCTGTGTGACCCCATAGCCGGCAGCCCACCAGCCTCCCCCATCCCTGGATTCTCCAGGCAAGAATACTGGAGGGGGTTGCCATTTCCTTCTCCAATGCAGGAAAGTGAAAAGTGAAAGTGAAGTCGCTCAGTCGTGTCCGACTCTTAGCGACCCCATGGACTGCAGCCTACCAGGCTCCTCCGTCCATGGAATTTTCCAGGCAAGAGTACTGGAGTGGGGTGCTATTGCCTTCTGCATGATGAGATCACTAGTCATATGCATTATATTGTTTTTCTCTCTTTCTTTGCACTGATCACTGAGGAAGACTTTCTTAGAACTAACAATAGAAAAGTCTTAGCAGACCCACACCCACAATATACAAGTTTTAAGATAAGATTAGTCAGATGGTTCTTGTTAAGGAGAAGCATATCCTTGAGCAAGATACATTGTTATATTAACTAATACAAAGCAATGCAGAAAAAAGCGTTTGTCCTTTTCTCCTTGAGAGCCCCAGACCCCTTTCTCCTTCTTGAGGGCTCCGGATCCCTTTGTCCTCCTGGGGTCCTCCTCTGGGACCCTGGATTTCTTATCAGCCTGCCTAGGAGTTGTGAGCAAAATGAATAATAATTATTGTTTGCAGAGACTAAAACTTCAGATTTCAAAAATATCATCTCCAATTAGCATTTATCTAGTTTTTATTTGGTGTGAGTATGAGTCTGTATATGTGTATTTGTGTGATTTCTGTAAGTTTCCTAGGTGTTCCTAGGCGTGTGGTGATATTCAAGAGATTTGTCTAAATGGTTCAAGGTTGTGTGTTCTTGGCTTTTGCTTCTTCAGTAGAGGTCATCTCTTCCTTATGTGGATTCTCCTAGTCTGATAGTAGTAGGAGGAAAAGAGGAAAGAGTACTGAAGCCATAATACTTTCTTTCTATCTCTTTAATACCAAAGTTCTTAAGTAGAAGGGTTTGAGATTTTTTTTTTTTTTAATTTAGGACCAGTGCCAAAAATATCAACTCCTTCTTCCTCTACCAAATGATCAAAAGATAGATGTTGCATATGCTTTGAAAAATAAAAATATACATCAATGTCAGCATTTAAAATATTATTTAAAAAATTCCATAAGATTTAATTACATAAAACTAAAGTCTAGAGATTTATTATATGGTTCTAAAATATAGATCTCTTGCCCTGTGAATAATTTGGAATTTTGGCTCTGGAATATTTATATAAGTCAAAAATATTTATATAAGTCAGAATATTTATTTAATGATAAGTGTAATGTTATTATGTGTAATAGGAATTTTTATCTGTCTTTGTTCATATTTTAGGGTGCCCTGAAAGAATATTTATATACTGCAATAGAAAAAAGTAGGTGATAATGAAGAAATTAAAATTAGAAAGACTACATATTCACTTTATTTGATAGGTACATAAATTTCACCCTAAAATGTTGACATATTTCAAAATTAAAAGAAAAATCTGTGTTGTTTTTAGTCTATTTAAATAGCTCATTTTTCCTTATGTTCTTTCTACTCTTAATATTTTGTAATTTGAATTTATTTCAGCAGTTTCAATTATATCAGAAAGTAGATAGATATCATTGGACATTAACTGTATGTCAACTTATAGGTTAAGATTTAAAATGTATTTCTTCTTGTTTAATTAAGCTTTAATGGGAAAATTCACAGTTTTGAGTTTGTCTCCAACATGCTTGATCTGTAAAACATACTGAAATGGTAATTTTAAACATGAGCTCACAGTGTATTCAGGTTTTTGTTTAAGCATGTGGATTGTTACTGGGTGAATAACAGAAGGTAATAAAGATGTAGTGTTATCTCAAAAAATTACCCAATGTGATAGTTACAATTTTATAATGGTCTCTGTAAAATCTTTGAACCTACGCCAGGAACGACTGTTTTACACAAACAATTGATGAATTTATAGAATAACATTGTATATCAGACTCACATCAACTCTAAATGAGAGCTGCTTCTGCTAAGTCCGCTGCAGTTGTGTCCGACTCTGTGCGACCCCATAGACGGCAGCCCACCAGGCTCCCCCATCCCTGGGGTTCTCCAGGCAAGAACACTGGAGTGGGTTGCCATTTCCTTCTCCAATGCAGGAAAGTGAAAAGTGAAAGTGAAGTCGCTCAGTCGTGTCCGACTCTTAGTGACCCCATGGACTGCATGGCTTTTCTGTCCATGGGATTTTCCAGGCAAGAGTACTGGAGTGGGGTACCATTTCCTTCTTCAGAAATGAGAGCACTATAGTCATAATTTCTGCTTCCTCATGTTTGATGGAGTATTAAACTACCTCAATTAAATACCTTCCTCATTAATTCATAAAAAATTTGAAATGGATTTAATAAAATTATTAAAAACCAACACATTGCATACTTTTTTAGAGCTCATTTGAATTCATCTACTATGTCATCAAGTACCTTATTTATATAGCACTGACTTATTAAATAGCTAAGAACTTAAATATTTTATAATAGCTACAAAAATACTTTGCTCTTTTACAGATTTATAGATAGTAATATATGTTGCAATAAAAGCAAAGTAAGATATAGGGAATACAAATTTTTTAATGTGTAATATTTTTCTGAAAAATTTGAAAACCGAAATATATTGAAATTTACACTTTAAAATAATACAAGACCAAAAAGAGAATATTACTTTGATCTGGATTTTCTCCTTCAAAGGATATTTGTGTAGAATGTATTTGGGAAACATTTGTTTTCCTATGTTGTCTAATAATTTATATTTCTGTATATTGAAGACAAATAATACCATAAAATGTAAAACACAAAAGCAGAGATATCTTATAAAAATAGTAATTCTGATGAAAGCGGGAAAAGAAGTTCAGCAACATATTGAACCTATTGCTGATTATTGACCTCAAATTTATTGAATTACCACTCTGACTGATTATTGAAAATGGTTTCTCGAAAATAGTAAACAAGATCCACTACAGCTTCAAGATTCTTTGGGAAATGGGAGTTACCTTTGTAGAAGCAAAGCTCATTTTCATTATTATTTTTAATTATTCCCATAGTGCAAAACAATGGTTCTGAAACTTTAGTATATATCAGAATCACATGAAAGACTTGGAAACAAGTTGCTTCAGAACCACACTTTGAAAACCACTGGTACAGAGCAATTGTAGTATTCATAATCACTATACAGAAAGTTTTTAAAATATAGATTCCTGGACCTATTTCCAGGGGTTTTGATACCCATGTCTAGCTACCAAATGTCTCACCTGATTATGCCAGTGGTCCTAGGCTACACACTCAGAAACAAAATTGCAGAGATTAGATTAAAAATATTGTACCATTTGGTCAAAAAATGCAGAACAAAGAGATGTTAGATTAAATCAACAGATTTTGAAAGTCACAGTTTCACTTTGTGAAATTAATTTCTGTAGGCTTTCAGGTATTTTATTGATAGGAAGATATTGCATACATCTATTACAGATCTCATTAGCATCAGGTTCAGACACTTAAAGGAAGTGAGATGCCATCACAGAATAGGAGCAAACGATATCTATACTGGAATGAATTTCTCTTGGATTTTGCTTAGCTAAAGTAGACATGATCCCACAGATTTATAAAAATAATGGAGATTTTTGTTTCTGCCTTTTTTTTTTTTTTTTTTGGATACACAAAACTGACCTGATTTTCATTAAGGGAGAATTTGACTAATAAGCTTCTATTTAAAGAAATATTTACATATTTTATGGTTATCAATCCATCCAGTTTCAGCTCTGTTATGTAAAGAGTTTGGAAGCCATCACTGCCAACCTTATAATAAGAGACAAGCTGAACAAACTGAAAACCAACAATTTTTCTTGGATCCATCAAAGAATTGATGTCACAGGGCAAACCTACCATCCTGAAATCTGGAGAGACAGGCAAATCTCAACAGTGAGAGCTGAGGTCTGCTTACCTGGAGCAGAAGACTCTGGAGCCATAAGTTGTTAGAAATGTTTAAATGGTAATTTTGATAAAGTTCTTTAGGTTGAGTATTGACTAGCTTGGGAATGAGAAACTTCTGGGGGCCAGGGTCTTCAGGGCGGGAGCCCATGCTTCTGTGGGTTGTCCCTCTGGGATCCCTGCCAGTTTCTCCTAGTGGAAAGTCAAGAAATACCTCCTTGTAGATCTCACAGCAGGAGAGGAGACAGAAACTTTGTGAAAAACAAAGATTTCTCTGTAACAAAAGCCTGTTATTCCAAGGAAGTGACCTTACCAGAACCTTAGTCCACCTGAGAGAAGGGTATTTTATAGATTCTAACTCCCTCTAGCCTTTCTGTCTCAACGAAGGGAAGGATGGGAGGCAGCTAAGAAACATATTTAAGGTCACAGCTGAGGGACACAGAATAACTAAAAGCCTGAGATTTAATCACAGGATTATAAAATGCTTGCATTTCCCACACTTTACTACAACATCAACAGGGTTGTAGTATAAATATAGTGGATTACAGCTGAGAGAACTGTAAAATACAAACTCTCAACAGTAGGGGAATTCTTAGAAAAGCCCAGAGAAAACAAGAGTGACAAAAACAAGGGCACTAGAGTCCAGATGACCCTTGAGCAATGTCAGAGTTAGGGATGCTGACTCCTGTGTGGTTGAAAATCCCTGTGTAACTTCATAGTTGACCTTTTACAATTGTTGTTTCCCAGCTATGGATTAAACCAACAACAGACAGTGAAATATTGTAGTGTATATTTATTGAAAAAATTCATGTATAAGTTGTCTCGAGAAGTTCAAACACATGTTGCTCAAGGTCAAATGTAATTTGAAGTCTCTGACACCTATAGCCTAAGCCAACATTAAACAGCCCTCCTACACTAGTAAAGTAATGCTCAAAATTCTGCAAGCCAGGCTTCAGCAGTACATGAACCATGAACTTTCAGATGTTCAAGCTGGTTTTAGAAAAGGCAAAGGAACCAGAGATCAAATTGCCAACATCCAATGGATCATCGAAAAAGCAAGAGTTCCAGAAAAACATCTGTTTCTGCTTTATTGACTATGCCAAAGCCTTTGACTGTATGGATCACAATAAACTGTGGAAAATTCTGAAAGAGATGGGAATATCAGACCACCTGACCTGCCTCTTGAGAAACCTGTATGCAGGTCAGGAAGCAACAGTTAGAACTGGACATGGAACAGCAGACTGGTTCCAAATAGGAAAAGGATTATGTCAAGGCTGTATATTGTCACCCTGTTTATTTAACTTATATGCAGAGTACATCATGAGAAACGCTCGGCTGGAGGAAGCACAAGCTGGAATCAAGATTGCCTGGAGAAATATCAGTAACCTCAGACATGCATATGAAACCACCCTTATGGCAGAAAGTGAAGAACTAACGAGCCTCTAGATGAAAGTGAAAGAGGAGAGTGAAAAAGTTGGCTTAAAACTCAACATTCAGAAAACTAAGATCATGGCATCTGGACCCATCACTACATGGCAAATAGATGGGGAAACAGTGGAAACAGTGGCTGACTTTATTTTGGGGGGCTCCAAAATCACTGCAGATGGTGACTGCAGCCATGAAATTAAAAGACACTTACTCCTTGGAAGGAAAGTTATGACCAACCTACCAGTAAGATAAGAAAGAGAAACCAGAGTGGAAAAAATAGTTGAAATAATGATGACTTTGAGGAACTTCCCTGGCTGTCCATTGGTTAAGACTCTATGCTCCCAATTTAGTGAGCATGGGTTCTATCTCTTGTTGGGGAACTAAGATCCCACATGCCACACAGCATGGCCAAAAATGTGACTGAGAATTTTCTAAAATCAGGTCCAGATACCACATCACAGTTCTAAGAAGCTCAGGGGATACCAGGTAGGAAAAAGACAAAACATTGGCTCCGAGGCATATCATATTCAAATTGTGAAAATCAAAGACAAAGAAGAAATTTTGAAAGCAGCCAGAGGAGGGGGAAAAAAAAACAACAAACACCTTATCTGTAGAATAAGGGAATGAATTATAGCAGGCTTATCATCAGTAGCATGCAAGCAATAAGAGAGTGGAGTGAAATAAAATATGGAAAGAAAAAAAATTAGAATTTTATATCTAGAAAATTACACTTCAGGAGTGAAGAAAAATAAAAAAAGTTTCTCAGAAAAACCAAAATTGAGGGAATTCATCACCAGCAGACCTATCCAAAATAACTTTTAAAAGGAGTCGTTTTTGGAAAAGAAAAATAATATAGGTCAGAAACTCAAATCTACATAAAGTTAGAATTTGGAGAAGGAATAAAGGCAAAGTGAAACCCTGTATTTTTCTTATTCTTAATTGGTCTAAAAAGTAACTGGTTAAGTAATAATAGTAACAATGTTTTGAGAGATTGTGACATGTGAATAAGCGAAATGAATGATAGCGATGTTGCAAGGGGCATGAGAGAAGGATTGGGACTGGTCTGTTATAAAGTAGTGCATTAGCTATGAAGCAATACAGTGTCATTTGAAGGTGGACCAAGACTAGTTAAAAATTTATATTTCACACTTAATTGCAACCAGTAAAAAATTTATATGGCTTCCCTGGTGCCTCTGTGGTAAAGAATCTGCCTGCCAATGCAGAAGACACGGGCTTGATTCCTGGGTTGGGAAGATCCCCCGGAGAAGGAAATGGCAACTTGCTCCAGTATTGTTGCCTGGGAAATCCCATGGACAGATGAGTCTGATGGACTACAGTCCACAGGGTCACAAAGAGTCAGACATAACATAGGGACTAAACAACAACAACAACAAAATTTATAGGTCATAACATAATCCAGAACAGTATATGTGTTCTTATTCATACCTTTTTTTTAGTAAAACTAAGCCCCATCAGTAGTTGGAATAATTCATTTCCTATCACATAGAGAGAAACTGACATGATATTTGAGCTAATTTCAATACCAGTAAATGTATTTGTAGGATAAAGGAGTGATTCTATTCAGTATTCTTGAATGATATAAATGCCAGAGTGTTTGTATGTCCCAAAGGACTTATCTTCTTGAAATTCACCTAAGAGTCTTGATCATGAATGCTTCTGGTTCTAAGGTTGGTCCAAGTGTAACCATCTCAAATCTTATTTTCCTACAAGTCCAATAAAGAAGCAAAAGAATGACAAGCAAATGAAGTTGACAAATTCACCTTATAATATGTTGGCTTAGAGTTTCCCAGTCTCTTACTTCATCTGTTAATAAAATTATGTATGTCCTTTCTCATGTGGTTCTGCAGTGACTTCAACTAGGGGCAGAATATAGTTCCTTGTACTACTAGCCCTGTGTTTTCTTGGCCATGCAGTTTGCCTGGCCAATGGAATGTGTGTAGCAGCAACTCTGTGCTGGATTTTAGTTGAGATCATTAGAGGCATCATTTCTTTCTAGTAACCCATTTCTTTTCTGTGATTGCCATAAACATTGCATGCTCCAGGTAGCTGCTGTATCATCAGTCTGGGACTTAGGATGTGAAACATGTAGAGTAGATGGAAACCCATCAAGTTGCTTCGAGTCCAGCCTGCTCCAGGTGAGACCAACCTAGATCACTGGAACTGCAGGTGACTTGAAGAATGCATGAACATGAAAATGGACATTGGTGTTGCTACTGAGATGTTGAGTGTTTTGTTTTTGTTTTTTTTTGCATAGAAACAACCAATACATACTTTTTTGTTCTTAAACTTAAACCTGCAAGGCACACTAATAAACATGTTTTATATATGTATATTTTAAATTCTAACTTAATTGTATATTTTTAATTCTAACTTAATATTTTTAATTCTAACTAACTTGCTTATTTTTATTCAGAGAGACAAATAATTTATGTTTTATAATTGTTCAGATACTCTGATTATATATAAACATACTTACTATAAAATAAATCCCTGTTATATAAAGATGATGCAGTTTTTCCTATGGCTGGTTTAATATGGCCTAATCCACTAACTCTTTGAAAAACAGTTGTTGAAACTAATAAAGTTAGTTATTTAATGTAGCTAGTTATCTACTGGACTGAATATACTGTCAAAATGTGAGGTAGTCTTAAATAGCTAAGAAGGATCATGTTCTCAAATTATCATTTATTACTCTTCTCCATGTATACTTGTAAAGTTGAAATGTTAACTTGGATAATTTAATATTTCTATATTCTTTTCCATATTATACCTGTGCAATTGAGCCATTTAGTTGGATAATTTAATATTTCTATACTAAAGTTGTTGTTCAGTTACCAGGCTGTGTCTGACTCTGACCGCAGGGACTGCAGCATGCCAGACTTCCCTGTCCTTCACTTTTTCCCAGAGTTTGCTCAGACTGAGTCATTGAATCCATTGAGTCAGTGATGCTATCTAACCATCTCATCCTCTGCCACCCTCTTCTCCTTTTGCCTTTAATCTTTTCCAGCACCAGGGTCTTTCCAATGAGTTGTTTCTTCCCATCAGATAGCCAAAGTATTGGAGCCTCAGCTTCAGCATCAGTCCTTCCTATGAATATTCAGTGTTGATTTTCTTTAAGATTGACTGGTTTGATCTCCTTGCTATCCAAGGGATTCTCAAGAGTCTTCTCCAGCACCACAAATAGAATGTATTGGTTCTTCGTGCTTGGCCTTCTTAACAGTCCAACTCTCACATCCTTACATGACTACTGGAAAAACCATAACTTTGACTGTACAGACTTTTGTTGGCAAATTGATGTCTTTGCTTTTTAATATACTATCTATGTTTGTCATAGGTTTCCTTCCAAGGAGCAAGTGTCTTTTAATTTCATGGCTGCAGTCACCATCTGCAGTGATTTTGGAGCCTAAGAAAATAAAATCTGTCACTGCTTCCACTTTTTCCACTTCTATTTACCATGAACTGATGGAACCAGGTGCCACAATCTTCATTTTTTGAATGTTGAATTTTAAGCCAGCTTTTTCACTCTTCTCTTTCACCTTCATCAAGAGGCTCTTTAGTTCCTCTTTGCTTTCTGCCATTAGACATGGTATCATCTTCATGTCTGAGGTTGTTGGTTTTTTTCCCCAGGAATCTTGATTTCAGCTTGTGAGTCATCCAGCCTGGCATTTCTCATGATGTACTGTGCATCTGAGTTAAATAAACAGGGTGACAATATGCTCCTTAAATGAACAAGTCAGTTGTTCCATGTATGGTTCTAACTGTTGCTTCTTGACCTACATACAGGTTTCTTCGGAGATAGGTAAGGTGGTCAGATGATTGTATTATTTAGGAATTTTATTTCTTCTTTTTACAGTCTTTCCTCTTTTTGTAAGAACTCCCAGGTGGTGCAGTGGTAAAAAAACCTGCCTGCCAACGCAGGAGAGGTAAGAGACAGACGTTGGATCCCTGGGTCAGGAAGATCCCCTGGAGGAGGAAATGGTAGCCCACTCCAGTTTTCTCGCCTGGAGAATCCCATGGACAGGGGAGGCTGGCGGGCTACAGTCCATGGGGTCGCAAAGAGTCAGACACGACTGAAACGACTTAGCATTTCTAAATACTTTCCTGTTCAGACATACTTTGTTTTGTTTTCCCTTGTTCAGTCCTCTTACATAAGGTTCCTTTTTCTCTATTCTTTGATATCTTCTCATTTAATTTTATTTTTGTGTGATTTTTGTATATCTTATACACACTTTTCCTTCTAACACTGATTCTTTTCTTTTATGTACAGCTCTTTGAGAATTATGAAATAGTTTCTTCAATTTTTTTCTCAGTTCCTGGTATGCAGTGTGTGGTGAATAAATGTTGAATGAATGAGTGCTAATGATCTAGCCAAGAAACAATCATCCTGTCAAAGCTCCTTTTTCTCAAAATTGCTTAGGACTGAAAACAAAAGTCAACAGCAGAAGCTGCTTCTTAAACTTTACATGTGATTCAGCAGCCTTGAGTTTCATCTGGGCTCATCTAGGACAACCCAGATGATGCTTTTTAAACAGCTGACTCTCATCTCAGGCATTGTAGACAGGCCCCGCCTGCCTTTGCTCTGGGGCTAAACTCTCCTGATTATTGAACCCTTAGTATGAGTGACGCTTTCGCCTGAGAACTCCAACACTGTCACATCTTCTTACCCCTTTACTGTTGACGTCAACCTTTAGCCAGTACTTACAGTCTCTAATAAGCAGAGGACCTTTTCCTTCTAAGAATCCCTCTGAACCCAATAAACCTTCATACTTATTAGGTCAGGTGGTTAAAGTAAAATATCTCAGAAAATATTTACTAATGAAAGTGCTGATACAAAAACTAGACCATTATAAAAATAAATCTATAAAAAGCCCTTCATATAGTCAAAATATAATAGTGAAAATATGGACTTAGACAAATACATTTAATTTACACAAAAGCAGCTGTTGTGCCATATTACTAGAGGCATTTAAAATAAGGACCTGTGAACTGAACTGATTATCACAAAACTCCAAAATAATATTATCTGAGCAGACTGTTGAGGCATTATCTTGTTTTGTTCTTAAGAATTTGTAGTCAAAATTAGAAAAGAAAAGTTTTTTAGGCTAAACCATCTATGGTGAATAGTCCTTTTAATCATCACATAGCTCTTAAATGTTTACGACTTGACCTTTGAGGAATCATAGCAAACCAAAAGCTCTTTGGTGTATTAATTGAATGACTCCTGAGGAGAGCCTGAGGAGCTTAAATACCAGTTGATCTCGTGAAATATCAGACTTGAAAGTGGGGCTCGCACACCTGCCAGGCGGCATTAGTGGGGGCAGCCGAATCAGCAGCACAGGGTGAAAGCAGAGGCCCTTTCAAACCTTCTATTCCGCCTGAAATAGGATTGAATTTCATTTCTCCCTGGTGCTTTGGGGTCTTTATTCTTTATGCAGGGCTTGCTTTTCCTGTAACCTGAACCAGGAGATCTTTCTGTCTACATCAATATCTTAATTCTTCACCTTCTAAATTAAATCAATAGCAAGTTCTTTTCATTTTTCATAGTTGTTCTTCAGACTTTTAAAATGATATAGCTCATGCAAGGGCACAAAAAATAAAATTATTGGAAAAAAATAGGCAGTAAAATGAATAGGATATATCTATCCATGTGTTCATTAATTCAACAAATAATTTTGAGTGCCTAGTATGTATAAACACTGACTATTCTAGGCTTCAAAGATATGACAATAAACAGTAGCAGTGGGGGAGAAAGTGAGATATAAGAACAGAGAGGGTAATGATAAAAAAAATAAACTTTTTGTATCTTTCTGTTCAATAACTGAATTTTTTCTTCCATTAATTAGTTACTGTCATGTATTTTTACCCTTATTTTATTTTTTTAATCTTGAGGTCTATATATTCCCAAGAAATATCATATCATTGTGCAGAATGATTGCCTTACATATCTGTGCTTTATATTTTGCAAGGCAAGTGCTTCTTTGAAATTAAGTCTGGATGTGATTCATTTAAATATATTTAACATTGAAATTGAACTGATTTCATCATTCAATTAACTGAATCAGACATTGGAAAATAATTTATTATTGAATTACTTTTCTAACACTTAATAGAAACTTACAAGAAATCCTTTAGTTAATGGTCTCATCGGTATATTTTATCATCTGTGATATCACATGCAGAAGCATTACTCATACCCTATCTTATAGTACAAGAACCTGTTAGGGAAAACATTACAGATTTCTGAAGTTGAGAACTGGAAAGACTGGGAAAATACTTACTCTTATAATTTATGCTAATTTAACAACCCTGAAGTCTCTGATTAACACAGCAGGGCATGCTGATTTTAATAATTTTTATTCCAAAAACTAGTCATCATTTGCTGCATGCTCAGCTATAATGACATTTTCTAAAGGACTTCCTAAAGCTTCTCAAGAGAGAAATTAATTTTGGAAATCTCCAAAGTGAAATTTTCTGGGTTTGAAGAAATGCTACCTAGAGAATGGTCATTTTCTAAAAAATAGCAGTCACTGATACTCTGCCCAGGGGATAAATGCTAGAGCAAATTCCAATAATCCCTTCCTCTTCCTTTGTATAATCTCCTCCTCTTGAGTACAGATGGAACCTGAGATTTGTTTCTAACAGTTGAATATGACAGAGTTGAATGGGGTGGCATTCCCTTGATTTGCTTACAGTATGTAAGATGTAGTCTTAGGAGAGAGTCTTTTGATGGTCTTGAAACTCACTACTGTGATGTGAGCTGCCTGTGGTGAGGGCTGCAGAGCAGGGAACTGAGAGCAGCCTCTAGGAGTGAAAAACACTGGGCATACAGCCACAGGGAAAGTCAGTTCTATAAACAACCTCTTGAGTTTGGAAGATGACTGTGAGCTCCGTGAAAATCCTACCCTTCCTGACACTTTGATGACAGCCTTGAACAGGGGACCCAGCTAAGCTGTGTCCAGACTCCTGACCCACTGAAACTGTGAAGTGAAAATGTCTTGTTATTTTCAAGTGCTAAATGTGTGGTGATTTGTTACACAGTAACTGAACCCCAATATACTTTGTCTCATGTATTGTTGGTTATAGAAGAGGGTGGTAAAATATGCTTGTTCAGTATAATGACTAAGTTGGAACTGCTTATTGATGTATAAGATACATACATCAAATGGCACTAATCATAATAGTACAACCACTTGAAGTTTTATAAATGAAACAACCTGCTCTAACCAGCATCCAGTAGAAGACTAGAACATTGTCAGCACCCCAGGTTTTCTTTCCATGTCCCCTTTCAGTCACTGTTTCCCATTCCCCCTGCAAGGGTAACCATTTTTTTAAATTGTGATTTTGAGCACCATTGATTGGTTTCACCTATTTTGGAGCTTATGGAAATGAAAGTATACTGTATGTATGCTCTCTCACAACATATCAGCTTACTTTTTTGTTTTTTAAGATTTATTTATTTATGGCTGTGTAGGTCTTCATTGCTGCATGTGGGCTTCTCTAGTTGTGGCGAGTGGGGTCTGCTCTAGCGGCAGTGTGTGGGCATTGCTGTGATCTTGGTTGCTATGGAGTGTGGGCTGTAAGCTTTAGTAGCAGCAACCCCTGGACTGTAGAGTACCAGCTCAGGAGCTGAGGTGCACAGGCTGAGTTGCCCCATGCCATGTGTTATCTTCCCAGACCAGGGATCCAAACTGTCCCCTACATTGGCAGGCAGATTCTTTACCACTGTATTCTTTACCAGGGAAGCCCCATGACAGCTTACTTTTACAAAGCCAACGGAAAAACTTTCAGTCTTCGTTGAAATTTAGAGAAAGCATATCACCTTTGTCATATAATGTAACATAATCAAGGGCATGACCATGCCATTTTACTCACAGGTCCTACCCACACTCAAGGAGAGGTGATTATATTGATGTGTACCCCAGTGGAAAAGAATCTTGGAAGCCATCTGAGAATTTGGCCTACCGCAAGGAGAATACCATTGTTTTACAGTTTATTTAATGGCTGGTGAAATATAAGACACCTTGAGTCTCAATAATTTGTTGCAATAGGTTGTTTTAATTGAAATGTTTGAGGAAAACTTGGTCTCACAGTTGAAAAAGGTGGGATTTTTTTCCAACAGTTTTTCTTAATACCGCAAGAGCCCACTTAGAACTGTTAATTTCTTAGAGATTAGTTGCAGTGTACAACCAGAAACCACATCAGAAAACTTTGTGTACTCTGTGACATTAAAGTCCACTGACCTTTCTTGTTTTTTTAGTGGATCTTTTACCTACACATGATTGTTGCCTTGCATGATGCTGAAATTTTTGCAACAAATAACAGTTGTTTTCTTTCAAGTGACAGGCTCATTTCACTAATTTTCAAGAAAATGTCTGCCAAAGGCCTCAGATGTACAGGAAATACAAAAGTAGGAGTGGTTTTCTTATTTTCACCTGATAACATGTCTTTTTTTTTTTTTTAATATTTATTTGGCTGCATTTGTTCTCAGTCGTGGCTCACAGCATCTTCACCGTGTCACGTGAGTGAGACCTTCCCCTGTGGCCCGTGGATGGTCTAGTTCTGGCATGCAGGTTCCGTAGTCGTGGCATGAGGCCTTAGTTGCTCTGCGGCAATCAGTGGTTGACCCCATGTCCCCTGCAGTATAAGGCTGATTCTTAATTACTGGACCACCAGGAAAGTCCTGATACATCTTTTTAAAATCCGCAAAAAAGATCAAATTAATGGTTAAATTGCAGTTTGAATTAACTATTTATTACATATTATCCTGCTCTGCCTGTTCCTATAAATATGGGAAGTATAATTTATAAAATAACATGTGGAGACATTCATTCATTGATAGGATTTCTTCTTCACATGTGACATTTATTCTTTGATCTGTAGCATTTCTTTTGCTGTGAAAAGTATTTTTCTTTCTCCGTTAGTCAAAGTTATGGGCCAAAAGTAACATTTCATTTCTTTACAGTTTTCTTAAAATGTACATTTTATCTTTCATATTATGTTAGAAATATTTGAAGTGAGTTGTTTCCATAAAATTCTATAAACAGTGAGTGAGTCTAAAACTCCAGTTTATGTCTTCTTCAGCTACATAAGCCTAATGAGCCATGTGTGGACCACCATTCTTTTTGTGCTTATGTGGTAATTTCCTGATTAATATTAATTAATGACATGTCACTGTTCATTTAAAATGAATGATGAAAATGATTAGTCAATCCTGATACTGAAATCACTCAGCAACTTGGCACCAGATCTCTGTGTCAGGAGGCGGTTCCAGACTTATAAAGACTGTGTTATTTCTACTTTCTGCTACAGTAAACTGAAATTAAATGATGTTTGTTTTTAGGTAGAGTAAGCCTCTAAAGTTATGATGGATGATTTGCTTCTTATTGGAGCTTCTGTTTGATTTATTTATAAATGGTGGTAAATTATATAAACTGCATAGCCTCAGAAGAGCTAAGGAGGACTTGTCTAACAAAAAAGTCAGATATACACACATTTCTTGAACATCACTTCTCCCATCTTTACTGTTTTCTTGTGTTTTTGTATCTTTAAGGATCTGTTTACTCAATGTCTGGGTTTTCAGAAAGGTTTTTACTGTTCAGAGTTCTTAATATTTCTTTTCCTTATGATTATTATTTTTAGTGACGATTAGGTTAACTATGCAGATGAATGATTGCCAATTTGGAAAATACTGCATGTGTATCCATATATTATGTATGAGTGTTTATAAGTGTATGTGCATGTGTTTGTGTGTGTATAACAAATGAGACCATGGTATTATATGTAGCTTGGGTCAAAGGACAATCAACACCAGTAAATTTATTTTTTTCTTTAAAAGCTACTCTTCTATCTAAAAACTGCCAATAACAGGCACAATCAGATAAGTAAACTAAAATCAAAAGAATACTTTGCCTAATTTTCCATAAAGATCACCATCAAAGCTATATAAAAAAATAAGCTGGATTTATTAATGACTTTTCTAGCAATGGAAAAAGCTTTTAAGACCAGAATTTCAATAATAACTAAAACAGGGAGGCATGTGTATACATATAGCTCATTTCTTAGTTCTTCACCAAGTTCTACTTCTTGAATGTTCAGTTACAAAGTTCACTTCCTGTGAAAAGCTTCAGGTTTGTTTTGATGGAGATGGAAACTGCCAATGCTAGATATTATTTCCTAAGGAGTTTTAGGACATAATATAATTCTTAAAGAGATGGAATACCAGACCACCTGACCTACCTCCTGAGAAATCTGTATGCAGGTCAAGAAGCAACAGTTAGAACTGTATATGGAACAATGGACTGGTTCCAAATCGGGAAAGGAGTATGTCAAGGCTGTATATTGTCACCCTGCTTATTTAACTTATATGCAGAGTACATCATGTGAAATGCTGGGCTGGATGAAGCACAAGCTGGAATCAAGATTGCTGGCAGAAATATCAATAACCTCAGATATGCAGAAGACACCACCCTTACGGCAGAAAGCCCAGAAGAACTAAAGAGTCTCTTGTTGAATGTGAAAGAGGAGAGTGAAAAAGTTGGCTTAAAACTCAACATTCAGAAAACTAAGATCACGGCATCCAGTCCCATCACTTAATGGCAAATAGATGGGGAAACAATGAGAGACTTTATTTTTTTGGGCTCCAAAATCACTGAAGATGGTGACTGCAGCCATGAAATTAAAAGACATTTGCTCCTTGGAAGAAAAGCTATGACCAAACTAGAAAGCGTATTAAAAAGCAGAGGCATTACTTTGCAAACAAAGGTCTGTCTAGTCAAAGCTATGGTTTTTCCCAGTAGTCATATATGGATGTGAGAGTTGGACTATAAAGAAAGCTGAGCAGGGAAGAATTGATGCTTTTGAACTGTGGTGTTGCAGAAGACTCTTGAGAATTCCTTTGGACTGCAAGGAGGTCAAACCAGTTACTCCTAAAGGAAATCAATCCTGAATATTTATTGGAAAGACTGATGCTGAAGTTGAAACTCCAGTACTTTGGCCACCTGTTTCAAAAAGCTGACTCATTTGTAAAGACCCTGATGCTGCGAAAGATTAAAGGTGGGAGGAGAAGGGGATGACAGAGGACGAGGTGGTTGTATGGTATCACCGACGCGATGAACATGAGTTTGAGTAGGCTCTGGGAGTTGGTAAAGGACAGGCAAGCCTGGCATGCTGCAGTCCATGGGGTCACAAAGAGTCAGCCCCAACTGAGTGACTGAACTGAACTGAACTGAAGGATCTTTAGGTTTTTGCCTGTCTGATTCAGTGTTGTGTTTGCCATCTAGTGGTTGAAAGGAAATACTCATGAAACCAATTGATTGTCTTGAGGGGATTGGTACTAAAGGAAGCTGAATGGCACCCAAAGAAAATTGGGAACAACTTGACTTTTGATTTGATTGTATCTTTTAGCCAAATCATGAGTAAATCATAGCCAGGCACTGGATGAAGGATGATAGGATGATAAGAACGGTAATAAGAACAGGGACATATAGGAAGCTATAGTGAAGGAGCTACAAGTGTTAGAACCATCTAGAACCTTAAGCCAACAGAGAGAAAATAAAATATCTAGGAAAATAAAGAACATGATTGTGCAGATAAAACATGATTATTTGTGTTTCTGGTTGTCTGGATTGTGGCAAATGGCTTTTGAACATAAAGTGTTAACATTAGAAGTTATGTACCTGATCCAAAATCATGGTCGAAACTGCTTTATGATTTCATCTATGTTTGGGGACTTTCTGGAGGTCTTGTTTTGAGGTCAACCAAGAGTTTGGATTGCCAAATGGAATTTGCATTTTTATATTGTGGAATATGGACACACGTGTGTGTAATCACTTCAGTAATCATTGAAATTTGATTACTGTGTTTAGTCACTAGTACTTGATAAGATTCTTTCCAACAAGGTTCATGTGTAGCCTTTCTTTGTTAACTTTTTACAAATAACAAACATTCAGGTTGAAGGTTGTATAATGGTGGAGAAGAGAGATGTTGTGGAAAGGCAGCTTTAATTTCTTGATGATAAGACAATTTGGACAATATACTAAATTAACCCCTTATAATATTTAACTAACTCAGCTTGAAGAAGATTCAAGGCCAAATAGGTGATGTTATCTCCAAGTGACTCATATATTTTTCCCAGCATTATGTTGATTATGAGTTGTGAACCAGTCATGTCATCACTCACCAGTATTAGTTCTTCATAGCAAGCAACTTTTGTCTTTTATAATGGGAATCTGTGTGAATAATTCTCTTGAATATACATTTGAGGCTATCAGATGCCAACACTCAGCTGTTTTGGTATCACAAAATTTAACTTTAGACATTGTTCAACCAGATCATCCACAGTGTTTTTCTCAGAATCTAAGGTTCACTTTTGTAATGGACTCTGAAAGAACTCATAGATTTATCTGTCAATTATTGAATGGTTGTTTTATGCCAATCTATGTTAAAGGAGCTTGTTTGGAATGGTGATGAGCCAGGGCATGTCTAATATCAGTGTCTAGAACTTGACTGTTTAATACAGTAGATATTAGCCATATGTGACTATAAACACTTTAATTTTGGATAGTTTGGATGGAGATGTTCTATAAGTGTGAAATACACATTGATCTTTCAATGCTTAATAAAAATAAAACATGTAAAATATAGAATTAATATTATTGTATTGGTTACATATTAAAACAATATTTTGGTCACATTTGTTTAACATATAGTATTCAAATTAACTACACATTTGTTTTCAATTTTTTTGAAGTGGTGGTGGTTTAGTTGCTAAGTCATGTCTGACTGTTTTGCAACCACATGGACTGTAGCCCACCAGGCTCCTCTGTGCATGGGATTTCCCAGGCAAGAGTACTGAAGTGGGTTGCCATCTCCTTCTCCAGGGGATCTTCATGTATGGATGTGAGAGTTGGACTGTGAAGAAAGCTGAATGCCAAAAAATTGATGCTTTTGAACTGTGGTGTTGGAGAAGACTCTTGAGAGTCCCGTGGACTGCAAGGAGATCCAACCAGTCCATCCTAAAGGAAATCAGCCCTGGGTGTTCGTTGGAAGGACTGATGCTGAAGCTGAAACTCCAATACTTTGGCCACCTCATGTGAAGAGTTGACTCCTTGGAAAAGACCCTGATGCTGGGAGGGATTGGGGGCAGGAGGAGAAGGGGACGACAGAGGATGAGATGGCTGGATAGCATCACGGACTCGATGGGCATGAGTTTGAGTAAACTCCAGGAGTTGGTGATGGACAGGGAGGCCTGGCGTGCTGCGATTCATGGGGTCGCGAAGAGTCGGACACAACTGAGTGACTGAACTGACTGACTGACTGACTGAGACAAAGCTAAAGCTTCCTCTTGGAATTTTTGCTACGCCTCTGGTAAGGGATTGAATTCTAAAGGTTAAACAAAGATGGTTACTTATACTTAACCTGGTATTTTCTTTGTCCAGTCTTTAAGTAAATGCCATCCATAAAACTAAGTCAGGAATCAAGTCTATGAATAGTGGTGTACAAATCTTTGAGTAAGTGTGTTTCCATATCTTATGAAAAAAATATATAGAGTGAGATTGCATGGTCATTAGGCAGGTCTGTGTTTATCTTTGTAATAAATTAACAAAGTCTCTCCCCATATGGCTATACTGTTATACATTTTCAGTGGCAATATAGGGTAGTGCTGGCTTCCTTGGTGGCTCAGATGGTAAAGATCTTCCTGGGTTGCACAGATCCTCTGAAGGACGACATGGCAACCCACTCCAGTATTCTTGCCTGGAGAATTCCACGGACAGAGGAGCCTTGCAGGCTACAGTCCACGGGATTGGGAAGAGTCAGATACGACTGAGTGACTCACATACACACACACACACACACACACACACAGAAGAATGCCAGTTGCTCCAATTGCTTGCCAAACTTTTGACATTTTCAGTCTTTAAAACTGTTATTTTAATGGATACGTGGTGGTACCTTATTGTAGGTTTAATCTGCATTTCCCTAAAGACCTAGGTTCACATCTTTACATGTGCCTAACTGTCACTCTTATCTCTTCTTTCATGAAGTGACTGTTTAACTCTTATGCTCATTTTTATTGGGTTGGTTGTCATCTTATTATTGAATTCAACTTTAAAAAATATGTATTCTTTTATCAGTCCTTTATCAGATAAATGTTTTACAAATATTAATACTAGCCTATGGTTTGCCTTTTCATTTCCTTAACAGTATCTTTCAAAGAACAGAAGTCTTATATTTGATAAAGTACAAATTATCAATTATTTTTCTTTAGTAATTGTGCTGCTTTGCCCTATTTAAGACATCCTTGTCTACACTATGATGGCAGAAGAATTTATACTGCATTTAATTTTGGACATTTTAGAGTTTCCACTTTTTATGTCTATGACTAATTTTGAGTTAATTTTCACATAAAATGTGAAGAAAAATCCAAGTCTATTTTCTCCATATATATCCAGTTATTCTAGTTGAAGGATATTCATTGAAAAAACTATTATTTTCCCACTGAATTGTCTTAGTAAATTTGGTCGTGAAGATCAATTAAGCATATTATATGTTGTTTATTTCTTGAATTTTTGTTTACTTCTATTGATTTTTTATGTCTATCCCTTGCACCATTATCACACTAATGTGATTGCTATAGCTTTACAGTAAGTCTTAAAATAACAGTGTCCTCCAATTATACTCACTTTTGAAAATTATTTTGGCTTTTATAGGTTCTTTGAATTCTATGAAGAAAGAAATTGGCCAGTTTATTTAAAACCTTGTATTCTGATGGAATTTGAGTTGCATCCTTAGATCAAATTTGAGAGAAATTCCAGAATAGCCATATTTAATCTTCCAATCATGAGCGTCATAAAGTTCTTCATTCTTTTGTTTTTTAAAATTTCTCTCTATATTATTTTATAGTTTTTATTATATAGGTCTAGCACATATATTATTAAATTATCCCAAAATATTTTATGTTTTTAATGCTACTTTAAAATAATATGGCTTCTATTTCAGTTCTCAATGATTCTTGAGATATTGAAGTACACTTATTTTTATCCATTTATTTTTCTATTGCCCTTTTATTCTGCAACACTGCTAAACTTGTTTATTAGTTCTAGTAGCATTTTTGGTAGATGGCATTAAATATTCTACATAAATGATTATATAATTAGAAAATTAAATGTTTTGTCTCTTGTTTCTAATAAATATGCTTTTTATTCTTCTCATTGCCTTCTTTGGCTCCTACCTTAAGGAAATCAGTCATTTAGGCTAAGTTTGTGTATATCAGTATGAATATTTTATGGATTATCTGTTGTTTTTAGTCCATACGTAGTTTTGACCAAAGCCAAGTCTTCCATTTTGCTTTGAATCTAACGTGGTATAGGTGCAAAGGTGATAAGCTCAGCAATAAATTGTAAATAGGTAGACACATTTTCTGGGGCTTCTAAAAAGAGCTTTTGAAAGTCCATCTTATTGTACAATAAGTCTCTCATGGTAAAACTGACAGGGGTGGTATGTAGTTTTCTCTTCTTTTGGTTTACAAAATTCTTTGATAATGACATGAAGTTCAGTCTGAACAAATATTGAAGTTCCATCTGCAAATATATTTCTACCTGCATAATAATTCTGGTTTCAGGATTATTAAACCTGAAGGGAATTTAGAAAGTTTTCTTCCAAGGAACTTTCTGAGGAAAAGAACATTCTAATAAAGGCTGCTTTTGCAGAGGATCATTCTTGCAGAGGCTGAAAGAATGGTAGAAAGATAAGGAGAAGGTAGTCCTAAAGAGAGAGAGGCCTGTAGAGAGAAGTATATCCAAAACTGAAATGACTTTCTCTTTAATCTTACCAAATAGAGCTTTGAAGATGCCAATTTGAGCTCTGTTTTTCTTTTAAAGATTGTTGCATACCAATTGGAAAATGATTATTGGTAGTTAATAATACAGTATTGTATACTTGAAAGTTATTGAGTATAGATCTTAAGCATTCTCATCACATACACAAATATGCAAAGAGTTACCTATATGAGGTAATGGATGTGTTAATTATCTTGATCTTGATAATCATTCCACACTGCATACATATATCAAATCATCACACTTTAAACTTATACAATTATATTTGTTACTAAATCCTTAATAAAGTTATGAAAATGATTATTGGATATTTAGAGACTTAATACCTTCCCTTATTGTCCACCTCAAAGACATACAATATCAAATGTTCCATCCTGAATGGCTAGCATAATTCTAAATTGTCCTTGATAAAAAATTATGCCCTTTGGAAGGATATGTTCATGGGATATGAATGCTTATAAGAGCCTGCAGATGATTCTAGGAAGTAGTTTATATTTACTGTTATATATACTAACAAATATACTATACTATACTAGTATATATGCTATAGTAGTATAGTATACTATACTAACAAATACACTTAGTTAAAAGTTTCTGCTTATTAACATTCCATGTCTTGAGTCTCCGCCATCCCATCCTGATGATCAGGCCATCTCTAGGCACCAACCAAATAATGGCCTCTAATGGGCAGAATTTATGGGGAAGTAATTGGACTGCAAGGAGATCCAACCAGTCCATTCTAAAGGAGTTCAGTCCTGGGTGTTCATTGGAAGGACTGAGGCTGAAGCTGAAACTCCAATACTTTGGTTACCTCATGTGAAGAGTTGACTCATTGGAAAATACCCTGATGCTGGGAGGGATTTGGGGCAGGAGGAGAAGGGGACGACAGAGGATGAGATGGCTGTATGGCATCACCGACTCGATGGACATGAGTCTGAGTAAACTCCGGGAGTTGGTGATAGACAGGGAGGCCTGGTGTGCTGCGATTCATGGGGTCACAAAGAGTAGGACACGACTGAGCAACTGAACTGAACTGAACTGAGGAGGTAAAGGGGAGAAGGAAATGGCAACCCACTCCACTATTCTTGCCTGGAGAATCCTGTGGACAGAGGTGTCTGGTGGGCTGCTGTCCATGGGGTTGCACAGAGTCAGACACGACTGAAGTGACTTAGCAGCAGCGGCAGCAGGAGGTAATGGACACAGGAGCTTGGCGTGCTACAGTTCATAAGGTCACAAAGAATTCGACATGACCTAGCGACTGAACAACAACATCAACAAATCTCTCCAAAAGTAAGTTCCTCGACAGGAGTCAACATGGACGTGGGTTTTAATAGTTCTGACAGTGTCTCAAGCCATAGATTTTTATAGGAAAGATGACATCCAACCAGAACTTTTGCTTATCAGTCTTCAGGGAAGGTTTGGAGAGCAAACTTAGTAGGGAGTATGTCTGTCTTCTATCCTTTTATGAGTTTCCTTATGTAAATGCACAACAGAAAGTGATATTCTTTAGACCTGACAAATTAGGAGGCAGTTTTCACCAAGGAAATTAAGTATTCATTTTAATTATTATTAGGTCTTAAAATATTACTGAAGGACCAATTTCAGGATGGAGAAGAGGGCTTTTTTTCATAAATATCAGTGTCATACCTATTGTTAGAAAGTTATTTAACATGGTAGCCTAGGATAGGCTCCTGATAAGAGTAGGTCAGGTGCGTCTTGGAAGTGCAGTCAGTCGGTCAGTCAGTTCAGTCACTCAGTCGTGTCCAACTCTTTGCGACCCCATGAATCGCAGCACGCCAGGCCTCCCTGCCCATCACCAACTCACGGAGTTTACTTAAACTCATGCCCGTCGAGTTGGTGATGGCATCCTGCCATCTCATCCTCTGTCGTCCCCTTCTCCTCCTGCCCCCAATCCCTCCCAGCATCAGGGTCTTTTCCAATGATACAACTCTTTGCATGAGGTGGCCAAAGTATTGGAATTTCAGCTTCAGCCTCAATCCTTCCAGTGAACACCCAGGACTGATGTCCTTTAGGATGGACTGGTTGGATCTCCTTGCAGTCCAAGGGACTCTCAAGAGTCTTCTCCAACACCACAGTTCAAAAGCATCAATTTTTCAGCACTCAGCTTTCTTCACAGTCCAACTCTCACATCCATACATGACCAGTGGAAAAACCATAGCCTTGACCAGATGGACCTTTGTTGGCAAAGTAATGTCTTTGCTTTTTAATATGCTATCTAGGTTGGTCATAACTTTCCTTCCAAGGAGTAAGTGTCTTTTAATTTCATGGCTGCAGTCACCATCTGCAGTGATTTTTGGAGCCCAAAAAATAAAATCTGACACTGTTTCCACTGTCTCCTCATCTATTTCCCATGAAGTGATGGGACCAGATGCCATGATCTTAGTTTTCTGAACGTTGAGCTTTAAACCAACTTTTTCACTCTCCTCTTTCGCTTTCATTAAGAGGCTTTTTAGTTCCTCTTCACTTTCTTTCATAAGGGTGGTGTCATCTGCATATCTGAGGTTATTGATATTTCTCCCAGCAATCTTGAATCCAGCTTGTGCTTCTTCCAGCCCATGTTTCTCATGATGTAGTCTGCATATAAGTTAAATAAGCAAGGGAGTTCTAAATTAAAAGTCTTAATGTATGAGATAGATAGATCACAGTGGAGCCTCATGAAACTATGAAATCCCCGCCAAATCACCAGGTAAATGATTATTAAGAAACAAGTTGACTTTATTAATATTATTGTGCACAAATAAAGTCTTGAAAAGGAAAGCTACAAAGAAAGTTTTATAGAATTGGAACTGGTACCTATGTAATTTTTGAGGTGGAGTTTCTAAAGCAAGGAATGCATAGAGATTGGATAACATGGGCAGACAGAAGTCACTTTTAATAATCTGGAGACTGTTGAGCAGGACCTTTAAGCAAACTGTCTACTGAAACTTCATGTTCTTATCTTTCCAGAACAGTTATGGCAATGGAACCAATTTATACTTGCTTTGCGGTTTGGCAAATTTATATTTCTTGGGTTCTTAAGTTCAGTTTTCATTATTCAAATTGAATTTGAGGTTACCTCACATCGCATAGATGGCAGTAAGACCATCTCCATCCTTTTACAGACATTCAGTATTTAATC
The DNA here is from genome assembly GCF_910594005.1 of Cervus elaphus. Lineage (NCBI taxonomy): Eukaryota > Metazoa > Chordata > Mammalia > Artiodactyla > Cervidae > Cervus > Cervus elaphus. Next base: position 50,143,470 of record NC_057822.1, read on the forward strand.
AATTCAAATCAATTGAGATAGAAAATAGTGTAACCCAAGTGCTTTAGATATATTAAAAACCATGTATAACCCCTTCAAAGTAATCTGTTTAACATATTAAGTGAATTAGAGGATGAAGATGGTCAAAAAAGAAGTGTGACACCTAATATTGTTATGTTGAAACACATCCTTAAGCATTTCCTCAAAATCCTAGGGGACACTTGGTAACAATGAACAGCATGATGTTTTGATATACACTTATGTTGTGAAATGATTACCACTATCAAGCTAATGAACACATCATTCAATTTAAGTCAGTACACTTTGCACTATGTTTTCAAAACTAGAAGAATGACTATGAATAATAGACATTAATGGGCTTGTTTATTTAAATAAAGGGTGGAGGAATACAATAATACTTTGTCTTCAGAAATATAGCTGAATAAATTAGGTGAAAATTTTCAACTGAAGAAAGACATTTTAAAATATACCTTATCTTATTCTTTTAATGAGTAATTTCAGAAATCTGTTTATACCAAACCATGCTCTTCATTTTAAACACCCAGCTTTCTACAGTAGTGCAAAAAAAGATTTTCAGGCTTCCATGTTCTCTAGGGAGTTAATCAAATAGAAAAATCTTGTTGCTTAAGGTCTTTTACATTCAGATGAACAAAAATACAATCTAAATTATAGATACAAGTCTATAATTTTTATGATCTGGTAGCATATATTAATTTTCATAGTTTTGATCATAAAATAATGAATAACTAAAACTAAGGAATTTGGCTCTGGTATTCCAAAAGTTTAAGCATTACAATAACCAAAAATTAAAAAAAAAATATTTAGAACTGAAGCTACATCATTATCTTTGTGGTTTGAATTTAGTAGTAATAAATTAAAGCTGAGTATTTTCTAAGAGAAGTTGGTTAATTAGATAATGAATCTGTCAGAAATTGTATATATAAGTTTTAGAAATTATGGATAGAAGAGACTGAATAGTTGTGTCTCTAATCAAGAGTTCTTAACCTTTTTAATATGATATAAAGATGTTTCCAAGTGAAAAACACATTAAATTTTGGAGAGAAAAGATTTTGTTAATACAGGTTACTAATAATAGTATCACTAAAATAAGATACACTAAAATCATGCATCAGCATTATTTCAATACCAAGAAGCCCAACTCATTTTTAAAAAACATTGTGATATGGAAATATGAAACCTGTGACAGTTAATTTCTGAATTGTGATTGGCTAAGTGGTAACTCAGCTGGTAAAGTATCCACCTGCAATGCAGGAGACCCCAATTTGATTCCTGGGTTGGGAAGATCCGCTGATGAAGGGATAGGCTACTCACTCCAGTATTCCTGGGCTTCCCTGGTGGCTCAGATGGTAAAGAATCTGCCTTTAATGCAGGAGACCTGGATCCAATACCTGGGTTGGGAAGATCCCCTGGAAAAGAGAATGGCTATGCATTCTAATATTCTGGCCTGGAGAATTACATGGACAGAGGAGCCTGGCAGGCAAAGAGTTGTACACAACTGAGCAACTTTCACTTTCAACCTAGATATTCTATTCTGTTTATGTCATAGGACTTCATAGAATCCTTGAACAGAAGAGTTTTCTTAGAAACTACCTGCGTGCATGCTAAGTCACTTCAGTTCAGTTCAGTTCTGTTGCTCAGTCATGTCCGACTCTTCGGGACCCTATGAACCTCAGTACGCCAGGCCTCCCTGTCCATCACCAACTCCCGGTGTCCACCCAAACCCATGTTGAGTTGGTGATGCAATTCAACCATCTCATCCTCCGTCATTCCCTTCTCCTCCTGCCCTCAATCTTTCCCAGTATCAGGGTGTTTTCCAATGAGTCAGCTCTTCGCTTCAGGTGTCCAAAGTATTGGAGTTTCAGCTTCAACATCAGTCCTTCCAATGAACACTCAAGACTGATCTCCTTTAGGATGGACTGGTTGGATCTCCTTGCAGTCCAAGGGACTCTCAAGAGTCTTCTCCAATACCACAGTTCAAAAGCATCAATTCTTCACTTCAGTTGTGTCCAATTCTTTGTGACCCTGTGGACGGTAGCCACCAGGCGCCTCTCTCCATGGGACTTTTCAGGCAAGAATACTGGAATGAGTTGCCACACTTTCCTCCAAGGGATCTTCCCAACCCAGGGACTGAACTTGCTTCTCTTAAGTCCCCTGCACTGGCAGGCGGAGTTCTTTAACACTACCACTACTTGCAAAGCCCAGAAACTAGCCTGTTGTTGTTCTTCAGTCATAATCATGTCTGACTGTTTGCAACCCCATGGAGTGTAGCACGCCAGGCCACCCTGTCCCTCACAGTCTCCTGGAGTTTGCCAAAGTCCATGTCCATCACATAGTGATGCCGTCCAACCACCTCCTCTTGTCCTTCTGCTCTCAATCTTTCCCGGCATCAGGTATCTTTTCCAATGAATTGTCTGTTCACATCAGATGGCCAAAATACCAGAGCTTCAGCTTTAGCATCAGTCCTTCCAGTGAGTATTCAATGTTGATCTTCCTTAAGATTGACTGGTTTGATCTCCTTGCTGTCCAAGGGAGAAACTACCTACTCAAGCCTAATTATTTAATTAGCATAATGTGACTGAATCTAATAGATGGAAAAATACCTGTTCAAAACCATAGACCAAGTTTATTACTAGTAAGTATATCCTAAATTGCCTGAATTCATCTTAATTTTTTTAGAATTTTTGAAATAGTTCATTCTGTGTGGTACCAGGTTTGAGGACAGTGCCATGAAGGTAGTTTCAGAAAAACTTAAGATTGAACTAAAATCCTGGGGCTTTCAAATGCCCCCTTTCCAGAATATTTAACTCAGCAACTCTTTTGACTATGACCACTGTCTGGGCACTGATACTTCAACCCTAACATCACATATAAACTCCAGATGCCAATTATCTGTATGTTCAGCTAACCATTGGAAATTTCTACCTGGATGTTCTATAGGCATTGATCTCAAAAGCAGTTTACCCTCAGCTACTTGAGAACTTAGTCTGTCTCATATATTTTTGTTGACGTTCTGTTAATTGTTGCTTGGGTTGGTGTTGCTCAAGAGGCCTTGCTTTGCATTTGTGAAGAATACAGCTATGCTTTATATGCAATGCCAAATTTTTAAAAAACTTATTTAAAACACTTTCTCAAACATTTAAATACCATTCACATGACTCAGTCGTGTCCGACTCTTTGCGACCCTGTGGACTGTAGCCCACCAGGCTCCTCTGTCCATGCAAGAATACTGGAGTGGGTTGCCATTTCCTTCTCCAGGGGATCTTCCCAACCCAGGGATTGAACCTGGGTCTCCCGCATCACAGGCAGACGCTTTACCCTCTGAGTCACCAGGGAAACCCATTCACATGACTAATAAACCACAAATTACTTTAAGTTGAATTTTCTTGAATATGTTAAGGATCATTCACAAAACTAAGTTCTCCTAAACAATTCAAACAATAACAGTTACAATAATTATAACATAGTATTGTATCAGAGTATTTTTTGAAAATATAAATAATATGGCTGAAAAACTGGAAATTTTCTGTTCTAAAAAGTAACTTTTCAGTTGGTATGGGTCACAGTAAGGTGATCTGTAGAGGACCTGGTCTTTTTGATGGGGAATGCCGAAATAACAGTATCTATAAGTCTTTCTGTGGGCTTCCCTGGTAGCTCAGCTGGTAAAGAATCCACCTGCAATGTGGGAGACCTGGGTTTGATCCTTGGCATGGCGTGGCAACCTGCTCCAGTATTCCTTCCTGGAGAATTCCATGGACAGAGGAGCTTGGCAGGCTACAGTCTGTGGGCTCGCAAAGAGTCAGACAGAACTACGCGACTCAGCACAGCACAGAAGTCTTTCTGTAGGACATTTTCTCTTTCTTCTGCCCAGGATGGTATAAACCAACCCCCACCAGTGTTCTGGGAAAAGTACAGGGGCTTGGAAGAGGTATCAATATTTAATATGAAAACTATTACCTAATGTGTCTGGTTTCAGAATGTCATCCAATCAGCCTCAAAGCTTCAATTCAGACCATCTCTCCTTCAAGTGCGGGCAGAAAACCTTTCACCTTCTGCTCTGTTAGGCGACAGTGGGCTGGGGAGGAGAGCAGTCTTGGGTGTGCAGCTGCTCATTCGGCAGGCTTTGAAAGAATACTTCTGTTAACTCCATCTTACATTTTGTACCTGACACATTTTATGATGAAAATCTGCTTATTTCCCATTGTCCCTTCCCCCACACCTTGTAGGCAATTACAGTTCAGCTTTCATTCAACTCTGATAATGTATTTTCTAGAATCAGCCATTTTGACTAGTTTTTAAAGTATGTTGATATAATATATGTAACCCTTTCTTTCAACTCTCTATTATATATATCTAATTTATGATGGGATATTAAGAAAAGGAGCCCATAATTCTATAATGAATCTGTAGGTGTTCTTCTGAGGTCTTGTATTAATGTGTTTGATATATTATTTTTCCTCATCTTTATCTTCTTCCACTATAAGATGACACTTCTGTGGACAAAATATTCAGCTTTAAGTTATATGTGCTGTGGTTAGTTGCATCCAAGTCTTTGCGACCCCATGGACTGTAGCGCACAAGGCTCCTCTGTCCATGGGGATTCTCCAGGCAAGAATCCTGGGGTGGGTAGCCGTGCCCTCTTCCAGGGGACCTTCCCAACCCAGGGATAGAACTCAGATTTCTTGCATTGCAGGTAGATTCTTTACCATCTGATCCATCAGGGAAGCCCAAGAATGCTGGAGTGGATAGCCTATCCTTTCTCTAGAGGATCTTCCCAGCCCAGAAACTGAACCAAGGTCTCCTGATTGCAAGTGGATTCTTTACCAGCTGAGCTACCAAGGAAGCCCTATAAGTTATATTTCCTCCTAATATTTTATTCTTAAGATTGAAATTCTAAATATTTTGAAAATTGGAATTATCCTGTTAGCCCACATCTTGACATGTTTGAAGTCATTAAATTTGAAAGTCACTGAGTTTCTTTAATATTGACTAAGGTGATTGATGATATTGACAACAATGAGGAAGGAAAGATTTGTTTTTAGTGTGGACCGCAGTCAGGTTTATTCCTGCCATAGTTGGGTTGGATATAATTATTCTAGCAATGAAATATCCAGAGAGAGTTATGCTTGTGACAGAGAAGCCATGTAGCATCATGTGCTCAGAATTGTAAGGATCTGAAGAGTCCAACGCTTCATTAAGAAAGCAGGCAGTTCACATTTTATAAAATACATTGGAGATAAGCAAAGCTTTATGCAGTTCATTGATGGAGTCTGTATGGGAAATGAGCTTTTGCAAATAGAATGACTAAAGACTTCTGCAAATAGAAAAAAGTGTCCTAAAATAGGGAAATAACTACTCTTACAGTAAATGGTGTGTTATAGGAAGAGCAATGGATCTAAAAATGTAAAAGGAGAAGAATAGGATGAATAAAAATACTTGCCAAAAGTCTCCATTGGTTCTTTATTGAGGAGAAACTAGAAGTATGTGTGTACACACATATAAACATGCACACATACATCACAGGCCCATGTGGATCCATCATGGCTGCATACACTTCTGTGCAGTGTTTTATAATCAGTTATTTAGAATTCTTACTTAGACCTGTGATTTAGTCACTCTCAGCAAATCCTTTTGCTGTCCTCCTAAATTCTAAGGTAAAAACACCTCCTTCAGGCATTGTAATTCTTGAATAATCTATCTTACTATCACCACACATATATTTTTCTGAATGAAATTACACATTATACTGGCACAAAAGGATATCTCTGATAAAAGTTTTAAGTGCCAGTCTGACTTCTCATCCTGAAGCCCTTATCTCTGCCAAGACCTCCAAATTGGGGTCATTTAGTTCATATCTGTCAGCTTACCTGGCTGAGAGAAACTTCTCTCCTGGGCAGATTGAAGCTCTACTTGAGGAAGCTGAGTCGTACAAGTTTTATGACTGATTTGAGAATGTTTTGTTGTTTTTGAGGTATAAGTTATGATATATTTTACCACTGCAGGTCAAAAATGTAATGAAAATAATGTTTGTCTCATTTGCTGTCCTAATGCAGGCACCAGTGCATGCTTAACATCTGAAAGTTACAGGATGATTGCAATTTTTTTTTTAATCAATGAAGCTTTATTGTATATGCTAAGGCAGGGTGCCTGCTGCTTTAGCACATAAAAGAACATGTGCATATATGCGTGCCAAACGCCTCATTCCTGCCTGACTCTGTGCAACCCTCTGGAGGGATATAACCTGCATCCCCTCTATCTCCTGTGTGCCAGATGGATTGTTTAACATTGAGCCACCTGGGAAGCCCAAAAGAACATATAACCAGTACCTTTTCTGCTGAAAACCTAGCTGACGGCATGAAAGTTTGCAAGCATTGACAAAACAATTTCATCAATGTTGTAAAATCATTCAGGTAACAGATAGTATTCAGAAATGGCTTCTCTTAGGGGTGAGGTGCAGGAAACCATTGCAGCTACATCGTTTGCTGATTGGTTCAGAAACCTGCAATAGCTCATGAAAGACCTTTGCATTTGCAATTAACACTAGCTGGGTTAAAGGCTAATTTTCTGATCTTTCCATGGAAAACTACTTGTTAAAAGTGCATCCCAGGGGTTGATTTTTATCTACATTTGTTCATCAAGTTTTCATCTGGTTAATCTCCGGTAGAATCTTCTTCCCTATCCATGCTCATCATTCTGAGTTTCATGTTGTTGTTTCTGCCTCGAGGCCTTTTCTTGCACTTACCTTTCCAACTTCAAAAATGCATATTTTTCAGGAAGCTTTTCTGACTGGTCTCTTTTGATCATTTCTGTGGCCAGATTTAGTCAGATGTATAACTAATACTTTGTTCATTTATATTCTTGGATATGTCACTTTGTAATACTTCTTCAGTTGTTTATTATTTATATGAGTAACCTATTTAATTTATTTTAGTATGCTCAGTACATCTATTATACTGTCAAGTCAGTGGTATAATAAGATGTGGAGAGAACTCTAGTGACTGACCTAAAGTTAGATGGAATAGGTAAAATAAGAAGAGATAAAATAAAGTAAAAAATACCTAGAACTCTATTGTGAAATTTAGTGTTCAGATTTATGTGTGAGTTCTGAGATGTACTGCTTTAACATTTGGGACTTGAAGTTTGCAACTCCTGTATTGATCTAAACTCAGATCATGTAGGTAGTGGTACTAAATATAGCCATGTAATTTTTTCAAAACAAATGTATCTCAGCTATCTATTTTCTGGAAGTTGAATAAACAATAGATTATAAAACAGAATAGAATCTTTCTATATACTGAGAACAATGGAAAATACAAGAGACATTAATTTCAAAGAAGCTGTGCAACATAAATTCACAGGAATGAAAATATACACCGCCCAATATGGTAATCATATACTTATGAATAGATATTTTTTTCATCTCCTACTTTCAGCATGAGGTCCTTTGAGAAAAAAAGCTCTTGGCAGATGACTGTCATTAATAGCCTCAAGGAAACAGAAATTCTGTAGAAGTAGCTTTAGAAGAAAAACAGATTTCTTATTTTTTGCCAAAGAATGGAAATAATGTAAAGTAGGGTAGCCAGTATAAATGAAACACTTTTCTACCTGTTGCATTTAGATTTTAAAGAAAATAAGGCACATTTGCTTACAGCTTAGTAACATTTTTAAAATATATAGTCAAAGATTATAAAAGTTAATACCACCAGCAACTGATAATTGTTCAGCATTTATATATGGCTTACATTGTAGTATTTTCATAATATGTCATTTCTTTTCATCCACATAGTAGTCCTTTTATATTAGATTTTTAACATAAAGAGCTCCCATTTTACAGATGATTAAATAAGTTGTGCAAATTAGCAAGCTAAGATGCATTAGAACTAGGAATCTCATTTCTTCTATCCAGTCTAAACTCAGTGGTTTTTAACCATTGTGCAATGTTGCCTTGAAATTGTCTTAAAAGTTTGTGAAAAACATTAACTCATGAGCTGCAAAGGAGTTTCAGAAAGTTTTAAAGAACATGATTCACAGAGTGAGTTCAAATTATTTTCTAAGAAATTTCTACATTACTTTAACAGGTAGTCTAATTTTTTTTAACACTTGAAATTTCCTCCATTGGCCTGAAAGCAGTAAAAATTGTCTATTAATCTTCCGTTAGATATAACAGAATGGTCTTGCAAGATAAAGCAGGAGTCAGATAAAAGGACAAAAGGAGAAAGGGAGGAATAGATAATAACTATGCTGTTTGCTAAAATGTACAGGTAACATTTTCACACCTAGAGATATTTGTAGACACATGGAGGGGCTGCAACAGCTGATTGTTTCTGAATGACTGAATGGAACGACTGGATATTCTGTCATTTTATTTCCTATATAGTTGCATTCTCAGATTTCTAAGTTTTTATATATACTTTCATTGAATAAGCATTTGACTAAATGGCGAAAGCAAGTAGCTAGATTTCACCTGAAAAAATGGCATATCAAGAATTATTCTAGATAGGATTTTTGGTATATAAGTTTTGGGCTCTCCTGACTCTATGAAAAGCTAAAATGTGCTACAATCTTATATAATGATTGATGCTATTGTTGTTATTATGCCCTAAGAGAATTATAACAGAAACATATGACAGATATATTTTTAAAAATTTCATGGTAACCTTGGATAGAAGCCACTTCCACAAGACAGTGATTGTGATGTAAGTTATTCTTTTGGAAATTATGTTTATCTCAATACCAGAAATAAAGGCACACATATTATGTGCTAAATACTGTGCAACACATTTTACATAATCAAATCAATATCATGCTCATAAAAACTTGTCTAATTCTGGTAAGACTGCTGTAACAGAATACTATAGACTGGCTAGTTTACAAACAACAGAGATTTATTTCTTATAGTTCTGGAGTCTGGGAAGTTTCAGATTAAGGAATCAGCAGATTCAGTGTCTAGTAAGAGCCCATTTTATGGTTCACAGAGGACTGTCTTCTTGCTGTGTCTCCCTAGGGTAGAAAGGATGAGCAAGAGCTTTCTGCAGTCTCTTAAAGGGCACTAATGAAATCAGTCCTGGGTGTTCATTGGAAGGACTGATGTTGAAGCTGAAACTCCAATATTTTGGCCACCTGATGTGAAGAGCTGACTCATTTGAAAAGACCCTGATGTTGGGAAAGATTGAGGGCAGGAAGAGAAGGGGATGACAGAGGATGAGATGGTTGGATGGCATCACTGACTCGATGGACATGAGTTTGGGTAAACTCTGGGAGTTGGTGATGGACAGGAAGGCCTGGAGTGCTGCAGTTCATGGGGTCGCAAAGATTCGGACACGACTGAGCGACTGAACTGAACTGAACTGAATGCCATTTATGAGGGTCCTATACTCATGACCTATTTACCTCTCAAAAGTCCTACCTCTTCATATAATCACATTGATAGGATTTCAACATGTGAATTAGAGAGGGATACAAACTTTTAATCCATAACACAACTCTAAGAGGAAAGTGCTATTTTAAAAAATCATAAACAGAAACTCCAATTTAGAACACTTTGGTAACTTTCCCCATTATACAGCTATGAATGAAGGAAGCTGTACTTGAATTGAGGTTTGTGAATACCAATAGCCCAGTTCATAACAAGTTTTTTGACTAGGAAGTTGTCATCTCTCTCCTTCAGAGGACATACTTTACTAACAAATATTATTTTTATTTTCATTTCCCCTGAAGGATAGAGTTTATATAAACCTCAGGTTGAATTTTTTCAATAAATTAAATTATTTAGTATTTGGAGCAGGCAGAGAGAATGTGGTAGAATTGCATCATTCTACCAAATGCATATACATTTTCCCCAATACTCTCTAGATTTTGAGTTTCTTCAGAAATATAATCCATAAGCATCTACTAGAGACTAGGGTAGTGGGTGCCAAGGTGACGGTCAGTCTCTCTTGTACCACAGTTCCTTTTCGTACATTGACATTCAGCAACTTAATGGGACGCAACCTGAAAAGCATTAAAATTTTGCAGTTCTAGAAGTTTCAAGAAATTTTGCTTTCTTTTTCTTGCTGATAACTTGAAACTGAGTTCTCCAAATTCCCGGTCATGACTCATTTCTTAAAGCGATCTTTTTTGTTTGTTTAATTGTAAATAGTCTTCTTGCTTGGTTGTTTCCCTCTCTTCATTTTTCATAGCAATGCTCAGGTTATGTATTACAGGATATAAATCTTCGGCTTCGTTTTCTGTTATCAAATGACTGGAATGATTTTTTTTTCTAATAATTTTCATATAAAGATAAATTAGCAAGGCAAAGAAGAATATCCTAGATTTCCCTGGTCCTGAGAATTTCCTTGCTGAGGATAAGTAAGCATCAGTGGGTGTGATAAGGGCAAAGCTGAGGAGAAAAATAAGCATAAACTCACTCTCTGCTGTCATTTATTTTAATTTTCAGTGTAATGGGGGACAGAGTTCCTTTCTAAAGTGTGAATTTTTCCTTTTCTCTCTCTCTCTCACTTCACAGTTAATGAAGAAGCAGGCTGGTGGGCTTTTGTTGTGCCAAACAAAAATAGAACTGACAACAGAAATAGGGCCTCTTTTGTTTATCTGAGATTCTTTGCTTCAGAAACAATAAATGCTTCAATAACCTGCCTGCTGAAAATACTTAATGGAAATTTTGATTTTCATCTTCTGATCTGATTCATTTCACAGTAAGGTATGGGCTTAATATAGGAACTTTCTGTTTTGTTTATGACATTTTCACACCTACAGATATTTGTAGACACATGGAGGGGCTGCAAATAGCTGATTGTTTCTGAAATTAGCCATGCCTGCGAATAACTTTTGTTTAAAAGGTGAAAATTCCAAAGCTCAAGGATGCTGTATAAATAAAACCTCTGTAATCTGTTTTAATGTAGTTTAATTTTTGTATATGTTAATTTGTAAAATCCAGCTGATAGTGCAATTAGGGTGTACATTGAAAAATCTTTAAGAAAGTCATGTTCATCTTGTTTGAATAAGCCAAAAAAGTTAATAGAGATTTGGGAAAGCTAGACGTCTTCATTTTCTAATTGTTCAGATACTACACAAGGTAGAGGCAGGACTGGAGAAGGCAATCTCTCAGGTCCTTTACTAACCAAGGAAACTGGCAATAAAGCCAAGTTTTAAAGAAAGCTCAAAGAGCTTTGTTCTTTTGTTTCTCTGGAATTAATGTTAAATAGATGAAAACTGGATATGTGTGGTATCTTATCAACAATAGAGATCAGATCAGATCAGCATTTCGCTAAGCTCCTGGGTTTCCAGGCAGTGAACATACAGAAAAACAGGTACCAGGTTAAAGAGCCGTTCCCCTAAGTGCTTGTAAACCCTAAGTATGACTTATAATGAGGATATTCTTAGAATTCTCCAAAAAGGATCTATTATTTATCTACTGGGGGAAAATAAACTGGAATGAAAATAGACTCCCAATTAAATAACTCCAACTTAAACATTTAGTTTTGGGAAAGAGTTTCTAATTTTGAAATATATGTACACATATGCATTTGATAAAGAGGAAATATTTCCCTTCAAGACAAATAGAATTATGTCAACATGTATTTGTTTTGCATTTAATCAGGGTGAAATTTGAGGCTATATTTTGAGCTCCCATCAAGAACAGGACACTAGTCAGTACATGAAAAGTCTTAATAGTCATGTCAACTGTTTCTAATTTAGTTTGTGAAAATAATGTCTAGAAGTCTAGAGTGGCTTATGTTCCTAGACATATTCAAGAAGCATATTTCTCTTCCATCTAAGTTATTCCACTTGCATTTCACATTTCTATGCTATTTTTAAAGATTGACATTTAATTTGAAATTTATCATTTTTTAGCACAATGATTTGTATTGCCTTAGGGGGAAAGAGATGGAGTAGTAAAGCACCTCTAGAGAAAATTACTTGCAACTCACACAAAATTAGGCTGTTTTCTTTTCTATCACCTTCTAGTTACAGAATAAAAAGTTGATTGAAATTGCATATTGTCATGTGCTTTAGTGTCCTTGTGAGGTTTATATTAGTGCAATTTTTTTTACAGAAATCATTTGATTAAAGTCATAAAATTTTTACATATAGAAGACACATCCACTCCACCTAAGGTTCAACTGATCACTTTTTACTTCTACTACCAGTTGACATTTGTGAAAATATTTCTTTAGAATGTATTGCTGAATCTTCCAAATAGGTTATCTCATGCTCCTTTCAAGCTCAGAGGATCTCTTTTCTTAGATCGGACCAATTGTTTAAAGCTGGCACTGTATTTAGCAACTGTTTACCCTCTGGAAGGTGAGACCTTAGAAAACTGACCTGTCTATTTGAGTCCTAACTGACAGTTCCTCATTGTGAACAACTACTTTTATGTAAAATGTGTTTAACATAGTTTTAATCATGCAGCAATTAAAAGTAACATTTAGAGAGAAATCTGGAGATATTTCCTTGTCTTTCTTCTGCTCTATCCTTCTGTCGATTGAATTTATGCCTCCAACAACTTCTTTGTCTCACCTTTATTTTTGGGGTTGTTAGTTTCCTGAAAGTATGGAATTAAATCTGCAAATGGTCATGGTGACAGTGTTTTCTTGAAAAACTCAAGAGCCCCTATAGTAACGTAAGAGATGCTGGTGATTTGCTCTTGCATTATCATGTACTATGGTCTCAACTAGTGTGAGGTACTCTCTGACGTCCAGTCTCGGTGTGGGTGCTTTGCTTTCTCCCTCTGATGTGATCTTGCAGTGCAGCAAGGGGAAAAGAGCAAATAAACTCAAGAAACTAAATTTGATCTGTCTGAAAATCCAGTCTCATAAATTCAGTCTCTTCAGGTATTTGTCTTTTTGAATAACAAAATACTGTAGATTTTCTCCTCTTCTCTGCTTCTTTCCAAGGTGATGTGTGTGTCCTGGGGAGCTATGTAATGTGGCAGCAAGGAAGGCAGTACACATCTCAGTGTTTATGTCTGTATGACTTTGCTTGGTTTTCCGCTTCTCAGATCTTTGCAGTGACGGCCTTTCCTGGTGGTCTGACTGAAGCAGGACCTTCTGTGTAGTTTTTTCTCACGTTGGTTGAGGGTCTCTGCTACTGACTTGGCTTCACATCAGCCCCCTCTGAGGTCTAGCTGTAACTTCTCTTTGCTCCTTAACCTTAGGTATCCTCTGTGGACTTTAAATAGTCAATTGTCTCCCAAAAGTGATCTCTCCCCATGGGAACCCGCCTATATTTTTCTGTGCAAAATGGGATTCTAGGATGACCAGGTGAGGGTAGGTCCAGACTTCACCTCCCTAACCCTGGGGGTCCCCTGGATTGCTTTGGTAACACCCCTGTAATTCCAAGTGGAAAACAGCCCAAAACCCCTATATTCAATGGCTTTTTTCTTTACCCATCTAACACTCCAGCAGACTATCCTCTCCATGACTTCATTGCAGAGAAGGGTGATTGGGGATGACTTGCCTTTTTATATATTTCTCCTCTCCTTTCTTGTCTTCATTCCACAGTCACCAAGGAAAGAAAGATCAGTTTTTCCCCTCCCTCTTTCTATCTGTTCAGAAAAATATCTTTAAGTCATACTTCCTAGGGTGGCATCTCCCTTTTCCTGGATTCAATAATGGCAATTGGTGCATAGGTATTTCAAAAATATTTTACCTGTTACACTTGAGTAACTCTGGAGACAAAATGTGATCCATCTGCTCTACTATGTATATTTGAGAGATCACCTTCCTTTTCTGGTTCTTACTAAACAAAATTGAAATGATGTTTTAGCTTTTCTCTCCCTAGAAAATCTGGAAGCTACCAAAAAATTGACTTTGTTATGTCTGAGTGACCCATGTGACTGTTAGAATGTTAATTTAGATTTTCCTTGATGCTGTGCCATGATTTTCTGCGTGGGGCTGACACTTAGCATAGGCCCAAATGTGACTCATTCATTTTAGTTTCAGAGTCTACGTCTTTACTTGCCTGTCCTCCCGATGTCCATCACAAGCTAAAGGCCCCTAGCCTAACGATAGCCACAGCCGGGTGTGAAGAACACTGGAACTGCAGGCTGCAACTCTTAGTCTTCAGAAGTTCTTTTGGCCTTGGGGACTTCTCTTGTGGCTCAGACAGTAAAGAATCTGCCTGCAATGCAGGAGACCTGGATTCAATCCCTGGGTCAGGAAGATCCCCTGGAGGAGGGCATGTCAGCCCACTGCAGCATTCTTGCCTGAAGAATTCTGTGTATAGAGGCAGCTACAGTCCATAGGGTCACAAAGAATTGGACATGACTGAGTGACTAACACTTTCACTTTCTTTTGGGCTCAGAGGAGGAAGTTTGAGTTTCCAGTGTGAAATTCCTTCAGTAAATCAGGGTCTTGAGCCACTAGAATTCCTTGTTCCAATTTGCTGGCATCCCTTGTCCGAATCCACTGAGGCTTCTCTCCCCTCAGAGCCTGCTCATCCTGGCTATGCTCTGTCTTGACTTCCTTTGGGACTTTGGGAAACAGAGATTGGGGTACTCTCCTCACATTGTGGAGGATGACATTTTAGAGATGACAGTCTTCATGGAGAGGTTGATGACAGAATCTTTCCCAAGCTCTTCACATAAGCAGCAGAGCTGGGATTGCTACCTCTGTCTCCTGTTAAAATGGGACTTGGTGAAAACAAACTTTGGGTTTTCCTCCCATAAAAACATCTCTCCAGAGATGGTCTGATGGAGCAGACCTCCACACTGAGTGGAGAAAGGCTCCCCGTAGACAGCAGCCCTCCTTTTCCGAGGAAGGAGCAGCAGCTCGTGGAAGCTAAAGCATTCTCGTGATCTCTCCCCATAGAAGGTGATGAGTTGGACAACACAACTGAACTGCTGGAGTGGGGGAAGATTTAGTGTGAAAACTGTGCAAAGTACACCTGAGGGCAAGACTGTCCCAATATTTGGAGAGTGGAGAATGAAGGCTTTCCTGCTGACCATCTCGGGGCTGAGGAACATTGAGCATATGGGTGCTTCTTGAGAATGTGAAAACATCTTATCTCTGATCAACCACCTACCGGAGGGCTGGGCAAGTTTCCCGGTGAGGTGGTGGCCGAGCCCGGCTGCTTTAAGGAAGGGCCACCAGTCTGGCATGGTCCAGCCAGCACTGCAGTGATTACTCAGTGGCAGCACTGGATGCATCTGTGATCAGAAAGCCCAGACCGAGGTGCTCAGCGGATATAGTGCAGGTGAGGTGCAGCCCTGGGTTGAACTGAGGCCAGGGCTGTACTCTCTGCTGAAGTGGCAGGACGTTTGAAGAGGTGACTCTGGTGGTCGACTGGCGTTATCTGCCAAATAGCATGAAGTGGAAACCTGGAATGTGCATGTCTTAGTATCTTTTGTGAAGTAAGAAGACCTCTATATGCTATACGAGAGTATCACAAATGGGGGGATTTAAACAACAGAAATATATTTTCTCAGATTCCTAGAGGCTGGAAGGTATCAGCAGGCCGTGCTCCCTTTGAATTGACTTCCTTGTCTCTTCCTTAGTCTCTGGTAGTTGCCAGCAAGCCTTGACATTCCTTGGCTTGTAGATGCGTCACTCCAATCTTTCCTTCCATTGTCACATAGACTTCTCCCCTCTGTGTCTCTGTGTCTTTACATAGCTTTCTTATAAGCACACCAGTCATTGGATTTAAGGCCCATCCTAACCTACTATGATCTTATGTTAACTAATTACATCTACAAAGACCTTATTTCCAAAATAAGATCACTTAGGTTCCTTTTTTTCTCCACAGTTCTCATCACCATCTGACATGCTGTATTTTTGTTTGTTTGTTGTTTTATTTATTTTTAATTGAAGGATAGTTGCTTTACAGTATCTGTTTGTTTCTGCCAAGCATCAGCATGAGTTGTGGGTATGCACAGGTCCCCTCCGTCTTGAGCCGCCCTCACACCTCCCTTCCCATCCCACCCCTCTGGGTTGTTACAGAGCCCCAGTCTGAGTTCCTGAGTCCTATAGCACATTCCCATTGGCTGTCTATAAAAATGTATGTTTTCGTGTTACTCTCTCTGTACATCCCACCCTCTTCTTCCTCACCTCCCCCCCACTATGTCCATAAGTCTGTTCTCTGTGTCTGCATCTCCTTTGCTATCCTGTAATTAATTTCATCAGTACCATCTTTCTAGATTCCCTATATATAAGTAAGTATACAGTATTTACTTTTTTCTTTCTGACTGCTTCACTCTGTATAATGGCCTCTAGATTCATCTACCTCAGTAGAAGTGACTCAAATGCATTTCTTTTTCTGGCTGAGTAATGTTACGTTGTATATATGTGCCACAGCTTCTTTACCCATTCGTCTGTCGATGCACATCTAGGTTGCTTCCATGTCCTGGCTAGTGTAGATAGTGCTGAATGAACACTGGGGTACATGCGTTTTTTTCAGTTTCATTTTCCTCAGGGTATATGCCGAGGAATGGGATTGCTGGGTTATATGGTGGTTTTAGTCCTAGTATTTCCAGGACTCTCCATACTGTCTTCTACAGAAACTGTATCAATTTACATTCCCACCAACAGTGTAAGGGGATTCCCTTTCCTCCACACCCTCTCTAGCACCTATTGTTTGTAGACTTCTTGATGATGGCCATTCTGACTGGTGTGAGGTGACATCGCATTGTAGTTTTGGTTTCCATCTCTTTAATAATGAGCAATGTTGAGCATCTTTTCATGTGTTTATTAGCCATCTGTATGACATTGTATTTTTATTTTAAAATAAATTTCTTCTTCCCTCCACTAGATGGAAGTTTCATGAACACAGATAGATTATTTTGAATTTTGACTCTGTATCACTAACAAGTCAGGCGGTGTTTGACCCATAGCAGGAACTCAGTACATATCTTTTGAATATATTTGTTTGTTGGGAAAAAGATACATGAACTGCTGTGGTGGCCACACAGGGACTCCTGGAGGCGTGTTACCACCACCTGAATAAAAGCAGAGGGTGCAAACACCATGTAAAGGGAAACGGGCTATGAGGGTGGAGAGAGAGGGAGAGCCTCGTTGACAATGAGTTTATTACTCTTATCTTTAAAATCTGCTTCCAGCTTCTTTTCTCCTTGGTATTCTAGCCAATAAATTGCTCATTTGATTTTGAGTTAACAATGGGCAGAAGACCTAAATGGACAATTCTCAGAAGACATTCAAATGTCCAAAAGGCACATGAAAAGATGTTCAACATTGTTAATTATTAAAGAATCAAAACTATAATGAGATATCACCTCACATCAGTCAGAATAGCTTTCATCAAAAAATCCACAAACAATAAATACTGGAAAGGATGTGGAGAGAGAGGAACCCTCCTAAACTGTTGGTGTGAATGTAAATTGGCACAGCCACTATGGAAAATAGTATGGAGGTTCCTTAAAAATCTTGAAATAGAGCTGCCGTATGACCCTGCAGTCCTATTCTTGGGCATATATCTGGAGAAAAACAGGATCCGAAAGGATACATGCATCCCAGTGTTTCTTGTAGCACTGTTTACAATAGCCAAGACATGGGAGCAACCTAAATGTTCATCGACAGAGGAATGGATAAAGAAGCTATGACACATACATACTATGAAATATTACTTAGCCGTTAAAGAAAATGAAATAATGCCATCTGATGCAACGTGGATGGACGTAGGGATTGTTATACTGAGTGAAGTAAGTCAGACAGAGAAGGAGAATATCATCTGACATCCCTTATATGTGGAATCTAAAAGGAAATGATACAAATGAACTTACTTACAAAACAGAAAGAGATCCACAGACTTAGAGAAGGAGCTTACTGTTGCTGGGGGAAAGGTGAGGGGTTGGGATAGTTAGGGATTTGGGGGTGGACATATATACATTGCTATATTTAAAATGGATAACCAACAAGGACTCCACTGTACAGCACATGAAAGTCTACTTAATGTTATGCACCAGCCTGGATGGGAAGAGGTTTAGGGGGAGAATGGATACATGTGTGTATATGGCTGAGTCCCTTTGCTCTTCCCCTGAAACTATCATAACATTGTTAATTGCTATACCCCCATACAAAATAAAAAGTTTTAAAAAAGAAACTTTCAGTAGAAAAAATTGTGACCAATACACCAATCACCACTTGAGAGTGAAGCCATCATTTCATAAATGGAGTCTCTCTCTTGATGCCAAACAAGCCCACTGGCAACTTTCTTTTATGACCTCCCACTCTACACATAGAAAAGAGGGATGGAGAATTGGATCTGACATAGAAGAGAAATAATTTGGCAGGTCTCACCACATCGTACGTTCATCCCTAGAAACATAAGGAATCTACTTTGAAGATGACCTATAATTCACTGGTCCCAGGGAGACTCAGAATGCCTGCTAGGGCATGGTCCTCCTCCAGCTGTGTGTCTATGGGAGGCACCAGGGACCAACAATCTTTTATGGGCAGTTAGAGGAGAAAAGAGGGGAGCCTAGCTGAAGCATAAAGGGAACAATGAACAGGGCTGCAAAAAAGCCATTTTCAAATGTCTCATGATACAATCACATGAGCTCTGAGTCATATTCTTTCCTACCAAGAGGTAGAGACTTGTACTGAACCTAAGACAAATTCAACATTATTTATGCCCTGAAGTTCAAGGTGCTGCCTAAGAGGCAGCTTCTGTATTTGTGTCCTGAGATTTTCACAGAATATTTAAAAAAATCTTCCATAGATTTTTTTCTGATGCAAATAAATATGACTTTAATCAAATTAGGAAAATTTTCATAATTCTTGCAGAGAAAAAGAAAACCAGTAGGAGCAGAAAATGAAGCATTATTTCAGACACTTACTTTGACTGTAATGCCAGGAGTGATATAAACATAAAAATCCTTGTTGTTACAGTAATTTAAGGCTCTTTTAAACACATTTTTTTGACAGCAGAAGACAATGCAAAATTACAGGGTCATTTTCAGAGTGCTGCTTAATTGGAATTATTTTCTATTAGAGTTTGTTTGCTATCCTAAGGGGTGGTTTCACCTACATCAGAGTCAAGAAGAAAATGCACCTATAGTTCTAGTTATTTTGGACATAGCAAAGTAAATATGGGCCACCCTGTAATGCTGTCTTTAGTGTCTTGGGAAGACTGTAGAGAGTCCATTATCGTTTCTTCAAAAGTAATTTTAAAATGCAAATACAGGTGCTAACAAATTCTTGTCTCCATAAGATTGTCAATTTTCTTGCCCCACACTCATTTATTTTTCATGAAGAATGAAATATGGGGCAGAGATTTATTTGCTGACAGTTACCACAACTAACTCAATCTCAACTCTGACCCAAATTCTTCCTGCTTAGATGCAGTGAAGTAGAAAATAATGAAGGCTGAGATATTTCTGAAATGTAAAACCTGAAATTGCCAGAATTTACTCAAGTTTCTTGAAGGTAGGGAGTTGAGAGCATTTTCTGTTGAACTGTTCCCTAACAATGATGATTCTCTGTCCTTTAATTTACTCTGCTTTCCTGTTAAACCCACACCTGTTCCCACTGACCCTTAAATTAAATTAAATTGTGTGCTCCAAGTTTTGTTTTAGTTTTTATTTTTTGTCTGTTTTTAGGAGATCAGCTGCACAATGTGCAAGCTTTCTCCCTGGAGTTAACTTACAACAAATGCTAGGAGTTAGAATGATGTTGGTTTCTGTAGTGCTGAAATGTCTAACCTAATTTCTCAGACCTGCTTGTCTTGAAAATGCTAGGCATATTTATTATGGTAAATGATATTGCTATTAATAAACAAAATGTTCACAGTAACCCATACAGAGAAGTTTGATAGTTTACATAATAAGTGTATATATACCTTTAACTATTAATGTGTAATTTTTATAAGAGCTGCTGTGATCTTTATAGACTGTGAAAATATTTTAGGACTATAGTCTTGTAGTCATACTTAATGTATTTTTGTGATAGCATCAAAAGACTGTTACCCAATTTATGAGGAAAAGTCAATCCTTGACTTTTACTTACACACATGGTATTTGTCTATTCTAAATAATGTTTCATCAGTATTTAGCATATTTCAGATTAATTTAAGGAAAGGAGTATGCCAGAAGTGGATGAAATTTAAATTTAGGTGCCTGAGTCTGCTTTCCTATTTCCTGCACTTGGAGTCAGGTGCCCCAGACTCTTCCTAACCTGCTGCACCCCTCTCTCCATCCAACACACATGCCTCAGGATTCCAGATTTCTGTGTTTTCTGCATTACCACTTCTGTTTATTTCCCCCTATCTAATCCTATTTTCTGAAAAACAATTTGATTCTTAACATGAATAGAATATATATCAGCATTTGTCAACTCTGTCATGGGTTGAATGATGTTAAGCAAGCACTGTTTGGGGAACATGGTGTTCCGTACCACCAAATGCCCTGGGTATAGGCATTTTAAATCCTTCCCTTGGAATTTCAGAATGCAAGTTAATATATGAAAGTTTCTTAAAGTGAAACAAGAAACATATTTAATTTTGCTTTACAGTTAAACAAGCCAACTCATTTGCTAAACGGAAGACCAATCTGGCTGTATCTGTTACTATCCGTAAATAGCTATATTTCTTAACAACAGCTTAAGTTGGGCTAACTTTTGTCAAGAAGGAGAGATAAATTAAAAGGAAAATATCAGTATATAGGCAGTCTTCTGCTTCCTTCTAAGTGAAGCTCTCAGACTCATGCCTAGGTCAGAAAACTCCTCCAGCATGGAGCTGTGTGCATCTGATAGAGACAAGTCCGTTTTTAGAGAGGTGATTGGGGACAGTTCATAAAAACAAAACAAAGTAAACTTTTAGGGAGTTCTAGGTATATCATATCCATACTGGAGAGCCCTCACAATCTTATAAGGAGAAGGTGCATGAAAAGATCTGTGTTGTCAAAGGTGGTTGAGTGACAAGGTAGAGGTGGAAGGGGTAGGAGACCATGACTCAGGCAGCTGGTTTTAGGTTGTTACAGTAAACCCATTGGGGATGTTGAGGTCCTGGTCTGGGATCACACGTATGGGAAGGAACTGAGAAACACTTACTTAGGAAGATTTAGCAGAAGAAAGTAGGGGGAAGTAATGTGCCATGATGCCTCAGTTTCCTAGCTTTGGTTGGCAATGATAATGTAATTGAAACAAAGAAGAAGGAAGAAAAGGCTGCGAGGACAGCGGGCCAGGGGTAATGAGTGTGATTTTGGTCATAGTGAGTAATGAGAACAAGCTCGCTTAAAGGCAGCCATACTCTCTAGAGTTGCCTAAGGGAGCGAGAGGCAGTGAGATGTTCTCTCTGGGCATCTTGCAGGGCCCATTTATTGCCACTGGGCCCCATGCCTCACGCTCTTTTCTCGTTGACTGACTAGTGACCACTCTGACATTTTTCATGGTTTTGCCTCACAGGGTTCTGTCTACCTGTCAAAATTTTCTTTCAATCACTGTGAGTGAAAGACAAGGACAAAGTAATTTAAGAGGAAAAACCTTGCAAAAATACTCCCATGACTTTAGTCCATAAACAAAACTAATAGGGCCACTGGTGCAGTCAAAAGTTACATTAAGTTTTTGAAAATGGGAGAACATAGGTTCAATTAGCATAGTGAGAATAGGAGGGCATCTATTCGGTGTAATGTGAAGTATCAAAGGACTCTCAGGTATTTAGCTACACATTTAGCTTGCTCCAATATCAAAATCATTAGTCCTATTTTTAAGTGGAGGGTGACTGGGATAAAATTATTCCTACTAAGGAATAAAAATAAGGCTTCCCGGATAGCTCAGTCAGTAAAGAATCCACCTGCAATGCAGGAGACCTGAGTTCAGTCAATCCCTGAGTTGGGAAGATCTGGAGAAGGAAATAGCAACCCATTCCAGTATTCTTACATGGAAAATCTCATGGATAGAAGAGCCTGGTGGGCTATGGTCCAGAGGAGCTCAAAGAGTCAGACATGGCTGAGCAACTGCGCACACACCCCCACAACAAGGACTGTACATTCAGTATCAAAGGGAAAAGGAGCGCTCTTTTCACGGTAACTCTTAGAAGAACATCTTTCTCCACTCGTCCCTTTTCAGTCCTCAAGATAAACACACACACATACCATTTCCATATAAGTGCTGTCTTCCCTATCCTGGAATATTTTTGCCTCTTCAAAACTTCATTTGGATAATGTATAATGATGCTCCAAGACTCAGCTCAGGTATCACCTCCACTTTTCCAGGCCCCCATAGTGGGCTGTTTGTGGTTCTTGTGTATCCTGTGCATGACTTTATCATGATGCTGACTCTGTTACAAAATTATAGATAATATTACTTAACATACACACACTATGTATTTACATGTTTGGCTTTCTCTAATGACTGTGAGCTCTCTGAGTATAGGATCATATGAAATTAATTTTTATTTCCATTGGATCTAGCACAGTGTCTCATATATAAAAAATGCCAACAAATATTCAGAGTCAACTGAGTATGAGGTTTTTAGAGAATTGAACAGTGCAAAAGAAAACTACTTGGTGGGCTTTTGGAAGATGTGATGTATTAGTAGTGGCAGTGTAGGAGGAAATTTAGAGGTAAATATATGACTTCCCTGGTGGCTCAGAGGGTAAAGAATTTGTCTGCAATGCAGGAGACCCAGGTTCAATCCCTGGATCAGAAAGATCCCCTGGAGAAGGGAATAGCTACCCACTCCAGTATTCTTGCCTGGAAAATTACATGGACAGAGGAGTCTGGCAGGCTACAGTCCATAGCGTCACAAAGGGTCAGACACAACTAAATGACTAACACTTTCACTTTCATGTGATCCTCAAATTATAATCTATCAGGTTCTTTGTTGTTCATTATTACTATTTTTTTTTAAGATTCACAACTCCATTTGTTTGCTTATTCTAAAATAATTATCCAACACTTATATGTTTCAGACACTGTGGCAGAAAAATAAATCTGATATAGGACTTACAGAGGCAAGTAGAAAGTGTACAACTCCCTTGTAAATGCAAGGCACAGAGGGAAAAGGGTTTGGAAAGACAGGGCATAATCAAGTAGAATACAGCCTGTTAGTTCAGGTGTCCGCTTTCTAACCCTCCCCTATCATTCACGAACATGCGGCCTTAAAGAGGTTAGTTAGCCTTTCTGTGCCTCCGTTTACTCATCTGAAAAATGAGGATGTCAGCACTTTGCACATTACTACTTTGTTGCTAACATTATGTGAATTAATCTCCAACAAAATTATTTCTAGTTATTGCTATTTGGGGATTTCTAAATTATTCCCATGCAGCAGTAGGAGTGTTGTGCCAATGACCATCAACACATTTCCAGGCTTTTCATATTACTAAATTGTCTTTTTAAATTATTGTATTACTTATTTTAACAACTGTTAATAACTTTATCAGTTTTACTGCAACATTGCTAACTTTTGCTTTTTGTTATTATAGTTACAAAATAGCATTTAATAGGATTTTTAAAATATTGTATATATAGTTGGTGTGGTTGAGCATTCTTTTGTACACTCTGATTGTATTGTATTCCTTCTGTGTAAATTGTCTGTGATTGTTTTATTTATTTATTTATTTATTTTTTTGTTATACATTGATATGAATCGGCCATAGATTTACACGTATTCCCCATCCCAATCCCCCCTCCCAGCTCCCTCTCCACCCGATTCCTCTGGGTCTTCCCAGTGCACCAGGCCCGAGCACTTGTCTCATGCATCCCACCTGGGCTGGTGATCTGTTTCACCATAGATAGTATACATGCTGTTCTTTTGAAATATCCCACCCTCACATTCTCCCACAGAGTTCAAAAGTCTGTTCTGTATTTCTGTGTCTCCTTTTCTGTTTTGCATATAGGGTTATCGTTACCATCT
Organism: Cervus elaphus; assembly: GCF_910594005.1. Classification (NCBI taxonomy): domain Eukaryota; kingdom Metazoa; phylum Chordata; class Mammalia; order Artiodactyla; family Cervidae; genus Cervus; species Cervus elaphus. The sequence goes on from NC_057822.1 coordinate 50,167,290, forward strand.
TTCTAAATTCCATATATATGTGTTAGTATGCTGTAATGTTCTTTATCTTTCTGGCTTACTTCACTCTGTATAGGGGGCTCCAGTTTCATCCATCTCATTAGGACTGATTCAAATGAATTCTTTTTAACGGCTGAGTAATATTCCATGGTGTATATGTACCACAGCTTCCTTATCCATTCATCTGCTGATGGGCATCTAGGTTGCTTCCATGTCCTGGCTATTATAAACAGTGCTGTGATGAACATTGGGGTGCACGTGTCTCTTTCAGATCTGGTTTCCTCAGTGTGTATGCCCAGAAGTGGGATTGCTGGGTCATATGGCAGTTCTATTTCCAGTTTTTTAAGAAATCTCCACACTGTTTTCCATAGCGGCTGTACTAGTTTGCATTCCCACCAACAGTGTAAGAGGGTTCCCTTTTCTCCACACCCTCTCCAGCATTTATTGCTTGTAGACTTTTGGATAGCAGCCATCCTGACTGGCGTGTAATGGTACCTCATTGTGGTTTTGATTTGCATTTCTCTAATAATGAGTGATGTTGAGCATCTTTTCATGTGTCTGTTAGCCATCTGTATGTCTTCTTTGGAGAAATGTCTGTTTAGTTCTTTGGCCCATTTTTTGATTGGGTCATTTATTTTTCTGGAATTGAGCTTCAGGAGTTGCTTGTATATTTTTGAGATTAATCCTTTGTCTGTTTCTTCATTTGCTATTATTTTCTCCCAATCTGAGGGCTGTCTTTTCACCTTACTTATAGTTTCCTTTGTAGTGCAAAAGCTTTTAAGTTTCATTAGGTCCCATTTGTTTAGTTTTGCTTTTATTTCCAATATTCTGGGAGGTGGGTCATAGAGGATCTTGCTGTGATTTATGTCAGAGAGTGTTTTGCCTATGTTCTCCTCTAGGAGTTTTATAGTTTCTGGTCTTATATTTAGATCTTTAATCCATTTTGAGTTTATTTTTGTGTATGGTGTTAGAAAGTGTTCTAGTTTCATTCTTTTACAAGTGGTTGACCAGTTTTCCCAGCACCACTTGTTAAAGAGGTTGTCTTTTTTCCATTGTATATCCTTGCCTCCTTTGTCAAAGATAAGGTGTCCATAGGTCCGTGGATTTATCTCTGGGCTTTCTATTCTGTTCCATTGATCTATATTTCTGTCTTTGTGCCAGTACCATACTGTCTTGATGACTGTGGCTTTGTAGTAGAGTCTGAAGTCAGGCAGGTTGATTCCTCCAGTTCCATTCTTCTTTCTCAAGATTACTTTGGCTATTCGAGGTTTTTTGTATTTCCATACAAATTGTGAAATTCTTTGGTCTAGTTCTGTGAAAAATACCATTGGTAGCTTGATAGGGATTGCATTGAATCTATAGATTGCTTTGGGTAGTATAGTCAGTTTGACAATATTGATTCTTCCAATCCATGAACACGGTATGTTTCTCCATCTGTTTGTGTCCTCTTTGATTTCTTTCATCAGTGTTTTATAGTTTTCTATGTATAGGTCTTTTGTTTCTTTAGGTAGATATACTCCTAAGTATTTTATTCTTTTTGTTGCAATGGTGAATGGTATTGTTTCTTTAATTTCTCTTTCTGTTTTTTCATTGTTAGTGAAAAAATAAACAAAATTGACAAGCCATTAGCAAGACTCATTAAGAAACAAAGAGAGAAGAACCAAATTAACAAAATTAGAAATGAAAATGGAGAGATCACAACAGACAACACTGAAATACAAAGGATCATAAGAGACTACTACCAGCAGCTCTATGCCAATAAAATGACAACTTGGATGAAATGGACAAATTCTTATAAAAGTATAACTTTCCAAAACTGAACCAGGAAGAAATAGAAGATCTTAACAGACCCATCACAAGCAAGGAAATCAAAACTGTAATCAAAAATCTTCCAGCAAACAAAAGCCCAGATCCAGATGGCTTCACAGCTGAATTCTACCAAAAATTTAGAGAAGAGCTAACACCTATCTTACTCAAACTCTTCCAGAAAATTGCAGAGGAAGGTAAACTTCCAAACTCATTCTATGAGGCCACCATCACCCTAATTCCAAAACCAGACAAAGATGCCACAAAAAAAGAAAACTACAGGCCAATATCACTGATGAACATAGATGCAAAAATCCTTAAAAAATTCTAGCAAACAGAATCCAACAACATATTAAAAAAATCATACACCATGACCAAGTGGGCTTTATCCCAGGAATGCAAGGATTCTTTAATATCTGCAAATCAATCAATGTAATACACCACATTAACAAATTGAAAGATAAAAATCATATGATTATCTCAATAGATGCAGAGAAAGCCTTTGACAAAATTCAACACTCATTTATGATTAAAACTCTCCAAAAAGCAGGAATAGAAGGAACATACCTCAACATAATAAAAGCTATATATGACAAACCCACAGCAAGCATCACCCTCAATGGTGAAAAATTGAAAGCATTTCCCCTGAAATCAGGAACAAGACAAGGGTGCCCACTCTCACCACTACTATTCAACATAGTGTTGGAAGTTTTGGCCACAGCAATCAGAGCAGAAAAAGAAGTAAAAGGAATCCAGATAGGAAAAGAAGAAGTGAAACTCTCGCTGTTTGCAGATGACATGATCCTCTACATAGAAAACCCTAAAGACTCTACCAGAAAATTACTAGAGCTAATCAATGAATATAGTAAAGTTGCAGGATATAAAATTAACACACAGAAATCCCTTGCATTCCCATATACTAACTAACAATGTGATTGTTTTTTTTTTTTTTCCTTCTTTGGCAAAATGTGTGCTGAATATAAAGAGATGATTCCAATAACCTATTTGGCATTACATAATAGATGCTGAGAATTTCCTTATTCCGAAACAATTTCTTGCCTTGGTTTGCAATGCTAAAATACTCTTCTGTATTTCTTTAAACCTCTGTTCATCATGCTTTCTGAGTTTGCTTTGCTGGCTCATCTTGTGACTGGCTTTTAGATAATGGTACTTTTAGATATTAGAGATTTTACATTCTCCCCACAGATGAACAAGCAGGGTTTTATACAATCTATATACTGATGGTTCCCACATTTATATTTCCAGCCCAAACTTTTTCTCTAACTCCAGCTTTGTTTCACTCCAAATCTTGGAGATCACAACAGCAAGCCGTCTCAACATGTTCTCATATAGATGTTTGGTTCATCTCACTCCCCAGTCCTTGATTCTTAACAATATTTTTAAACCTCCAGTGAGTAGTGCCACCACTATTCGTATTACACAAACATGAAAATTTAGGGTTATTTGGTTTATTTCTCTCTTCCAAAACAATAACTGTCTTTTTACATTTTGTCTTCTTTGTATCAGCTCTGTCCCATTCTCTTCTTTGATGTTGATCACACTCAAGAAACTACTCTCTGTCTAAACTAGTAATAGATTCTTGAGAGATCTCCTTGACCCCACAACGTGATGTTTTAGCATCCAAATTTAACAGGTAACTTTTACTGCTGAAAACTTCCTGACATCCTACTGGCATTAGAATTAAGGTCTCCAAAGCCCTGCGTTATCTGTACTATCTTCTCACCACTCTCAGCTTGGTTGTTTCAATTGCTCTCTGTTCTATCAAGTCATCATGTCATGCTCTTCCCATCTCAGGGTGTCAGCACAAGCTGTTTTCTCTGCACCATTTCCCATTATCTACATAATCCCTACCCTTTTTTAATCAGCTCTAAAGTTATTTGCATAGGAAGCCTTCCTAGGAGTCATGACTAAGTCCCATTGTAGCTGTACTTACTATAGCTTGGATTTTCCCTTCATAACAGTTATCATTAGCATAATAGAATATTTGATGGAATAATTAGATTTATTCATCCAATAGACCATAAGCTCAACAAGAATAAGGCTAGTACAGACAAGAAACTAGTAATTATTGATGTTATATTGATCTATAGGTGTTGATCTATTGATCTATATCTAGATCATGGGATTTCTCATGATGTACTCTGCTTATAAGTTAAATAAGCAGGGTGACAATATACAGCCTTGATATAATCTTTTCTGATTTGGAACCAGTTTGTTGTTCCATGTTCAGTTCTAACTATTGCTTCCTGACCTGCATACAAGTTTCTCAAGAGGCAGGTCAGGAGGTCTGGTATTCCCATCTCTTTCAGAATTTTCCACAGTTTGTTGTAATCCACACAGTCAAAGGCTTTGGCATAGTCAATAAAGCAGAAATAGATGTTTTTCTGGAACTCTCTTGCTTTTTTGATGATCCAGTGGATGTTGGCAATTTGATCTCTGGTTTCTCTGCCTCTTCTAAAACCAGCTTGAACATCTGGCAGTTCATGGTTCATGTATTGCTAAAGTCTGGCTTGGAGAATTTTGAGCATTGTTTTACTAGCATGTGAGATGAGTGCAATTGAGCATTCTTTGGGATTGCCTTTCTTAGGGATTGGAATGAACACTGACTCTTTTCCCATCCTGTGGCCACTGCTGAGTTTTCCAAATTTGCTGGCATATTGAGTACAGCAGTTTCACAGCATCATCTTTGAGGATTTGAAATAGCTCAACTGGAATTCCATCACCTCCACTAGCTTTGTTCGTAGTGATGCTTCCTAAGGTCCGCTTGACTTCACATTCCAGGATGTCTGGCTCTAGGTGAGTGATCACACCATTGTGATTATCTAGGTCATGAAGATTTTTTTCGCCCAGTTCTTCTGTGTATTCTTGTCACCTCTTCTTAATATATTCTGCCTCTCTTAGGTCCATACCATTTCTGGCCTTTAATGAGCTCATCTTTGCATACAATGTTCCCTTGTATCTCTAATTTCCTTGTAGAGATCTCTAGTCTTTACTATTCTATTGTTTTCCTCTATTTTTTTGCATTGATCGCTTAGAGAGGCTTTCTTATCTCTCCTTGCTATTCTTTGGAACTCTGCATTCAAATGGATATATCTTTCCTTTTCTCCTTTGCTTTTTGCTTCTCTTCTTTTCACAGCTATTTGTAAGGCCTCCTCAGACAGCCATTTTGCTTTTTTGCATTTCTTTGTCTTGGGGATGGTCTTGATCCCTGTCTCCTGTGTACTGTCATGAAACTCCATCCATAGTTAATCAGGCACTCTGTCTATCAGATCTAGTCCCTTAAATCTATTTCTCAGTTCTACTGTATAATCATAAGGGATTTAATTTAGGTCATACCTGAGTGGTCTGGTGGTTTTCCCCACTTTCTTCAATTTAAGTCTGAATTTGGCAATAAGGAGTTCATGATCTGAGCCACTATCAGCTCCTTGCCTTGTTTTTGCTGACTTATAGAGCTTCTCCATCTTTGGCTGCAAAGAATATAATCAATCTGATTTCGGTGTTGGCCATCTGGTGATGTCCACGTGTAGAATCTTCTCTTGTTTTGTTGGAAGAGGGTGTTTGCTATGACCAGCACGTTCTCTTGTCAAAACTCTATTAGCCTTTGCCCTTCTTCATTCTGTACTCCAAGGCCAAATATCCCTGTTACTCCAGGTGTTTCTTGACCTCCTACTTTTGCATTCCAGTCCCCTATAATGAAAAGGGCTTCTTCTTTGGGTGTTAGTCCTAAAAGGTCTTGTAGGTCTTCATAGAACCATTCAATGTCAGCTTCTTCAGCATTACTGGTTGGGGCATAGACTTGGATTACTGTGATATTGAATGGTTTGGCTTGCAAACGAACGGAGAGAATTCTTTCATTTTTGAGATTGCATCCAAGTACTGCATTTTTGACTCTTTTGTTGACTATGATGGCTACTCCATTTCTTCTAAGGGATTCCTGCCCACAGTAGTGGACATAATGGTCATCCGAGTTAAATTCACCCATTTCAATCCATTTTAGTTCACTGATTCCTAGAATGTTGACTCAAGCATTCCTAGAATGTTCACTCTTGGCATCTCCTGTTTGAGCACTTCCAATTTGCCTTGATTCATGGACCTTACATTCCAGTTTCCTATGCAGTATTGCTCTTTACAGCATTGGACCTTGCTTCTATCAACAGTCACATCCACAAGTGGGTGTTGTTTTTGCTTTGGTTCCATCCCTTCATTGTTTTTGGAGCTATTTCTGCACTGATCTCCAGTAGCATATTGGGCACCTACTGACCTGGGGAGTTCATCTTTCCGTGTCCTATCTTTTTGCCTTTTCACACTGTTTATGGGGTTCTCAAGGCAAGAATTTTGAGGTGGTTTGCATTTCCTTCTCCAGTGGGCCACTTTCTGTCCAACCTGTCCACCATGACCCGTCCATCTTGGGTGGCCCCACATGGCATGGCTTAGTTTCACTGAATTAGACAAGGCTGTGGTCCTGTGATCAGATTGGCTAGTTGTCTGTGATTGTGGTTTCAGTCTGTCTGCCCTCTGATGCCCTCTCTCAGTGGCTACTGTGTTACTTGGGTTTCTCTTACCTTGGACTTGGGGTATCTCTTCATGGCTGCTCCAGCAAAGAAGGCTGAGCACTGAAGAATTGATGCTTTTGAACTGTGGTGTTGGAGGAGACTCTTGAGTGTCCCTTGGCTGTAAGGAGATCAAACCAGTCAGTCCTAAAGAAAATCAATCCTGAATAATCATTGGAGGGACCAATGCTGAAGCTTAAGCTCCAATACTTTGGCCACCTGATGCGAAGAACTAACTCATTGTAAAAGACCCTGATGCTGGGAAAGATTGAAGGCAGGAGGAGAAGGCGATGACAGAGGATGAGATGATTGGATGGCATCACGCATTCAATCAACATGGGTTTGAGCAAGCTCAAGGAGATGGTGAAGGACAAGGAATCCTGGTGTGCTGCAGTCCATGGGGTTGCAGAGTTGTACACAACTGAGCAACTGAACAAAGATATTTTAAGATCATAATTATTTCTTGTCTGTCAAACTTTATGGCCCAATTTAATTAGAGAATTGAAAATTCTCAAGTTTTTGTTGAGTACACTCAATGTATAGATCCTAAGGCATTTTGCAGAGTGACATTACTTTACTAATACATCCATATTGGAGTTTGGTGTTCAGTATTTATGTGACCTTATAATTCTCTTTCTTTTATCACTATGAGTGATGCTGAGAAAAAGCTGGTTTTACTTTTTTAGGCACATAGCATCTTAGAGGCTTTGCAAATTTATGCAAGCAAATTTTGCTTTTTCTTAATTACTTGGATACTCTAGAGGATTCATTAGATGGTAACTCAACATGGTTAACATATATATCTCTGTTAATTACTTACATGTACATCATCCTGGGTATTTAATACTCTATTATTTATTTATTTTTACATGATAATTAGACATTAACAAAGGCATAGGACTACAGAGCTAGAATTATGTAATATGTCTAATTCTAATGCTTACGTATAATTATGAATATTTAAATTCTGGTTAGTTGTCATGAAATATGCTTTGTCCTACTTGCATTTTTAATTATTCATCTTCAATTTAATGTATTCAGAGCCTCTGTTTTTCCAATTTTCTCATTTCTAATCTCATCTTCTACCTTTACTCTTATTCCTTTATTATTTAAAATGACAGTTTTAATTTTTAAAAGTCTTTCTTTTTCTTTTCTTTTAAAATGTATCTTGCAGTGTAGTATTGAATATGTTTGATGTTTTTCATGCTTAGGTCTCCTAACTTTTTGCTGGATTTTAGTGATGTTTTGTGAATTTTTTTCTCTCCCCCTTTCCTGAGGCAGTGGCCACATTGCCCCCAGACACATAGTAATTGCTTATAAAAAGCGGGAAAATGCTCCGAGTCAGAATACAGGTCTGAAAAAAATAAAATTCCTATGCACCATGAGGAGGAGAGTTTATAACAGCAATTTCCATGTTTCTGATGAAAGTTAAACCACAATTAGCAACAGGTAAATGCAAATGAATTATTTAACACACCCTAAAGTAGTCACATCCTGTTCCCAAGATTATTCTGGATGTTTTAAAGAACTGCCAGATTTCTCATGCTGCAGTATTTTTGGAGAAGTGTGTCAAACATATCTGAAAGTACTGTTAATTACTCCTTCAGAGTATCTGTCCTTCAGATCCAGTGTCCTAAAATTTTTGTTACAATTTTCAAAGTGACAGATCTCAAGGAGCTAGTTTTTGTGTTATAAAAATCTATGCAGACTTATATATAGGTATAATCATCTGAGATTGTATAAAAATCAACTTCAGTATATAGAAGGTACAATATTTTAATTATTTTATTTAACCAAATTTAAAGAGAAATATGTCTTCAGTATATGTTGATTCAGTAGATTGTGCAGCCCTTTTTGAAGATCTAAATTTAGACAGTTTCAACTTGACCTCAACAGTCTCTATATGATCATTATCCATTTACTTTTTTGTTAAATGTCAAAGAAAGCCTTAGTTTAAAAAATTTTTAGAATATGTTGTAGTTTAGAATTATACAATGGACACAGAAGATATTTCTTAGCAGTTCTCATTTTTTTTAATAAAAGTTCTAAGACATATTGTTTTCTACTTCAGTACTTTAGAAATAAAAATCAGAATAGGTCATATTTTATAATCCTCATTAAAAGCAACTGATCACCATCACCAATAAAAAAAAAAATCAAGAATAAAAAGTAGGGTATATGTATGATGTTTTTGTCACTGACTCATTCAAGAATTATCATTAGATTGGGTTGGGTTATTTACTTTTATAATTCTAAGTATTGATTGATTTTAACATAATTGTGAGATTCTAATTATTGCTATTTTAGGAGATAGCAGTGATAGAAAATGAAAACAAAAAGTTACTATACCCTCAGAATATTGTCTGTCACATGCGAATCAATACAATGAAAGACAATAGAAGTAGCCAAATTTCTTGTATGTGTGTGTATGTAATAGAAATCATAATGCTGTCAGAGCAGAGGGCGGAGTGACACTTTTGTGTTATGAAGGGCTATCATTAGACTTCCAACCAAAGCATCTTTAGACTTCCCACTGACTTTCACGGTAAGTAGGCTAACTTTTTCGATACATATACTCTAAAGGGTGGAAGGTGGGAAACTATATCTAATCAGGATTTCAAAGAAATTGAAGATCACCTACCTCAACTTTCCAAGTTGTAGAGTCAGGGAAAGGAATTTTTCCCTGATCTTCCAAGAAGAGGTTGTCTTTTCTATGTGTTCTCACTGTTTCACTTTCTAGCATTTGTCACAGAATGATCATTATTGGCTATTTACTTGTTTGTATCTCCCATTAAATCATACATTTCTTGAGTACAGAACTGTGGATTCTGTGTCTTTAGAGCATAGACCTCTACCCAGAATATAGAGAACATTATTGACTAAATGGATATCTGATTTTCCTCTGTTAATTCCAGAAGTGGTCACCAATATATATTTTAAAACATCATGGCTAGAAAACTGAAAATAATACATGACCATAATTTCCATTTTAAAGATTTTAAAAATTTCTCTTGATATAAGTTGCTTATATGTGTCCTTGTAAATACTACATATTAGCTAATTCTACCACCTTGTAATCACAAACAATGGTTCTCTGCGTGCTTCTCTATGACACTATCTCTAATATTTGAAGGCAGCTCATATCTCTTCCACATGTCCATTTACACCCTGATTCTCATGCCATCTGTTTGTTTTATTGTTTGTTATTGTTGTAGTAGAATATTAAGTTATATTTCTGTTCAGCTCTGTAAAAAATTATCAAAGTACTAGGCACTTTGCTAGATAAAGTGTAAAGATGAATAGGCATATATTGTTCTAGGGAAATAGCAGGTAAACATATAATTGCAAAATACTGTGGGATTTTATCACATAATATATTATTTTAACATAGTGTCTGGGACTCAGATATGCACAAGGTGCTATATGAGTGTGAAGATTAGGCTTTTAGCCCAACTAAAGAGATCAGATGAGCAACTATTATTTCATTTCATTCTCTTAGATGTGGCCTCTTATTCACATCTGTCAAGATCTATTTGGATCTTCATTCTATCAAACAAATTATGTTCTTTCCAAAATTTCTTTATCTTTCACAGATTTTATAAGCTTGCTTTAAGAAAATTGTATCTTCATGTTAAAAATGTTGAAAGTACAAAACTAAGGACTGAGTTAATGAAATATCTTTTCCTAGGTTGATTCAATCATTACATAGCTCAAATAAAGATTTCCTATTATTGATGAATGGACTGTTTACATTATAAAAATTTTCTTAAAATAACCCATTATACTTTAAAGAACACATTTCCATTAGGAAATTCAGTACACTTTGAAATAGTTTCAAACTGTTTCTCATGAACTGGTAGATGTTGATCTTGTCCTGCAAAAATTTTTGGATTATAGCGTAACTATTTTGTTCAAGAGTAGAAGTTTGAAAATATGCAATTTTCTATTTTATACTTTGATATTTGTGCACAGAAAATCTTAGTAAAAGCTTAAATATATTTTATTTCCTATTAAATACTTTTAAAGTCTATTTACTTATGAATCTGTCAATATTTATTCATATTCTGCTACAGTGACAGAAGAATGTGGATCAAAAATGTTTACTTCTTAAATTTTTTTCCCCACGAACATTTCTCAAAACTGACTACCCAAATCCTATGCCCTGGACCACATCCGAGTATCAGAAATAGGACAGGAGTCAAACCAAAGTAGCTGTGTTTCCCAATAGAGGCAGTCATTTACCCAGGGCACACCCAAGTGAATATGACTTCCTATGATAAGGCAATTTTACTTTTATATGACTGCGAATCTGCTTCTTTTTTGTTACATTCATGAGTTGGCTGTATTTTTTATATTCCACATATACTTGATAGTATACAGTATTTATCTTTGTCTGACTTATTTCACTTATAATAATGCCCTCCAATTCCATCCACATTGCTACAAATGGCAAAATTTCATTCTTTTTTTTATGTCTGAGTAGTGTTCCATTAATATATACCACATCTTCATTATCCATTCATCTACTGATGGGCATTCAGGTTGCTACCATATCCTGGTAATTGTAAATATTGCTTCTAGGAACATTGTGGTACATGTATCTTTTTGAATGAGCACTTTTGCCTTTTTTGGATATATACCCATGAGTCAAGCTGTTGGGTCTTATAGTACTTATATTTTTAGTTTTAGAGAAACTTCTATTCTGTTTTCCACAGTGACTGCACCAATTTACATTCCAACCAACAGGGTTCAAGGGTTCCCTTTTCTCCACATTTTCACCAACATTTGTTGTTTATGTTCTTTTTGATAATAGTCATTCTGACAGGCATGAAGTGAAATCTCATTGTGGTTTTGATTTGCATTTTTCTGATGATTAGTGATTTTGAGCATTATTTTATATGCCTGTTGATCATCTGCATTTCCTTTTTTGAAAATTCAATACTAATGCACATTTTTAAATCAAGTTGTTTGTTTTTTGATGTTGAGTTGTATGAACTATTTGTATATATTGCATGTTAATTAATTATCAATCATATCATTTGCACATATTTTCTCCCATTCAATATATGGGAGAATATTGTTTTGTCTATGGTTTCCTTTGCTGTGCAAAGGAAGTTTAAGTTTAATTTAGTTTCAAGTTTAATTAGGTTCAGTTAGTTTGTGTTTACATTTACTACTTATATGTTGGGAGACACATCCAAAAAAATATAGGTGTGATTTCTGTCAGAGTGTTCTACCTATATTTTCCTTGAGGAGTTTTGGAGTATCCATTCTTACATTTAGGTATTTAATCCATTTTGAGTTTATTTTTGTGTATCATATTAGAGAATATTTTAATTTTATTCTTTTATGTGTAGCTGTTCAGTTTTTCTAGCACTACTTATTGAAGCAAATATCTTTTCTACACCATATAGTCTTGCTTTTTTTGTCATAGATTATTTGGCCAGAAGTGTGTGGGTTTATTTCTAGGCTCTTATTTTGTTGATCCATGTGTCTGTTTTTGTGCAAATGCAACACTGTTTTGACTCCTGTAGCTTTGTATTATAGTCTGAAACCAGGGCCTGTGACTCCTCCAGCTCTATTCCTTCTTAAGATTGTTTTTGCTATTCAGGGTCTTTTGTATTTCCTTGTAAACTTTAAAATTATTTCTTCTAGTTCTCTGAAAAATGCCATTGGTAATTTGCTAGAAATTGCAATAAATCTGTAGATTGCTTTGGGAAGTATCTTAACAATATTAATTCTTTCAATCCAAGAAGATTACTAAACCTTAGGAAGCATTACTATGAATAGCTAGTGGAGGTGATGGAATCCCAGTTGTGCTATCTCACCTCCAAAAAGATGATGCTCTTAAAGTGCTGCACTCAATATGCCAGCAAATTTGGAAAACTCAGCAGTGGCCATAGGACTGGAAAATGTCAGTGTTCATTCCAATACCAAAGAAGGGCAATGATGAAGAATATTCAAACTACCATACAATTGCACTCATTCCACATTCTAGGAAAGTTATGCTCAAAATCCTTGAAGCTAGGCTTCACCAGTATGTGAACTGAGAACTTTCAGATGGGCAAGCTGGGTTTACAAAAGGCAGAAGAACCAGAGATTAAATTTCCAACATTCATTAGATCATAGAAAAAGCAAGGGAATTCCAGAAAACCATCTACTTCTGCTTCATTGACTATGCTCAAACCTTTGACTATATGGATCACAACAAACTGTGGAAAATTTTCACATTTTGTGAAAATTCCCACAGATGGGAATACCAGTCCACCATACCTGTCTCCTGAAAAACCTGTATGTGGGTCAAGAAGCAATAGCTAGAACTGGGCATGGAACAAATGACTTGTCCAAAATGGGGCAGTGTTTATCTGCATATTGTCACCTTGCTTATTTTACTTATATGCAGAGTACATCATGCAAAATGCTGGGCTGGATGAATCAAAGCTGGAATCAAGATTGCTGGGAGAAATATCAATTACCTCAGATATGTAGATGATACCATTCTAATGGCAGAAAGTGAAGCAGAATTAAGGAGTCTCTTGATGAGGGTGAAAGAGGAGAGTGAAAAAGCTGACTTGAAACTTAACATTCAAAAAACAAAGATCATGACATCTAGTCCCATCACTTCATGGCGAATTGAAGGGAAAAAGTGGAAGCAGTGAAAGTGGAAGCAGATTTTCTTTTCTTGGGCTGTAAAATCACTGTGGGCAGTGACAGCAGCCATGAAATTAAAAGAGGCCTGCCCCTTGGAAGAAAATCTATGACAAACCTAGACAGCATATTAAAAAGCAAAGAAATCACTTTGCCGACAAACATTTGTATAGTCAAAGCTGTTGTTTTTCCAGTAGTTATATACAGATTTAAGAATTGGACCATAAAGAAGGCTGAGCACCAGAGAACTGATGCTTTCGAATTGTGGTGCTGAATAATACTGTTGAGAATCCCTTGGACTTCTAGGAGATCCAGCCAGTTAATCTTAAAGATCAACCCTGAATTTTCACTGGAAGGACTGATGCTGAAGCTGAAGCTCCAATACTTTGGCCACCTGATGTGAAAAGCTGACTCATTGGACAAGACCCTGATGTGGGGAGAGACTGAAAGCAAAAGGTGAAGAGGGTGGCAGGGGATGAGATGGTTTAATAGCTGCCCTGACTCAGTGGACATGAGTTTGAGCAAACTCTGGGAAATAGTGAAAGACAGGGAAGCCTGGCATGCTGCAAGCCATAAGGTCCCAAAGAATTGGACACAACTTAGCAACTGAATAGAAACAACGACTAATTCAAAACACAGTTTATCTTTCCATCTCTTTGTGCCATCTTTGGTTTTCTTGATCAGTGTCTTGTAGGTTTCAGAGTACAGATTTCTGCCTCCTTGTGTGTGTGCTTAGTCGCTCAGTTCTGTCTGACTCTTTGCCACCCCGTGGACTGTAGCCCACTGGACTCCTCTGTCCGTGGAATTCTCCAGGCAAGAATACTGGAGTGGGTTGCCATGCCCTCCTCCAGGAAATCTTCCTGTCTCAGGGATCGAACCCAAGTCTGCACTGCAGGCAGATTCTTACTACCTGAGCAACCAGGGAAGCCCTTTAAGTAAGTTTATTTTTGGGTGTTTTTACTCTTTTCGATGTGATAGGAAATGGGCTTATTTCATTTCTCTTTCTGATATATTGTTGTTAGTAATGTAGAAATATAGTAGATTTCTGTATATTAATTTTTTTTAATCCTACAGCTTTATCAAATTCATTAATGAGTAGTTCTGGTGGCATCTTTGGGTTTTTTTTGTTATAATATAATGTCATCTGCAAATAATGACAGCTTTACTTCTTCCTTCATTAGGTGTATATTTACTGTCTAGCTTGCAAGCTTCACAAGGGCAAGAATTATTTTTTTGTTCAGTGATGTCTTTCTGGTGCCTGGAATAATGTCTGTCACTCACAGGAACTTAGTAAATATTTTTGAAAGAAAAAAAAGAAGAAAGAAAATACTTTGTCTTTAATAAAGTATACAGGTGGGGTTTAAATTTATAGGAATTAGTTCTGACTTAATGTTTTCCTCTCTTGTCTTTATTGTGGTGGTGTTCAGTTTCCAAGTCGTGTCCGACTCTTTGCTGCCCCAAGGACTGCAGGAGGTCAGGCTTCCCTGTCCTTCACTGTCTCCTGGAGTTTGCCCAAGTTCATGTCCATTGAATCAGTGATGCTACCCAACCATCTCATTCTCTGTTGCCCTCTTCTCCTTCTATTATTTTTATTGCATATATCAAGAAAACACTTTTGATGGGTATGAAATATTTACCTGTTTTTAAATAAGTAACTGAAAAATGGAGAGTATTTTTATTTATCTCAGAAAAGTGTATAATTTGGGTGATAAAACATTTAAATCCACATTTCATTTTCAATCCCAGTTTGTTATTATGTGGTGACTGGTTCTGTCAGTCTTTACTGAATAATTGTTGGATTTTGCTCTGTATGTATTTTTATGCTTATACAGGGGACTCAAAGATAAGGAACTTTAAAACTTTATCAAAACTTTTACTAAAGAATTGCAAGGAAAGGGGCTTTTATTTTCATTCTTCCCACCCTGGTAACAACCCACACTGCTTACACTTAAAGTAAATGCTAGAGAGCTGCTACCAAATGTCATATCCACAAACAGTAAGGAAATGAAAGCAATATCTATTTTTTCTTAAGCATGTGTTACCATAAAATTCAAAATGTGAATGTTTCATATTGTAAATTGTGGATCGGAACTATTATTTTAATAATATTTCAATATTATTTGAAAATAAAATTCTACACCTGAGATGACTAGTATAATTAATTGTCTAAAAGAAAAAAATATATATCTTTATAAGCATATATAAGAATACAGAACATTTGTTATGAATAAAGTCTGTTGAGATCATACAAGAAGACACTGACTTCCTCCCATTATCCTCCAAGGACAGGTAAGGGGCATTTTTTGGTAATATCTGAAAGCTTTCAGGAGGAGAAACCTAATTGGAGTATTTTCTGTTTAGGGAAAGATAAAGGCCTTTTTGTCTTTAGCGTAGTGAACTGGAGGCACAATAGTCCTGATCACTGCTCGCCAGATTGCTTGTGAATCATTTGTTTCTTTTATTAGCTCTTTCTTACATTACCATCTTGTCTCTTTCTTCCTTGCTGCTCTTCCTGCATTTTGGACGGCATAATCGGGAAATATGTTGCACTTGGTGAGTGGTGAAAATCAGGACTGAGTGACTGCCTGGTTCCCATGTTATAATGTTAGCTCTGTTGCACATCAGATATTGAAGTGTGTGTCTCTCAGCACTGCCAGATGGGCATGAATCTGGGCTCCCAGGACCTGAAGTCCTGAATTGATCAAAACACATTGTGAAAATAGTAGCTGCTTCTCATTGAGCTGTCTATTCACTGGGAATGCGGCTGCTGTTCCCTGATATATATACTTCCCTGGGGACTTTTAGATTTTTAACTTAATTCTTGTTTAGGAGGACTTTGGGGGAGGATCTGACATAACTGCTTTGGGAGATAGAGGTTGGCATGTGGCAAAATATATCAAATATTATCTAGTAGAAGAAAAGCTAGTTTTAATGAGAACAAAATCTGTTCTAATTAGATTTAAGTAGTAACTAAATTAGTCTTTATTTTCATAGCATGGCAAGATATCTACTTTTCTACAAACTCAGTTTACATGTAATTGTTGCTATTTGTTAATTACTCTTCCTGGACTGCTTACTACAGCACTTGAGGTAAAACTTAAATAGTCATTGAAAGCCGCCTACAGATTTGAAAGAATGCGCACTTGTGAGTACCTCAGGGGTTGTTGTATGCCACAGTACACAGGGACCATCCATCAATTTACTGCCTCTTGCTTCTTCCAAGTTTTTGATTGCTTTTATAAACCCCAAAAGGACTCATTAGGCTTGCTTCCTTTCCATTCAGCCCTAGTGCTTAGAGCACTTTCGCAAATAATGATTTGAACTTGGGTGAAAGTTTTCTGAAACATCCCAAAGATCAAACTTATCATCTAATATCAAACATTTCAAGTGACAGGACCTAGAAGTAAAATATATTTCTAAAATATCCATCATGAATTCATTAAGAGGCTGCAATAATTATATCCCAGAAAATATATCCAAGTGAAAAAATGCAGAAGCATTGGGGAAGATAAGTATATTGGCATTAGTTAGTGTGACCAGGTCTGTGCATCAAGAATGAGAGAGAGAAAGGGGCAAAGAGAGAATGATCAGAGCAGTTTATGTTCTTTCTGCTTATGCTGCTTTTGGCAAACCACCTACCACTTCAAATACAACTCATTGACCTGACTTATGACTATTACAACTAGAATGGACTTTTATGTCCTAGGTATGCTTAAGTTATACAAATATACATTTCAGACCCCTCTAAACAGAGTCACCCAAAACTTCAGGGATTGTACACTTAGAAATTTGAGGAACATATCTAGGCAGCAGACAGACCTTCCTGTGAGGGTCAGGAGAGTTTTTAAAATGACTTTGAATGCTCTGAGATGCGTAGTGTGCATTTTTTCTAGCTTAGAACTGGAATACTACTCCTTACTCAATCCTGCTTCTTACTGAAATATATAGCTTCACCCATATATGTTACGTTTGTACCATCCTCTGATATTATTAAAGATTTTTGTCTCTTCAGTTGCTAACACATCTGATTGAGACAATGTTTTTACAATGAAATAATTATGCTTTAAAATTAAATAAATAATATATATATTTATTTTATTGTTCCTGAAAGGAACATAAATCATTATTTTTGGGCACATTATTTAGTATATTTTTCTTTGATGCTGAAGTATTTGACTCATGTGGAATTTCTCTTGTGCTATACAAATAAATTTCAGTCAATACTAGCTCTTTCTCTTGACAATAGAGAATATTTCATGGCATTGACTCATTCATCTCATGGCTTCACTGACACCATGTATATATGCACACACACAACATGATATAAAATAGTTGAGGGATGTGTGTGATATACACTTCATTCATTATTCAAGTGGAAGTCTTCTGAGATCTTGAGTTCATAGGGAATGAGACTAATATAAACTTCAAATTTTTTACATATCATGTTTAATAGGAAAGTACTTTTAGAGTATTTTATTTTAATTTATTACTGCTACTTTTCATTCCCTTGATTTATAGAAGCAATTACCTTAGCTATACATTTTTGCTCCTAATATAGTTGACTTTACAAGTTCATAAAAATGAAAAAGAACTTGGCATTAGTAAATTAAAGAAAAATATTAGAATTTCTGCCAGAAAGTCATAAATAGCATCTTCTTCCCTGGCACAGTCTTTTCCTTCTCTATTGAACACTTTGAGAGCCCAGGAAGAGGAAGGAGCCTCTGTATCTAAGTTAATATTTCCTTGTTAACCTTTTGCCGTCAGCCACAATGAGATTCATTCTTCATATCACAGTAGACTCATCAGCAGGAGTATACTTTTATCTTTGTTGCCTGGTTTTACAGGACTGGAGGGAATTGGCACCACCAGGGAATCATTAAAGAGATAATGGAGAAATTATTTTCTCATATCTTTATTCAGACTTCTTTCTCACTGGTGCCCTCATCCTCAGTAAGCATCAATCAGAATTACTTATTAAGAACTGAGGATAGAATGTGTCCTGGGAGTGAAGAGGAGAGGAGGAGGTAAAAGAAACAAACAAAAAACCTGAAAAACTTGGGAGCAAGTAGACTCAGATCCAGTATGTCAGAAAGAAATAGGACTATTTCAAGTGGATGTATTCTAGTTAAAGAGGTTGGAACAGTACTGAGCTGACTTACTCATATTAAAGCTATTAGAACATACATAACCTACAATCTTTATAAATTCATCTCCCACAAAAGGAATTTCAGTAATAGCCAGAACTTTTTCATTTTGCAAAGGTTTTTTTTTTTTTTTTCCCATTCATACAGTAAAGACTAGTTGCTAATAATTTAGGTTGAGCATCTGCCTTGTTGAGAGAAAAAAAGCACTATGAAAGAAAAATTGCATCAGGTGAGTTTCACAGTCAGAGGAGATTTTGTTCAAGAATGTTTCAGTTCAGGAGGCAAACTGTTGCAGTAGGGGAGAGGGAATGGGCTCAATAGTGCTGAAATAGATAGCGGGAGGATTTTTACATCCTGAGCCAAGCTAATGGAAAAGCCCTGGAGGATGTTCAGAGTGGGCTATCTGTGTGCTTAGGCCATCTGTACTTACTAATTTTTACTTCTTGAAGTTAGGCTCCTACCCTGCCACAGAAACTGGGTCTTTTCTTCATGATCCCATTTCAAAGAGATGTTTTCAAGGACCTTGAGAGAGAGATTTCTGGATTATAGAAGATTTACATGTAAAGGTGGCAGAGAATGAATTTACAATGGCAAATGTTCTGAAGTGAATATTCCAAAAAAGGGAAGTCAGGAGCCTATAGTCAGGAAAATCGAGGCCTAAAGTTTAATCAAGCTGAGAGGAATGTTAAAATCCTCTTGGTCAGTAGTTTTAATGTAGGACTTTCCTTCTTCCACAGATGACTGTTGGGAGTAAGGCTCAAACTGTGATCAAAAGACTTGTCATGTCTCAAACTTTATATCCTACTGCTTATCTCAGGATAGGTTATGGGAAGAATTGTATCATGAAATTCTTGATTTAGAGAAAAACAAGGGCCCAGTGAATTTTAAGGACTACTTTGAATTTTACCTGCAGAGGAATATCCCCTTGGAAGTGAGATGATTTAGCATGCCTTCTTCCAGCCTGATGGCTCAGTATGAACTCAGTTGTTCTCTGGATTGAACTCATACCTTCAGGCTGTAAGGGAAGCAAGATTCAATTTGTCAGACTTCTTTATTGTGTGCTAATGATTCTCAAATGCCAAGCTGATTTCCGGACACACAGATGTCACAAAAAATTTTCCAGACAATGCTGTAAGTGACATGATGTTATTATCTAGTTCTTAATACACACAGAAATGACATAGATTCATGATTATATGAATAGTGTTGAATATTTTTCCCACAGGAAATATTCTTTGTTTTTTCTTTATAATTTCCTATAGTTAAGGAAGATACACTGCTTTTTGGCAGTGTAATATATATTTTTTCATGGAAGAATAATATTTTTATAAATTCCTGGGCAATGAATAGAAAAATCACAAATTCTATTTGTAGTTTTAATGTGACTTTTTTGGGAACTTTCCCATCCTTTTCTATTCCAAATGTAGCAGGTGGATACACTGTATTTAACTTAAAATTGTTGCAGGCTACTTTATGAAACATGAGCAAACCAAGCTATGAATTGAACTTTAAGTTTGCCATTGTTAAAACGTGAAGAGGGAAAATGATGGCATCAGTAATGGCTCAAAGTAACAAGGTTATGAATAAACTGCTCACTAGTCTCATGTATTTTTAGTAAAGAGATTTGGGAATAGTGCAACGAATCCCCAATGCCCAATTAACGGCTCTTAACTAATTTAACAGACACATTGTAAACGTGTAGTTGGAGATACTTTAAATAAACATACATTGCATGGGAGGAAGTTTAATAGCTAAACAAATGAAAAATCACTTTGATGCTTTAGCTTTCTCAAAGTTCTTAGCAGAATAGTTATAAGAAAAAACCAAACACAATTAACCTGCAAAGCATCAAGAGAGTTTTTTGTTCAGGTGATAATATTCTGCAGTATTTGCCTTCTAAGAAAATCTTAAGATGGGTAAAATGTCTCAGTCATTGAAAAAAAAATTACAGATTCCTTTTCTGCTTCTTTTTGTGTGTAATCTTATTGTACATATATAGCTCACTGATAGATAATAGATACACAGAGATGTAGAAATGGATAAGATACTACCCAATCTGCATAAACAGATATAGGTTGCTTACAAATGACTGATTGCTGACCCACATGGAGATGTAAGATTCATAGGTAGCATGTCCTTGCTTTCTGGCAGTATTTTCTGCAGAGACTGCCAAAGAAATGAAGCCTGTGACTTTCTGGGAAAGCTGGTCCTCAAGTTCTCATGCACTGGTTTGGTCCTGAAGGAGTTCTTCCGAAGTGTGCAAACTGCGCTTCAATTAAAGAAGTCTGCAGGGCACGCTGGGCAGATGAACAGCAAGTGTCCTGGGGCTTCTTCTGAGGAGACTCTGGCAGGTGGGAAGCCCAGATGCAAAGCAGGCGTTTGGAAATGTTATATGGGAGCAAATATTTAACACACCAGGGGACTGGGGAGGAATGTCGATTTTGCATTGTTTCCTATTTTCTTGGAATCTCTAGAAGGAAGTGTTTATGACTCCAAATAATACAAAGAATCCAACACTTTCAAGTGGGAATGGTTGCAAATCCCAACCTTAGTGTTTTTAAACAGCTGTCCAGAGAAAAGGTAGTAGTTATTAATAAATACACAACATCTTTTCGAAAATATTCAGTGCATTCATTTTGGCTAAGGTTGTTCTTTGGAAGCATTAAAAATTCCTAGTCAGTCTTTCAGTTTTGTTAGTGTAGATGATTTACTGTTGGCTTTTGCTAAACTTCAGCTGACTTTCATGTAAATATATCACAGAGAGGGGGTTAAAATGACAGATGGTCACTGCAGAGGCTTGTTCTGACTTGTCCTTCTCCTTTCCTTCGCCCTTTCATATGCTGCAATGCCCAGGAATGAGGAATTGGGACAGAAATGTGAATTATTTTTAAGGATGTTCTGGCTGCTTTATCAACTTAAAAACAAGGTAATTAAGTGATTTCATTCATTTATTTGAGAACTTATTTCTCTGAATAAGACATTTCCAGAGGAGTGTGTCTGGTATCATTTTAATAAAAATGACAAGTAGTTGTAATAATACAGTTAATGGTCAAGAATAACTCAGCTTATTACTGTTAACTCAGTAAACAGTATTTACTCATTCTTGATGAGTACTTAATGAGTATACTCATTCTTGATGAGTATCTACTGTTCTTGATGTTTAAAACTGTCCATATGGCTTCCATTTTCTTCAGACCAAATGGAAAACTTCAGGAGGTATCCTGGAATCCAGGAAGGAGACTAGTATGGCAGCTAGAAAGAGTCAGAATGACCTCACCATCACCCTGGTTTGTTCCGAGTTCTTCTGAAACACTAGGATAGTTACGAATGTTGGATAGGCTGATGAATGATAAAATCATTGGCCTGTAATAACAGATGTGTTTGGAGCTAGTCATTTAAAGATCTTTAGCATGATATGATATTCAAACATAGAAAAAATGTAACCTTAACTATAAAGCAAATACCCTTTGCAGAAGGAAGTAGACATTTAGATCCTTTGTTTTTTTGTTTTTTCATTTATTTTTATTAGTTGGAGGCTAATTACTTTACAATATTGTAGTGGTTTTTGTCATATATTGACATGAATCAGCCATGGATTTACATGTATTCCCCATCCTGATCCCCCCTCCCACCTCCCTCTCCATCCCATCCCTCTGGGTCTTCCCAGTGCACCAGGCCCGAACACTCGTCTCATGCATCCAACCTGGGCTGGTGATCTGTTTCACCCTTGATAATATACATGTTTCGATGCCGTTCTCTCGAAACATCCCACCCTCGCCTTCTCCCACAGAGTCCAAAATTCTGTTCTGTAGATCCTTTGTTTTTAATGATCATAATCATGAATATTGTAGATATGAATATTTCTTATAAGCTTCATTACTTAGAAATAGTTTGAATAGTAAATATTTATAATGGGCTTCCCAGGTGGCACAGGGACAAAGAATCTGCCTGCTAATGCAGAAGATGCAAGAGACATGGGTTAAATCCCTAGATGGGGAAGAACCCCCTAAGTAGGAAATGGAAACCCAATACTGGAAATCTTCTGGTATTCTTGCCTGGAAAATTCCATAGACAAATGAGCCTGTCGGGCTACAGTCCATGGGGTAGTTAAGAGTCAGAGATGACTGAATGACTAAGCACACACACACAAATATTTATAATACCCAAGGGCATTGGATATAAGGGACAATTCTGCTGGATAGGAATGATAGTCTTCCTACTATCTACTTGTTCATTTAGGAGGTACTAGGAACTATACTGGGAATTATACAAATATTAATAAAGTCCTCAGTTCAGTTTAGTTCAGTTGCTCAGTCATGTCTGACTCTGCGACCCCAGGGACTGCAGGACACCAGGCCTCCCTGTCCATCACCAACTCCCGGAGTTTACTCAGCCTCATGTACATTGAGTTGGTGATGCCATCCAACCATCTCAGCCTCTGTCGTCCCCTTCTCCTCCTGACTTCGATCTTTCCTAAAGTCCTAGAATCACTCCAATAAATAGACACTATCCCCACTTTACAGATGAGAAAACCAAGGCTTATGAAGCTTAATCAACTTTACCAATGCAAATTACCATGCAGTTAGTAAGTGAAAGAGCAAGAATGAGACCCAAGAGCTATCTGAATGCAAGTTCATACTGTTGACACTGCTGCCTTATTAATGGACTTCCCAGGTGGTGCTAGTGGTAAAGAACCTGCCTGCCAATGCAGGAGACCCAGGTTTGATCCCTGGGACTGGAAGATCCCCTGGAGGAGGGAAGGCCACCCACTCTACTATTCTTCCCTGGAGAATCCTATGGACAGAGGAGCCTGGCAGGCTATATATAGTTCATAGGGTTGCGTAGAGTCGGACACGACTGAAGTAACTTAGCAGAGACCTTGTTAATAAATTTAGAATTCTGATTTATTCAGACACTACTTTTGTTTTATTCCTTTCCAAGTATTATTTCTATGCATGTAAATGTGAAGGAGGTGGGAACAAGTTAGCTAAACTCATATTCTCTAAATCAACACTTGAAAGCAGCTCTACTGTTTTAGTGGGATTTTTCATCCACACAATTAACCAGATAGCTAAGTTTACACATTTAGCATGGGAAAACTGACCTACCAGATTTGAGTCAATATAGCTTTTATGCAAATTAAGGGCAATATTGGAGAAGTGTTAACTCAATTGTATTTGAAAAGTTCTTCTGTTGTGGCCATTTTTTTTTCTTTTTAACACAGATCATGGCTATTTCTATTTAATGAAGCAGATGTAGAGAGTCCAATGCAGTAAATCAGATTCACTGTGAACGACATGTTTAAATAAGCAAATACAGCCCTGTTGTCCTTGCATTATGGAAAAGAGAGCAGTGATTCTTGTGAGAAAGCTCCCATGGGTAGACTACACTAGAGTGTATATCTCTCCTGCATCCTTGCGGGTGGTAAGGACGAGTTTGTCTTTTTCTAGCTCCTTGTGAGCTTTTTGAAGGCAGAGATTGAATTTAGTCATGACCAAATTGCCAGTGGCTTACATAGTCTCTGACACGTGGGTAGTGGGAAGGAAGGAAGGAACAAAGGAAGGAAGACCTAGCCATCAAGCTTTGCTCTTCCAACGATTGACTGTGGACTTTGCACAAATTCTTTCATCTCCCTCAACATCACTTTCCTCCTGTCTGAAATGAAGATAAAATGTATTGTACTGTTGTGAGTTATGTGAAGAATGCAGAGGGCTACATAAATTCAAGAGGGTATTTTGCATCTAATAATGAGTATAATAATCACCTAAGAATCAAGTTGGATATAATAAATACAGAAAACTAATGAATATATAAAATTCACCAAGAATGTGAGCTCTGATAATTTAACATCATAACTGATTAATGTTCGTTAAGGCTCTTTAGGCAAATTAGATAAGAATTTATTTTCCTGGTATTTGAGTCATATTTTGATTTGCTTAATACCAATGACTTCAGAGGGATTCTTTGCTTGTTGTTGTGCTTAAATCACCTTTAAATGAGTTAAAAAACAAGTGTTAAATGATCCTTGGAACATAAAACAGTTCAAAGTGCTAGATTGTGTAGTGATGGACTTTTAAAATGTGCTGTTGTGTGAGGAAGGGGGAAGGCTGGATGACAGAATAAATAACATTTATAAATTATTAACTGTGGGCTGATAGGCTACCTTGCAAAGTCGTGTTTCCCATTCACAGACCTCTGAAGGAGAATACTAATTTCTTTTGTAAAACTTCACTAGTGAAATGTCACCCCTTCAATGGCCATGATCACACAGCAGTAAAATCAGAATCTAAGAGATGGGAGTGAATTTAGAAGCATCAGTCAGCTTAGGTATTTTGTACCTCTTGTTTCTCATGGAACTTTTTCCCCCCAGATGTTCATAATAAGGCTGACTGGCTTTTTCTGGCCACTCAGGACCCAGCTTAGATATCATATCCTCAGAGAGGCTGACAGACCACTCAGTTTCCTACCATCCCGTGGGGGAGGCTCGCTCCGTTTCCTGGCTCGTGTCACTTACTGCTGTTTGATGTGTGCGCTTCTGTTTGTTTGCGCTTTCTTCTCGTTGCTTCTCTTGTCCTTGGGATGGAAGCACATTGACGTAGGGACTTTGACTGCTTGGGTCCTGCTGCGGCCCAAGCATCTGGGATACACTTAGTAGGAAATCAATACAGTTTTTTAAAGTTGGGTGAATAAACCCCTTATTTACACATGAGGACACAGGGTAAACTAAGGACTTTGCGTCTAAGGTGACACTAAGGACTTAGTGTCACCAGCAGAGCTGGGGACAGAGCCAGTTCTCCTGACACACAGCTTAATGATGTGTTTACTGCACCCCTGTAGCTACGCTTAGAGTTAGATGTGCTTGTCCTTATACAAAAGGGCACAGATCATAAAGTCTAGTGGTAAGCTTTTCCCATTCTCTTCTGGGTAGTGCACTTTATGCAGGAATGTTTTTCTCTAGAGCAGTAGCATTATTCATTGTGATCTGATCCAGCTCTTAATTCAGATTCTATTAGTATCCTGTTAGTTCCATAATTCTACTTTGTTTCTACATAGAAGAATAGAGTCAAAGAGAAAACTTTGTTTGAGGATGCAAAGAGAAAACTGAGGCCTGTATCACCTGGGTAGCAGGGGCACCTCTACACTGACATACTGGGAGTGCTGAGTGCGAAGTGGTATGTAGGCTTCTGAACAAATGTTATGAAATCAGAAAGAAAGCAGCAATGAATGCTGA
This sequence comes from Cervus elaphus, assembly GCF_910594005.1. NCBI lineage: Eukaryota > Metazoa > Chordata > Mammalia > Artiodactyla > Cervidae > Cervus > Cervus elaphus. The sequence continues at coordinate 50,192,687 of NC_057822.1, forward strand.
CTGGAAAAGATAAGTCTTCAACCCCCGCCCCCCCAATAAACAGTACAATATGAGCATTTTTTAAATAGTAGGTCATTACATCCTGAAAAGTGAATGGAACAGGGACTCTCCTCATGGTTAGTGGGAAAGCAAAATGGCCACTTAGGAAAATAGTTTGGCAATTTTTTGCACAGCTAAACCAACTCTTACCATACGATTCAGCAATCATGATTCTTGGTACTTACCCATGTGAATTAAAAACTTATGTTTACACACACACAAGTCTGCATATATATGATTATAAGAGTTTTATCTATAATTGTCAAAGCTTGAAAGCCACCAGGATGTTTTTCAATAAGTGAATGGATACACAAATTGTGGTTATATCTATACAAAAGAGTATTTTCTGCAAGAAGTAAAATTAGCTATCAGGCCATGAGAAGACATGGAGGAAACTTAAAAGCAAAGTTGCTAAGTGAAAGAAACCAGTCATAAAAGGCTATATATTATATGATTGTAACTCTATGACATTCTGGAAAAGTAAAACTAAGGAGACAGTGAAAGACCAGTGGTTGCCTGTGGTTTAGGAGAGAATGGAGGAAGGGTTGAATAGGTGGAACATAAGACTGTTTGGGGTCTTCCCTGGTCGCTCAGATGGTAAAGAATCCGCCTGCAGTGCAGGAGACATGGGTTTGATCCATGGGTCAGGAAGATCCCCTGGAGAACAGAATGGCTACCCACTTCAGTATTCTTGCCTGGAGAATCCCATGGACAGAGGAGCCTGGTAGGCTACAGTCCATGGGGTCACAAAGAGTTAGACACAGCTGAGCGACTAAACACCACTAAGACCATTTTAGAACTGTGAAACAACTCAATATAATACCGTAGTGGTGGATACATGTCAGTATACATTTGTCAAAACTCACAGAACTCTACAACACAAAGAGTAGCTTCCAAAGTAAACTGTGGACTTCAGCTAATAATTATCTACTGATATTGGCTTATCAGATATAACAGATGTAGTATGCTGATCAAGAGTTAATGATAAGGGAAACTGGGGAGGGGAGTGAGGGAGGTATTTGAGAACTGTTTGTATTTTCTTCCCAATTTTTTGGTAAACCTAAATTGTTAACAAAAATCAAGTCTATTAATAAAAAAAATAGTGAATAAGATCAACTGAGCATTTCTGGCAGAAGTGAAATCAGTGCAATTTTTCAGAAGAATAATGTATTGATTAATCTATGAAATATTTACAAAGTGCATACTTGACTCTCTTCTTTGTGCCAAGCACGAGATTCATGAATAAAACTTGATCTCTGCTGCGAAAGAGCTTATAGTCTCTTAGAGAGCAGTAGCTATGCCCAAAAGGCCAATAAGTTATTGTAAGAATTTTGGTGGAAATACATGTAGAGTACTGTTGTTTTTCAGTTTCATGTCCAACTCCTTGCGACCTCCAGGACTGCAGCACGGCAGGCTTCCCATCTCCCAGTCCTTCACCATCTCCCAGTTTGTTTGAGGAACATCAGTGCAGCCAGGATGTTGGTTTTTGTTCTGGGTTGGATGTTAACTGTTAAGCAATGGGGAAGAAGCCCCATAAACAGATGCTAGACCTTGACAAGATGGCAGGGTCTAGTAAGTCATTTGACTGGCACTGGGCAAGATGAGGTTAGAGGCATGTGGAGCTGATTGTGCTGGGTTTCTGGAATTTCTTCAAGAAGGCTCTCTTTCAGACAACTTGATCTTAATACTTGATCAAGATTCTCAGAGGCCTGTGATGTAGAGAGACTCAGTTCAGTTCAGTTGCTCAGTCATGTCTGACTCTTTGCAACCCCATGGACTGCGGCACGCCAGGCCTCTCTGTCCATCACCAACTCCTGGAGTCCACTCAAACCCATGTCCATTGAGTCAATGATACCATCCAACCATCTGATCCTCTGTTGTCCCCTTTTCCTCCTGCATTCATCTTTCCCAGCATCAGAGTCTTTTCAAATGAATCAGTTTTTCGCATCAGGTGGCCAAAGTATTGGCGTTTCAGCTTCAGCATGAGTCTTTCCAAAAAATATTCAGGACTGATTTCCTTTAGGATGGACTGGTTGGGTCTCCTTGCAGTCCAAGGGACTCTCAAGAGTCTTCTCCAACACCACAGTTCAAAAGCATCAATTCTTCTGTGCTCAGCTTTCTTTATAGTCCAACTCTCACATCCATACATGACCACTGGAAAAACCATAGCATTGACTAGACAGACATTTGTTGACAAAGTAATGTCTCTGCTTTTTATTTTATTTTATTTTTTTTTATGTCTCTGCTTTTTAATATTCTGTCTAGGTTGGTCATAACTTTCCTTCCAAGGAGTAAGCGTCTTTTCATTTCACGGCTGCAGTCACCATCTGCAGTGATTTTGGAGCCCCCAAAAATAAAGTCTGACACTGTTTCCACCGTTTCCCCATCTATTTGCCATTAAGTGATGGGACCAGATGCCATGATCTTTGTTTTCTGAATATTGAGTTTTAAGCCAACTTTTTTAGTCTCCTCATTCACTTTTATCCAGAGACTCTTTAGTTCTTCGCTTTCTGCCATAAGGGTGGTGTCATCTGCATATCTGAGGTTATTGATATTTCTCCCAGCAATCTTGATTTCAGCTTGTGCTTCCTCCAGCACTGCATTTCTCATGATGTACTCTGCATGTAAGTTAAATAAGCAGGGTGACAATATACAGCCTTGATGTACTCCTTTCCCGATTTGGAACCAGTCTGTTGTTCCATGTCCAGTTCTAACTGTTGCTTCCTGACCTGCATACAGATTTCTCAGGAGGCAGGTCAGGTGGTCTGGTCTTCCCATCTCTTTAAGAATTTTCCACAGTTTGTGGTGATCCACACAGTCAAAGGCTTTGGCATAGTCAATAAAGCAGAAATAGATGTTTTTCTGGAACTCTTGTTTTTTCAATGATGCAGCGAATGTTGCCAATTTGACCTCTGATTCCTCTGGCTTTTCTAAAACCAGCTTGAACATCTGGAAGTTCACGGTTCACATATTGCTGAAGCCTGGCTTGGAGAATTTTGAGCATTACTTCACTAGCGTGTGAGATGAGTGCAGTTATGTGGTAGTTTAAGCATTCTTTGGCTTTGCCTTTCTTTGGGGAGAAAGAGAGACTCAGAGGTACCTAAAGTGAATTTAAAGATATCCCACTTGATCATAGTTTTCTCCAGAGAGAAAAAAAATTTTCCTTTATTGTGTTTGGAGGTCTAGGCTAATTTTTTTTTCACATGTCAATGTAACAATTTAAGGCAGTGAGAAATCCCATAGCTCTGCTAGGGGTAATGGTCACAAATTTCCATTCATAGATAAACGCTTCTGCTGCAACCAGCTTTAAGGGGTACACAGTGACACTGGTGAACACCCCAGGGCCTGGATATTAAATAAGGCATTGTCAGTTTAAGTGCTGAGGTGTGCATGGGAGAGATGTAAGAATAGGGCTGGAAAACAGCCAGAGAACAGCACAGGTGAGCCAGAGAGAGCGGAAACAGTGAGGACTGAGTCAGATACAAGAGTTAAGGATAACTACAGAGGGACATGCATCCCTAAAAATCTCATCCTGGGATTTTTAAACAGAAGGGTAGTGAACTATTTTGGGAAAGAAACAGGCTTAGGTTTAAATGAAAGAAACAGGCTTAGTTTTGAAATGTCTAATGAAACAGTTATTATTTTCACATTGTCGTGACAATAGAAATTTATTTATAGAGGTTGCACTAGACTATAAATGTGTCATTGCATAAATGCAAAAAATGTGTGCCTTACACTTAATCATTTATGTGGGTGTCTGCAAATTTCTTTTGAAAGGAGCATGTTTCAGAAGTAAATTTTCTTTGTCATGAAGAGTATCCTATTAAAATAGTGTGTATTTCAGAAAAATGACTAATTCTAGAGAGAGCAAATTAGGAAGCATCAGCTAGTGCATTCTTAAAAAAAACTAGGTTAAGAATGGCAGCTGAGGGGGGAGGAGCCAAGATGGCGGAGGAGTAGGACCGGGAGACCACTTTCTCTCCTACAAATTCATCAAAAGAATAACCGAATGCAGAGCAAACTTCACAAAACAACTTCTGATCGCTAGCTGAGGTCATCAGGCGCCCAGAAAAGCAGACCATTGTCTTCGAAAGGAGGTAGGACAAAATATAAAAGATAAAAAGTGAGACAAAAGAGCTAAGGACGGAGACCCGTCCCGGGAAGGGAGTCTTAGGCGGCCTTGCTTGGGCTAGGGTCCGGGCCTGAGTGCCCTGAGGACAATCGGGGGGAGCTTCTGTGAGGTGCCAACTTGAACTGTGGGAGACCAAAGGAGAGAGAGAAAATTGACCGGCCGGAACACACTGCCGGCCGTTCGCAGAACAAAGGGACGGGGAAAGTCCCGAGAAGAGCTCGCAGGCTGCGGACCGGCCCAGCCCCGCCGGAGGCAGGAGGCAGGGGGGAGGGGAAGGTCGCGGCGAGACACAGGGCGCAGGCACCCGACCGGCGCGGGGCGGGGACTGGGGCTGGGGACGCGGAGGGCGGAAGGCGCGCGCACCCGCCTGGCGCCAGCGGAAACTGAGACTGGGTCCGCGGAAGGGAGTGGGTGCGCCACACCTGGGGATAGCGCGCCCACCAAGCCACTGGCTGCCTGGACCGCTCTGACGGGGAAGGCACAGAGAGCAGGCGCAGCTTTTCCTTCCGCGCTTTTGTGTAACACCCGAGGGCTGGAACCTCGCGCAGCGCGGGGCGCGCTCCATATAGAACAGCCGGGAGCCTGAGCAGCGCAGACGGAGAAAGCAGCGTCAGCCCCTTCCGGCAGCGCCAGCCCGCCCCCGCAGGGCCAGCCCCTCCCCACAGCGTCAGCCCCGCCCCCGCAGGGCCAGCCCCTCCCCGCAGCGTCAGCCCCGCCCCGCAGCGCCAGCCCCGCCCCGCAGTGTCAGCCCCTCCCAGCAGCGCAACGGAACTAGCTACCTGAATAAGAGTCCGCCTCCGGCCGCCTGTGTCAGGACGGAAATGAGCCTCTGAAGAGACCGGCAAACAGAAGCCAAATAAACAAAGGGAACCGCTTCAGAAGGGACTGGTGCAACAGATTAAAATCCCTGAAGAAAACACCGACTTCACCGGAAGGGCCCTGTAGATATCGAGAAGTGCAAGCTGGAACGAGGAGCTATCTGAAACTGAGCCGAACCCACACTGACCGCAACAGCTCCAGAGAAATTCCTAGACATATTTTTACTTTTTTTTTTATTTTTCTGTTTTTTCTAAGTAAGGAAAAAAAAAAATTTTTTTTTTCTTTTTATATTTTTCTTTTTTATTTTTTCTCTTTTATTTTCCTTTAAAATTCCCTATTACTCCCCCATTACTCCTTAACTTTCATTTTCATAGATTTTTACGATTTTTTTAATTAAGGGAAAAAAAAATTTTTTTTTTCTTTCTTTTTTTTTTTTTTTCTTTTTTTTTCTTCTCCTCTTTCTTCTTTTTTTTTTCTTTCCTTTTTCTCTTCTATTTTCTATTTTTCTTTTTCTCTTATTTCTTTTAAAGTCCTCTAGTACTCCTCTACTACTCTTCATTTTCATCTTCACTACACTATAACCTTACAAAAAAAAAAAAAAAAGAGAAGCCCTATCTTAAAACCGAAGATTATTCCCTCCCAATCTTGACTCTCTGTTTTCTACCTCAGAACACCTCTATTTCCTCTTTTCCCCTTCTCTTCCCCATCCAATTCTGTGAATCCTTGTAGGTGTCTGAGATACGAGAACACTCTGGGAACAGACAGCTGCGTAGATCTGTCTCTCTCCTCTTGAGTCCCCCTTTTTCTCCTCCTACTCATCTCTATCTCCCTCCTCCCTTTTCTCCTGTTCATGTAACTCTGTGAACCTCTCTGGGTGTCCCTAACGGGGGAGAATCTTTTCGCCATTAACCTAGAAGTTTAATTATCAGAGCTGTATAGTTGGAGAAGTCCTGAGACTACAGGAAGAATAAAACTGAAATCCAGAGGCAGGAAACTTAAGCCCAAAACCTGAGAACACCAGAAAACTCCTGACTACATGGAACTTTAAGTGATAAGTGACCGTCCAAAAGCCTCCATACCTACACTGAAACCAACCACCACCCAAGAGCCAATAAGTTTTAGAGCAAGACATACCACGCAAATTCTCCAGCAACACAGGAACATAGCCCTGAATGTCAACATACAGGCTACCCAAGGTCACACCTAACACATAGACCCAACTCAAAACTCATTACTGGGCACTCCATTGCTCTCCAAAGAGAAGAAATCAAGTTCCACGCACCAGTACACTGACGCAAGCTTCCCTAACCAGGAAACCTTGACAAGCCAAACGTCCAACCCCACCCACTGGGTAAATCCTCCACAATAAAAAGGAACCACAGACCTCCAGAATACAGAAAGTCCACTCCAGACACAGCAATCTAAACAAGATGAAAAGGCAAAGAAATACCCAACAGGTAAAGGAACAAGAAAAATGCCCACCAAGTCAAACAAAAGAGGAGGAGATAGGGAATCTACCTGAAAAAGAATTTAGAATAATGATAATAAAAATGATCCAAAATCTTGAAAACAAAATGGAGTTACAGATAAATAGCTTGGAAACAAAGATTGAAAAGAATGGCAGCTGAGACACTGGAATATTCTCGTCATTTAGTGCAAATATGCGTGAGATGGGAATGCTTTCTAGTTGTGCTCCACAGCTGCAGATCAAACCCAGGGAGGCCATGAATGAATGGCTTGTGTCCACTCTGAACCAGTACTGTTGTCCACCAGTACTTATCAAAAAACTAACGGGGTCAAGAAAACTAGATTTCTAACCTTAATATGATAATCACTGCCATTGCGTGCTCACTTTGCTGCTTGGACTGCTTAAGCTGTTGGGGCTTCAATTTCCTCAAATATCAGTCCACACCAAAGGTTGTTACAAGGAGTACGTGGGAAGAGGGCTTAGGGGTGTATGTGGAATACAGAATAAAGTTTCAATAAATGAGTTATTTTTAAAAGACCAGAGTCAGTAAAAGAAAATGACCAATAACAAATTTCACTAGAGCTCTCACCTATAAAGTGGAGCATTAATAGTATAGATTTTATGTTGTCAAGATGTTTTGTTAACATAATATCTGTTAAGCATTTCAGCAGTCCTGGCCCATAGAAAGCAATCATTGGATGCTACTTCTTATATAATTTATCTTCATTAACTTGCTTCTTACTACTATCTGGGGCTGGCAGTGTTTAAAGCAGGGGTCGAAAAATGAACACCCGCATGCTGGATCACCTTGCTGTGTTTGTTTTGTCCACACACGACAGAAGGACTGAATTTGGATGCCGATGGAGGCAGCCTGTGTATCCTCATTTGTCACAGTCCCACACTGGCTTTTGTCTTATACCCCCACAGTGGGAAAACTTAGGCCATATTCTTGATGCCTAAACTGTTTGTTCTAAAATACTTTGTCAATGGTGCTTTCCTTTGCTCTTTTGTTCTCATTTGTAAAACTCACTACTTCTCTTCCAGTTCTATTTAATATGAAGGATAAAAATAGTTTATGCATTTGCAGAAACCCTGATAATAACACTTCATTGGCTTGCAACAGGAAAATGAACACTGGGTCAATATGCCATCTTGAAAGTTGCTCTGAAGAGAATTCAATTAATTACCTTTAGTGGGGTTTTCTTCAGTGTAACACAAATGAAAATGAATAATATAGATTTTCATTTCCTCATTTTTCTTTCTTTTATGAGATAGTTCATTCTTGAATTATGTATTGTTCACAAAAGGTATTCTAAGTTTCATTTTTATAGAGTAGCTAACACACACCTAACATAAAAGCCTCACAATAATACTAATATATTAAACAAATGCAAAATAATGAAAGCATTCTGGGGCCAAAGTGTGTCTTTATAGAGATACATTATTTTTTTCTTTCAGAGGAGGTGATAGTTACTGGCCCAATATCTATAGTTACATGAGTTGAGTCAGTAGAATCTATGATTATTATCATCACCACTTGGGGGCAGAGGGCTTTCCAGGTGGTGCAGAGGTAAAGGATCCACCTCCCAATGTAGGACTTTCATGAGACATGTGTTCGATCCCTGGGCTGGGAAGATCCCCTGAAGCAGGAAATGGCAAGCTGCTCCAGTATTCTTGCCTGGAAAATTCCATGGATGGAGGAGCTTGGCAGGCTACAGTCCATGGGGTCCAAAAAGAGTCAGATATGACTGAGTGACTAAGCACACACACCCTTGGGGGCAGAGTTAATTTTTTCAGTGCAGGAGAATGTCCATAGACTTCTCCAATGAAATAAATCATTTCTCAGAATACATTCCACACATAAATGTAGTGGGTAATTTTTAATGAAAAGAAACTTTTATCACGTAAAAGGTACTGACTGAAATACTTTATTTTACATTTTATATATTACATAAGCTCCTTTTTTTTATCCTGGTGGAGGTAGTTTTTATGGGCCAATAGGTAGGGTATAACTGTTTGGGGGATCGAAGAATAGAAAAAGTAGTACAGGTCTCCTCCATACCCAGATATGAGGTGTTTGTAAGACCTCAACAGCATAAGTTCCTGCCTGCTTCCTGATAACAGTCACTCATTTTTTCTGTTTACTCGATATTGTTCTAGTTTGTGTTGTATATTAAGACTTTTAGTTTTCCTAATGTTATTGAATTTTGTCTGGCACAAAATTCAAGTTTTTGTGTCTAAGCTTTCACAGTTCTGTAGTGAAAGGATTCCCTAGTTAATACATTTGGAGTAATGTTGTACAAGATCTAGAAGATTCATGAAGCACATGAATATGTTGAAGCCTTTGATGATTTTTATCCTTAAATACCTGTTTGGCTTTAACGTAGTTTCTCACAATGGTTTTGTATTACAGAACTATTTATTGTTAAATATCTGTTAATTTCCTAAGGAGAACCGAATTAGGGAATGCTGCTATATATCATTTATTTTTCTTTTAACTTTGGCCTAAGATATTAATTTTAATTTTGTCTCAAATTTCTCCTTCCTACCTGTCCCTACAGTCTTAATACTCACTGCTAAGTGATTTAACTATTTTGTTGTTCACTTTTGGTTCGCTCTTTTTTTTTTTTAAGTACAAATTCCTAAGGGAGGGATTTCAGTTTCCTGCTGTGATGCACCAGTTTGTGGTGGACCACTGCTTTCACTGAGGAAAATTTGGAAAGTCAGATGAAAACTAAATGTCTGAAGGCAATGGATAATCTGTGCAGCTACTTGGTCTTGAGGGGGCAAAATCCTGATAAAGCAGATTCTGAGCTCAGAAGTGAGAAGATACTCCGAAACCATTATTTATCTCCCTTGGGGCATTTTTGGTTCTTAGAATGGGATTAGAGTTGATATTACCCTGAGACAGAGAAGCTTGTGGAAATTCTGGTAGTCTCATAGAGCTCAAGAAACAAAAATTTGAGATGTAAGGGGCCAAAATTCCTCATAATAAGAGGAGAACGAGTTGGACACGACTGAGTGACTGAACTGAACTGAACTGAACTGAAAGGCTTAGCTCAGTATTCTTCTGAGAGAATAAAAAGGAGAGCAGAGATTTTACAGTCCCACGGTGGTGAGTAGGCCAGTGGGGAGGCCCTGTGGACACCTGGCCCCCCATCCTCTTTAGTTAAAACCTACCAAGAGAAACACCCTGTGGTCTACAACAGAGATTGATAGATCAAAACTGTAGCCCGGCCTCAGGTCAACTCCTAGTTGGGAGGAGTTAATCAACTTCCAGTCTCTCTGCTTACCAAAGGAAAGGAGAACCTCCCCTGAATGAAGAAAACATCATCAGAACCACAACATTTTTCATATACAGTCTTCAGCTTGCACTTTAAAATCTAAGGAGAAAAAAACAGACAATGGAAGCAAGTGCCGATGACACAGATAGCAGAATAATTACACAAGGGCTTTAAAATAGCAATAATTAATATAGTCAAGAAAATAAGAAAGGTATTTGATGATGATGAGAATAGATGATTAAAATCTTTAAGCATCTTTTTTCTGAAAGAGAAAATTTAATTGAGCACATGCTCTTGTATTATGTAGTAAGTATTGGCAAGTCAATAGATTGGTAGATTAATTACTGAAGTTAGAAGGTCATATATCCAATTTTCCTAGGCTGAGACAGGGAACTCATGTCATGTAACAATTTGCCTATATGAGTCTGCTGCTTTAGCAAAAATTTTGGGCTGTGGTCAGTAAGGCACCATGATATGTCTAGTATACATTTAGTGAAGCATTTAAAATATTGTCTGCCACATTATAAGCAAAATGATAAATAGGCATAGATATTTCTTGCTGCACTGTTTAAATATTCATGTACGCAGACTATTTATAAAATGCATATATTAACCATTGAACCCACACGCCCCCACTAGTGGAGCCTTGGTGCTCCACGACCAGAGAAGCCACGGCAATGACGACGAGGGGCCTGCAGCCGCACCGAGAGAGAAGCCCCTGCTCAACTCAACTCGGGAACGCCCATGCAGCAGCGAAGGCCTGGCATAGCCAAAAGTATGTAACATTTTTAAAAAGTAAAGCAAGTACAGAAATAAAGAATATTATCTGTCAAGAAAAAGTACTTCAAATAAGTAAAAGGTTTAGAAAACAGGGGTGTGATAGTGGTCAGATTTAGGGCTTCCCTGCTGGCTCTGATGGTAAAGAATCTGCTTACAATGCGGGAGACCTGGGTTCAATCCCTGGGTTGAGAATATTCCCTGGAGGAGGGCATGGCAACCCACTACAGTGTTCTTGCCTGGAGATCCCCATGGACAGAGGAGCCTGTCGGGCTGCAGTCCGTGGGGTCACAAAGAGTCAGATGGGACTGAGCAACTAAGCACGCAGCACAGTGGTCCAATTTACATTACAGAAATAGAGAGATGAAAGTCAAGGGTTTATTCCCCAGACTTGGTTCTAAACCATTTGCTTGCTGTTGTTGTTGAGTCGCCCCTCATGTCCAGCTCTTTGTGACCCCACGGACTGCAGCTCACCAGGCCTCCCTGTCCTTCACCGTCTCCCGGGGTTTGCCCACGCTCATGTCCATTGCATCAGTGATGCCGTCCAGCCATCTCCTCCTCTGACACCCTCTTCTCCTTCTGCCCTCAGTCTTTCCCAGCATCAGGGACTGTTCCAATGAGTCATCTGTTTGCATCAGATGCGAATGGCTGGTTTGATCTCCTTGCTATTCAAGGGACTTTCAGGAGTCTTCTCCAGCACCACAGTTGGAAGGCATCAATTCTTTGGTGTTCTGCCTTCTTTAAGGTCCAGCTCTCACAACTGTATGTTACCACTGGGAAGACCGTAGCTTTGACTATATGGACCTGTGTTGGCAGTGTAACGTCTCTGCTTTTCAACACACTGTCTAGGTTTGTCATCACTTTCCTAATAAGACACAGTCGTCTTCTGATTTCATTTACTAGAAAACATTTACTATCTAGGATCCAAGATCAAAGTCCTTTGGTGATAGTGTAGAGGTCTTATATATGATTTCTATCTATGACCAATCTAACTCTGGGCACCTTCTATCATTATGTAGGCATCTACATGTGCCAAAATGTGAGGGAAAGATACCCACATTGAAGAATGCAAGTCTAAATCTGTGGTTAGACTCATTGTAGCATATGTGCCATGAGTTGAAATTATGATACAAATTTTGGATAAATATTTTTATATTTTCAGAATTTTCTGCTTTCTGGCAAGTAAGTATACTCTAACTCTTCTTATAAAATTTCACTCCTCAATTCGGCCAGTCTTTGCATACCCTAATTCTGTAGGTTTAAACATGCCCTTTTTTAAAATTTATTTGGTATTATTTTAATATGTAATGAGAACTACTGCTAAAAGTTAATATTGTTAATAGGGAAATATAACAATATACTTAGTGGAGATTTTCATTAATGTTTTGATCCTCTAATGGCACCCTCATTAACTGACTCTCTACCCAAATTAAAAACAAATTCTCAAACAGATTCCTTTTATAATTTTTCTACCTCTAACTTCATTCTTCATACATCTGTTCATCATACATATGTGACTTTTCCATTAGGCTCTCTGTTATCTTGTTTCTGTTTTAGTGAATGGGCTTTGTATCTGAAATTAGAATGTAACTTTAAGTTCTATACAAATGAGGATTATATTTACTTGTTTTCACTAGTAGTGATACAATGATTATGATACATAATAATGATATGCAATGACTAAGCATAGTATCTTTGGTGAAATGGCCATTTTTGTGTTTTTTTTCCTAAAATTTTATTGAAGTATATTTAATTTCCAATATTGTTTTAGCTTCAAGTGTACAGAAAAGTGACTGTTTTATATATATATACATATTCTTTTTCAAATCCTTTTCTGTTACATGTTATTATAAGATCTTGGGTGTGGTTCCCTGTGCTCTGCAACAGGTCTTTGTTATTTATCTGTTTTACACAGAGTGGTTATTACATGCTAATCCCACATTCCTGGTTTACCCTGCTCCTCCTGCTGCCTCACTATCCCCTTTAGTAACTATGTGTTTCTTTTCTATGTCTGTGAGCCTGTTTCTGTTTTGTAGTCAGTTCATTTGTATCATTTTTTGAAGATTTCACATATAACTTATATTTGTCTTTCTCTGTCTGATATGCTTTATTTAGGAAGATAGTCTCTTAGCCCATCCACGTTGCTGCAAATTGCATTCTTTCTCTTTTTTTTTTTTATGGTTGAATGGGTTGCAGAGTCAGACATGATTGAAGTGACACAGCACAACACAGCATTCCTGTACACACACACACACAGACACACACACATGCACACATACGCACACACACCCACACACGCACACACACACCCACAGACACACACACGCGCACACACCCACAGACACACACACACACACCCACAGACACACACACACACACACGCACACACACACACCCACAGACACACACACACACACACACCCACAGACACACACACACCCACACACACGCACACACACCCACCCACAGACACACACAGACACACACAGACACACACAGACACACACACACACACACACGTCTTCTTTATCCATTCATCTGTTGATGGACATTTAGGTTGCTGCCATGTCTTGGTTGTTGTAAAAATTGCTGCTATGGACATTGGGGTGCATGTACCTTTTTGAATTAAGGTTGTTTTGGGGGGGATATATGTCCAGAGTGGGATCACTGGATCATATGGTAACTCTATTGTTAGCTTTTTAAGGTACTTCCTCTGTTCTCCATAGTGGCTGCACCAATTTACATTCCTACCAACTGAGTATGAGGATTCCTTTATCCCTGCACCCTCTCCAAGATTCACTATTTGCAGACTTTTAGATGATGCCCATTCTGACTCTAATGAGGTGGTACTTCATTAGAATTCTGATTTGCATTTCTCTAATAATTAGTGATGATGAACAACTTATCTTGTTTCTATTGCCATCTATATGCATTCTTTGGAGAAATGTCTGTTTAGGTCTTCTGCCTATTTTTCGATTGGGTTGTTTTTTGTTACTAAATTGTAGAAACTATTTGTTTATTTAGGAAATTAATCCCATATTGGTAACATCATTTGCAGATATTGTCTCTCAGTCTATTGGTTGTCCATTTTTTGCATTTCTTATATCTTATAGGTAGCTCAGTGGATTTATTTGGTCACATTTTGGAAATTGACTTGTCTTACACTTTAATGATATGAAATGCATCATCCAGATTTCATTACATGTTATACTGTTGATCATTTTGTTGTGAAAGATACTCCAAAGGATCCAGTCTTACTATTCCCTCAGATTTTGTCCAAAAGTTTCAAAGTGGTCACTGAATAGCAATAAATCAAAGCCTTCATGTGCTCATTTTCTTGTGGTTTACCCATAGCTGCTGGCTGTCTAATTCAAACTCATTAAACTGTATTAGTTTTAACAGGGACATCCAATGATCAGTGTGGAAGAACTGACCAATGTGCTGCTTTTAAGGGTGCTGTGTTTGATACCATAACAACCAGAAGTGCCTTTCTAGTTCAGTGTTTGAATATAATAATGATACAGACTTCTTTCAGACATTTTCTAGGATTGCCAAATATTATAGAAAATATGTGGTATTATCAACTAACTGAATCACTCCTTCCTGTGATGAAATGCCACACTTTTGATAAGAGTGTCCCAGGGGTATTATTTTCTCTACTGGTCTTGCAGAAAAATGGAGGCATCTAGGACACTGGGAAGTATTCTAAAGAAGTCTTTGAGAATAATCTAGTATCATAGCCTTCTGTTATTATTTAGCTGCATCCTTCCTGTGTATCACATTTTGACCTGGAAGAAGTTTAAAGGTCTTTCCCAAATTCTACTTTCTCTAATTCTATGCCATAATACACTTTCAATTGCATGGTAACAAAATGACAGAAGGCATGATATAGAAAAAGCCTTGCTAGATATCTCCTAAGAGATCTTCCAGGTTAGTATTAAGAATCAGTGACTTGCTAAAGTCATATAGTCAAATGAATCAGAGCTGAGACCTAATAAGTCATCAAAATATTCACACTCCACACCTCCATCTCTATACCTTGTATGTATAAGCTGTACTGCTTGGCCTACCACAATCCTCTGGGTATCAGTTCAGTCGCTCAGTTGTGTCCAACTCTTTGTGACCTCATGGACTGCAGCATGCCAGGCTTCCCTGCCCATCACCAACTCCCAGAGCTTGCTCAAACTCATGTCCACCACGTTGATGATGCCATCCAACCATCTCATCCTCTGTCATACCCTTCTCCTCCTGCCTGCAATCTTTCCCAGCATCAGAATCTTTTCCAAGGAGTCAGTTTGTTGCATCAGGTGGCCAAAGTATTGAAGTTTCAGCTTCAGCATCAGTCCTTCCAAAGAATATTCAGGACTGAGTTCCTTTAGGATGCACTGGTTGGATCTCTCAAGAGTCTTCTCCAAACACCACAGTTCAAAAGCATTAATTCTTTGGTACTCAGCTTTCTTTATAGTCCAACTCTCACATCTATACGTGACTACAGGAAAAGCAATAGCTTTGACTAGATGGACATTTGTTGGCAAAGTAATGTCTCTGCTTTTTAATATGCTGTCTAGTTTGGTCATAACTTTTCTTCCAGGGAGCAAGCGTCTTTTAATTTCATGGCTGCAGTCACCATCTGCAGTGATTTTGGAGCCCAAAAAGATAAAGTCTGTCATTGTTTCCATTGTTTCCCCATTTATTTCCCATGAAGTGATGGGACCAGATACCATGATCTTAGTTTTCTGAATGTTGAGCTTTAAGCCAGCTTTTGCACTCTCCTCTTTCAATTTCATCCAGAGGCTCTTTAGTTCTTCTTGACTTTCTGCCATAAGGGTGGTGTCATCTGCATATCTGAGGTTATTGATATTTCTCCCGGCAATCTTGATTCCAGCTGTGCTTCTTCCAGCCTGGCATTTCTCATGATGTACTCTACATATGAGTTAAATAAGCAGGGTGACAATATACAGCCTTGATGTACTCCTTTCCCAATTTTGAACTATTCTGTTGTTCCATGTTCTAACTGTTGCTTCTTGACCTGCATACAGATTTCTCAGGAGGTAGGTAAGGTGGTCTGGTATTCTCATCTGTTGAAGAATTTTCCGCAGTTTGTTGTGATCTACACAGTCAAATGATGTGATTTGCACAGTCAAATGTTGAAAGTGAAAGAGGAGAGGAAAAAGTTGGCTTAAAACTCAACATTCAGAAAACTAAGATCGTGGCATCCAGACCCATCACTTCATGGAAAATACATGGGGAAACAGTGGAAACAGTGACAGACTTTATTTTGGGGGGCTCCAAAATCACTGCAGATGTTAACTGCAGCCATGAAATTAAAAATGCTTGCTCCTTGGAAGAAAAGCTATTAACATACTAGAAAACATGTTAAAAAGCAGAGATATTACTCTGCCAACAAAGGTCCATCTAGTCAAAGCTATGCTTTTTCCAGTAGTCATGTATGGATGTGAGAGTTGAACTATAGAGAAAGCTGAGCACCAAAGAACTGATGCTTTTGGACTGTGGTGTTGGAGAAGACTCTTGAAAATCCCTTTGGACTGCAAGGAGGTCAAACAAGTTACTCCTAAAGGAAATCAGTCCTGAATATTCATTGGAAGGAGTGATGTTGAAGCTGAAACTGCAATACTTTTGCCACCTGATGAAAAGAACCGACTCATTTGAAAAGACCCTAATGCTGGGGAAGATTGAAGGCAGGGGGAGAAGGGGACGACAGAGGATGAGATGATTGGATGTCATCACCAATGTGATGGATTGAGTTTGAGTAAACTCCAGGAGTTGATGATGGACAGGGAGGCCTGGCGTGCTGCACTCCATGGGGTCGCAAAGAGTCAGACATGAATGAGTGACTGAACTGAACTGAACATAGTCAAAGGCTTTGGCGTAATCAATAAAGTAGAAGTAGGTGTTTTTCTGGTATTCTGTTTCTTTTTTGGTGATCCAACAATTGTTGGCAATTTGATCTCTGGTTCTTCTGCCTTTTCTATATCCAGCTTGAACATCTGGAAGTTCATGATTCAAGTACTGTTGAAGCCTGGGTTGGAGAATTTTGAGCATTACTTTGCTAGCATGTGAGATGAGTGGAATTGTGCAGTAGTCTGAGCACTCTTTGGCATTGCCTTTCTTTGGGATTGGAATGAAAACTGATCAGATTAGTCACTGAAATAAGAAATTTAGTGATACATATGTAACCGGTGCAAATGATTTTTTTCTCTTAAAACATTTCTAGTATTGACATTTTTATAAGGCTTATGTGTCAAGAATTTTCTCTAGCATTAAAAGGAATGCTTCCCTTTATGTATCTATGGGTGAGAAAAATGCACACACTGGTTTAGAATATCTTATAATCTTTATATAAATAATTGGCTCAAGTCTCTGGGACTTCCCTGGTGGCTCAGACCATAAAGAATGCCTGCAATTCAGGCAGACCCAGGTTTGATCCGTAGGTTGGGAAGATTCCCCCAGAGAAGAGAATGGCTACCCGCTCCAGTATTCTTGCCTAGAGAATTCCATGGACAAGGAGCCTGGTGGGCTACAGTACATGGGGTCACAAAGAGTCAGACAAGACTGAGTAACTAACATTTTTCTGACTTTTGTAAATTAGTTTATTCATATGGGAAATAAGCATACCAGATTTTTTTTCAAAATATAAAATTCTGTAGATAAATCATTTGGATACATTGTTATGGATAAACATATATTTGTTCAAAACATTTATGTTTATATATTAATAGAGGAAAGATAATACTATAAATTGTTTTGTATGATTGCAAAATGTACATTTTACATTTTATAAAATGGTGTCATTTCATTATACTAAATAATGCAAAGTTAGTATAGCATCTTATATTTTATCACATTACTGACATGATTAACTTCTATGTGTTTTGTCATTAATCATGGCTTAGATCTTTTGAGGAGGGTTGGAAATATACTTAAAGGAATAGCTACAGAATAAAGAGGGTTTTTTTTTGAAGCATTTAATTCTGGAATACACTAAAATTTTTTAAATTTTAAATTTTGAATAAACTTTCAGGATGCGAGAATAATTTTTCTATATTAAAACAAGCATAAGAATAGTACTAGTACACACACAAAAAAGGAACTTAGGGACCAATAGACCATTCTCACAATGACTATAGGTACAATATTCTTACTAAATAGTATCCAACTGAATGCAGCAATAATATGAAAAACCCTTGTTTGTAGATCATATTCAATTAATGTTTATATCAGAAAAGCAAAAGTTGCTCAATACCAGTGAAGCTCTATATATGTTATTTAATACTAACTAGTAAAAACAAGATGAATCAAATGACGATTTTAATAGCAACAAAGAAAGCATTCATATGATGGATGAGACATTAAAGTAAGTGGGTAAAAATAAAAATAAGTGGATAAAGGATGATTTATTTGATGAATGATATTAGAACAATTAGCTTTCCATATGGTTAAAGTAAAATTAGATCCTAATCTCACTCCATACCAAAAAAGTAAACTCCAGATGGTTTTAGGATCTCAATGTGAAAAATAAGAATTTTAGAAAACATGAACAAATATTTTTAATGCATTCTAGGTAGAGATGGGTTTCTGATGCAAGACACAGAGAAGAAATCATATGGAAAAGACATAATAAAATTCATCACATTAAAATGAAAACTTTTTATAACAAGATATGCCATAAGTATAGTCACTGCTATAAAACAAACTGAAGAAATGGTTGTATTATATAAAAATTGACATACAGAACACATAACAATGATTACAAATCAATAAAATGAAGTAGTCTAAAAATAGAAAAAAGGTTATAAATATGAAATTCACAGCAGGGAATAGCCAATTACCCAGTAAACACATTCATTAGTAATGGGAAATAATCAAAATGGTATTAGAAGCTGTTTTATACCTCATAGATCTTCAGGGGCCACTGTGAGGCCGCCCTTTGCACTTCGTCCGTTGCTGTGACCCTGCTTCCTCCCCGGGCAGAGCATCTGGGTGTGGCCTGGGTTTGTTTTGAGGAGCCTATTGTCTTTCAGGAAATGTTACTTGTAGCCCTGTTCTCAGATTCCCCAAATCTTCTACCAAATCATGCACCCCATCCCAGATATCTATTTTGGTGGTTGGTAGGTAGTGGGAAGTAAGAAGTGAAGACTTTTGCTTATTACCTTTTTATTTCTATACTTTCTCTGCTAGAATCCCCCTCCTTAAGTAGCTCCTCCTCCTAGCAAAAGAAAAGCTTTGTCTTAATTCTTTTCCCAATCTTCTCTCACCTGTGGAGGGGGAAATGTTTTGGTTAAATCTAAACAATAAATTGAAAGAAGGAATAGTAGTTGAAGGTAAAAGAATGAATAAATGGATTATGGAACCTATGTCTATAAGGGAAGATGTTTTTATTTTTCATGTTTTGTAATTGAAAGAAGAGATAGATAGATGTATGATGACAGTGAATTGCAGGATAGGGCAGGCATGAAAATGGATTCCAAACCTGGGATTCTTACTATAGAACCATATTACCTAAGATTATTCTTACCCTTGGATTGTGAAATACTGTTTGTACATACTTTGATGTCTTTTCCTTTCAAAGTAAGCATAGTGGGGTACTGCAAAAGCATTCTATTCTTTAGTGCTTACTCTGAAAAATGGCCTTTACATTATCACTGTAAAGAAGATCTTTAATTGATGTCTAAGAATTTCCTATTTTATCTAACCAACTATATATATCAGAATTATATAGTATGTAGTTGAAACCCAAAGTCATAAAGATAAAGGAAACTGAATTGAATAAGTAAACTCTTTGCTGTTAGCACTTTTAGACCTGTGTTAATTTCAAGCTAAAACTTATCATCCCTTAATTCAGAGATAGTTCAATAGGATTCTCAAGTTCTATTCAGAAAGAAACTATTCCTTGGCAAAGAGATTGTTATTTTTTTTTTTCAAATGCTTTAAATATTCTTAATATAATGATAATAAAATTTTTAAAAATAGAATGGGTTAATAGAAATATTTCACTAGCTTCCTTTCTTTGTTGGATGAATCATTTAAACTATGCCAGTGATGGACTATAGACAAAATATCTTTTCCTTTCATTGCTTTGAAATGTCCAACCATTTTTCAATATTTATTTATTTAGAACAAGTGGTACCTGTAGTTCCTGAAGGCTTCCTGAAAACATATTTGTTTTATTAATTCGATGGTAAAAGGGAGCTTGCTTAATATCCACTTGTCATCTAAGATCATCTTTTTTCTTAGATATGGATTATTCTGTTAATGACCTGGCCATGTATGCTTTGCTGTTCAGACAACAGCAATTTTTATGGCCAGGCTTAACACAGCTCATGACAGCTATGTAGGTTGACGAGACTTTATGGAAAAGTATTGACTTTAAAGCGTTCCTAGTTAAACCGATCTTTTCATGACGTATCTATTCTCTAAAGGAGCTTGGGGCAAAGAGAGAGAAAGACCATATTGGACTCACTTGGGGAGTTATACTACTGTTCATGGAATCTACACATGTCTTTCTTTTCCAGATCTTCCAGTTGTCAATCCTTTGTCTAAATAACACTTGCACAAATGTTGTAGAACATTTTCTTTGAGCCTTTAAACTTCCTGAATTTTCCATATATGAGGCCTATAAAATTAATTCAAGAGATATTTACTTTTTATCTTTAGTTACTATAATAATTCTTACCACCTGTAATTATTAAACTGTGTAACCTGCTGATAGAGTTGCAGCAATTTAATGACATTTCTAAGACTTTTTTATCGTTAGTATACAAAGTAAAAATGATTAAGTGGCAACCAAGAGATTCCAAGAAACAATAGCATCCATTAATTATAGTATTACTTAAGGGAAAGCAACAGGAACCAGCAACAAATAGATTTAATAGCAAAAAACTCGGAAGATAGGGACTATAACATTGAGAAGCCAGAATGAAAAATTAGACTCCGCTGAGCACTGCTGACATGAACCACGCTGCATTTAATTGATAGATCGTGGGACTTAGCTAGACAGGTAAGCCTTCCAGGCTTCTAGGCTTCTTTCCAATTCTGCACCTGAGGAAGCTGAAAAGCCTTTATTTTAATAGCTTAGGAAATAATAGTTATCTGATATCTTAGGCTCACAGGAGAGAGTTGCTATGGAGCTAAAAAGGATTATAATGGCACCCTAGAGGAGGCTGGGGCTTATACACTGATATCCTAGGAGCCAGATACGAGGCTGCCCTGCAGGGATGAGACTGAGAGAAAAGTCTTTAAATCAGATCCAGGTGAAATCTGATCTGACCAGATTCATCTAGAACTGAAGACAGCTTTTGAGCCCCTTTGGTTGTGTAACATATTCTCTGACCTCAAAAACATTGGAAAATATACTATGTATTTATAATCATGCATATGTTACATATATACTGGCTAAAACCCCAATATAAGCTGATTGTTCCTAATTGGGAAAATGACTATTGAATATACGATATGCTTTTGTGTACATTTTAAAAAAATCAAGGCCACAATTAAAACATTCTGATTTAAGGAGTTGTGTGTATATGTGTGTGTGTATGTGTGTGTGTGTACACATATATTTCCTGTTGGGGATATTAGACTATGAAAGACTGATAATAAATCACACAAAATCATTCTTTTAGGCTTTCAATTAATATATAAACATGTACTTTATTGAGAATTAAAAAATATATATATTGAAACACAATTTACAGACATACTATTTTCTAGGTAGTTGCTGGTATACAAAATTGGCTATCACAAACAGACTTAAGCAAATAAAGAATGTTTTTTCTGTTTCATGATTGTAGGCAGTCTGCCCCTCTGTTTGTAGTAACATAGGGAATTTGGCTCTTAGGACAGAGATACTTAATAGGAAGGGGAGAGAGTTTTGACTTGCTTGAGCTAAGAGGTGTAGGCTGATGGAGAACCACTCTGTTCAGAAATTCCTGCATTGGGCACTGGGCATATTTATACATGTGTAGCAGACACGACTGAGTGACTTCATTTTCAGTTTTCACTTTCATGCATTGGAGAAGGAAATGGCAACCCACTCCAGTGTTCTTGCCTGGAGAATCCCGGGGACGGGGCAGCCTGGTGGGCTGACGTCTATGGGGTCACACAGAGTCAGACATGACTGAAGAGACTTAGCCGCAGCAGCAGTGCCTTAGCGGTCCAGTCACCTCGGACAAGTGACTGTCATGAGAAGGAGGTAGAGAGAGGGAACTAATAGTTTTTTTGGCTTCATGTGGTACTTTTTAGAATCAGGTTTGGTACATAAAAGCAGATTACATAGATGAATTTAATCATAATAGCCTCTCTGTGAGGAAATAGTCTGAGATTTAGAAATTTGCCTAAATTCACATGACCGGTGAGAAGTGAAAGTGAAAAGTGTTAGTCACTTAGTTGTGTCCAACTCTTTGCCACCCCATGGACTATAATTTGCCATGTTCCTCTGGGCAAGAATGCTGGAGTGGGTTGCCGTTCCCACGGCCGGTACTAGCTGGATTCTGATGGAGGTGGGCCTGGTGCCAAACGTTACAGCTCCACTATTTTTACAGGTGACAACCACACCAATTACTGAATTTCCACTGGTATAAGAAATAAAACTGAAGCCCACTGATAGAAACTGGAAAAGTCTAGGAGGATAAGAAGGAGAATTGGCACCTGAGGGCAAAGAAGGAGCCCAGTTACCGGCTGCATGAAGTTGACAAGCTAGTCTGGGACACAGTGTGGGAGTGGGTCTTGGAATCCAGTGCTGAATGCGGTTTATTTCTCCTATCAGGGCTCAGGTTTGCTGTTGAGAATGGGGAGGAGGGCTTAGATGTCAGGTGGCCATTAGTGGTGTCAGTGGTGAGTGTGTGACTGTGTGAAAGGTAGGAAAGTAGTTAGAGTTTGGTCTCTGAAAGCTGTGTGAACCATCAGTGCTATAACAGTGTTTCAGATACAGTGTGAAATGACTGCCTAAGCCACAGTGAAAGTTATGCATAACTGAATTGTCTACAAAGGATGCTTTCAAGGCATCAGTTCTGAGGAGTGATTACAATTCATAGATTAAAAGATCATATATTTGTGTATAGATAGCTACCAGCAGTATATCATCCTCTCTGAATATCCTGGACGCTAAGATTTATGATCACAGCTGCTAACAAGCCACCACATATGAGTGGTTATATAGCAGATATAATGCTATTGAGATAATGTTTTTAGGCTAAAATCTTCCCCTTGATTTATTTTCCTTGTTTCCTTTTTATTATTAAATTGCTCAATAAACTTGCAATGGATTTTGAAGTATGTGCTTCTAAAATTGTTAAAGAGTTTTGAGAAAATTTGAAATTGCTCAGGTGGAAAGAGTCCATTAAGTTGCC
This sequence comes from Cervus elaphus, assembly GCF_910594005.1. Classification (NCBI taxonomy): domain Eukaryota; kingdom Metazoa; phylum Chordata; class Mammalia; order Artiodactyla; family Cervidae; genus Cervus; species Cervus elaphus. The sequence goes on from NC_057822.1 coordinate 50,215,574, forward strand.
TTTTAACTCCATTAAGGCAGAGAAAATCCAGTATCTTATAGCAAACGACCATTTTTTGAAAACTTTCGTTTCATGAAACATTTAGAGACTCCCTTTATCTCACTCCAAACCCACACCCTTGATAATACCTTTTTTTGTTTCCTTTTTGAAAACTTTCTGTAGATAACTTTCTGAAACAACACTAGGGGACAAGACTCTGGGAGCAGAAATTAAGGGGATCTGCGATGAAACTGAAACATGCCCACTTGAATTCAGGTTGTTTGAATACGCCCAGCATGAATTAATCACTGGACCATATCCTCATGACTGATTCTTTTTTCCTTCCACTCAGTAAACACTGTTCAAACTCTCAAGGGAAGGGAAAGAGCAGCAAGTGTACTTGTACTGTTGAGGGCGTCCTTCTTTACTCAGCTCAGGAGAGCCCAGTCCCCAGTGTGACCGCTGCTCCCATAGCAGCGGAGGATGTGCGCATGCCTGGAACACAGGACCGGCATCCCACCCAGGGTGTGTACACATCGGCTTAGTTGCTCTGTGGCGTGTGGGATCTTCCCAGACCAGGGATTGAACTGGTGTCTTTTGCATTGCAAGGCAGATTCTTAACCGCTGGACCACCCGGGAACTCCTAAGGTGAACTTTAATTTCCTTTTTATATGCTGTGCATTTTGGAAAAAGGGAGTGAAAAAATTTACAAAGGATTTGGTCAGGACAATAGAAGCATAGTGCTTTCTCAAAACTCTCACATAAATGCTATGGTAACAGACAATCTCCATGCCCCTTTTTTTCTCAACCAATGTTATGCATAACATTGTTGGATTTGGTAAAAGTATTTCTAAGTGTTTTCCATACAGTATTTTCTTTCACTTACTCAGAACCTCAAGTGGTAAATATTAGTATTATCTGTACTTCACAGATTAGAAAAATGAAACCCAGTAAGTTTCTGCTAAGGCAAATAAGGAACACAGCATTTACATCCAGCATAAGAGCCTGTGCTCTAGCCCTTGAGTGTGCTACAACCTACCACAGGGCTTATTCTCCAACCGGGAGGAACGCCCCCTCCTCTAAACTCTCTCTACACTTTTTCTTGTGCCCCTTAACACTTTCTACCGTGCATTACAGTAATCTGTGTGCACATTTTACCTCCTTGACAGCAGGAATCATGCCTTCATCATCTTTTTAACTCCTGTACTGTCACTCACGTGTCATTCATTCAGCACTTGTTGAATGAATAATGCAACGTTTCATTTCATGAGAAAATTTCTGGAAAAAAAAGTGTGAGAAGAAAACCACAAAGTAAAAGCAATTCTTCAAAATGTCAAATAATAAATAACCGTGGCTTAGTTTATTGTTCACATAAGTCATAGTTTCCTTGAAAGAAGATGATCAAATTTTTTTACATGAAAGAAGATGACAAAAACTTTAAAATAATGTGGATATTTGTTTCACAAACATAAATAATAACGTTAATCCTAATTTCTTACATATTTACCAATTGGAAATTACTTTGTGTATAAGTACAATGTTTCAGCGGAAGGTTAACGCTCTGGAAATCCTGAAATTATTGTTATGTTAATGACATGGAAGGATATAAAATTGATCAAGATGGATATGGCTGTTTCTAAAACCTGATTGTATATGACATATGATATTACTTTGGAAACCTCAGTTGAGGCATTTCTACAAAGAAAATAGGAAAATAAAAATTATTTCCATTATATCTATCTTCTTTTTTTCTTTTTTAAAAATTTTATTTATTTTTAATTGAAGGATAATTGCTTTTTACAGTATTGGTTTGATTTTTGTCATGCATCAACATGAATCATCCATAGGTGTACATATGTCCCCTCCCTCTTGAAGCTCCCTCTGACCTCCCACCCTTTCCACCCCTCTAGGTTGTTACAGAGCACTGGTTATAGTTTCCTGAGTCATATAGCAAGTTACCATGGGCTTTCTATTTTACATATGGTAGTGTACATGTGTACATTAAAAAAAAAAAAAATTAAAAGCCAAAAAATTGAAGAAAAAGTTACCTACAAATTCTGTGTATGTAAAAACTGTTGAAATTTGAATAAATTCTACAGTTCAATAGTGTGTGTCTGTGTTAATTTCATATTTTGAAAGTGTACCCTGGCTGTATAAAATGTTCATTGGGGAAAGTGAAGTGAAGGTAAATAGACTCTATCATTTTTGCAACTTCTTGTGATCTTATTTCAAAATGTAACAAAACAAATTGAAGAAAACTATGTACAAATCCACTACACAGAGATAGCAATTGATAATGTATTTTAACTCTCCTTCCAATATTAAAAGTAAAATTTCCAGCACTTATTTTTCAGAACTACACAAGTCTTAGTGGAGTTTCAGAATCTCATTTTAAATATCTATCTTTATTTATATATCTGTCTACCATCTACGGTAGAAAAAAGTTATGATCTATGATGAGGAATAATCTACAATAAAGGAAGTTAATGTTTGATAATAAGTAGCTTATTTGCACATGATTGTAAGACTCTCAATGAAATAAGATAAATTGTACTTTCATCAAGTATTTCTTCTTAAGTCTACATTTAACTTCGACCCGCTTCAGAAAGGCCTGATGTGAAGGTACACTGTTACATGGTAAACATCCTTGGGGAAATGACAAAGGCGAGAAAAGAGAGTACAACTGTTTTATTTGTTATATGTGATGCTGTGTTGTCTCATACTTCCCAAGATGGTGTTAGTTTTTCCTTCTATTTTCCAAGAGCACTTTTGCAACTTTTTCCAGCATATTTTTGCCTTCATTGCAGTTAATTGTTTCTACCTGAATCTGTGAAATAAATGATGAGTTTTTAAATGGCATATTCATGCTTTATTTGCTTCTCTCCATCCCCAGACCATAGGATGATTTGCTTACTGATTACTCCTTCCCTCCTTTATTTTGTATAGCCAAATAATTCAGTGTAATTGAAACAGAAACCAGGGAGGAAATGAATTCTATAACCTAATTTTTTTGTAAAGATACTATTCTTTTCTGGCGATTCTCAGGAAGTATATTCCTGAATGGGACCTGGGAGCCCCTAATAAATACTTTTCTTGTGGACATATATGTCCATTGTTCATAATTCAGATTTCTGATATCGATACTCCGTTTCTTGTAGGATGTCTTTCTACATAGAGAGATACTGACTAACATTCATGTGTCTTGGAATTAACAGTCACTACACAGGGGGAGGTTGGCAGCAGCAGCATACAGGGAGAGGTTAGACTGTGGAAAACCCTGGTTTTCCAGGTTCTGCAAAGAAATTCATACTTCTAAAGTATCGCCAAATCAGGTGTTGCTGAACTTCAGATACGAGATGAAAGACAAGGATTGCAAATCTGACAATCTATTTTTGCATCCAATCTAGGTCTCTCCAAATTTTTCACCAGCCTGGCTAGACCAGAACTTAGATTTATATGGGTACTTCTTACATAACTGAGTTGGTGGGATGAAGATTAATATCCACTGCACATTTATTAACATGAAGTTGCTACCTATATCCTATTTCAGTGAAGCTCTAAATAGCCAGAAGTATTCCAGTTGTGCCCTGATAGTAGTGGTAAATAATATTTAGGCTGGGATATGAAAACACTGTTGGTTGGTTGAAATAATTCTGTTTTCTTTTTGCATTCTCCATTGCAAACCCTGTTGTTCTACTTGATAAATCTAAAATCTTTAGCACTTCTCTTGTTCATAGTAAGATCTGTTCATGTGCAATTTGATATTATATATCATCAAAGTTTACTTTTCCTCCTGAGCTTGAACCTGAATTTTTCTCATCCAGCTGTTTTTGTCAATAAGACAAAAGAAGATTTGAGATTTTTATGTGCTAGTGTTGTTGCTACATTATATGACACTGGTGCTGGCTGTAAAATGCTTACCTAGAGTTCTGTTTCTGTATGACACTCAGAATACATTTCCCTAAAGGGAAAAATACAATAGGACAAGAGGATGGAAAAAAGGATTGTTTTATTAGCCAATTTTATTTTTCTTTTGATTGTAAGTTTATTTTAGCTAAGTCTAAGCATAGTTTTGTCAGTTGCTAAATTAAAATCTATTAATTTTTCAGAATATAGATTCAGTTCAGTTCAGTTGCTCAGTCGTGTCTACTCTTTGTGACCCCATGAACTGCAGCACGCCAGGCCTCCCTGTCTATCACCAACTCCCGGAGTCTACCCAAACTCATGTCCATTGAGTCGGTGATGCTATCCAGCCATCTCATCCTCTGTTGTCCCCTTCTCCTCCTGCCTTCAATCTTTCCCAACATCAGGGTCTTTTCAAATGAGTCAACTCTTCATATCAGGTAGCCAAAATATTGGAGTTTCAGCTTCAACATCAGTCCTTCCAATGAACACCCAGGACTGATATCCTTGAGGATGGACTGGTTGGATCTCCTTGTGTCCAAGGGACTCTCAAGAGCCTTCTACACCACAGTTCAAAAGCATCAATTCTTCTGCGCTCAGCTTTCTTTATAGTCCAACTCTCACATCCATACATGACCACTGGAAAAACCATAGCCTTGACTAGACGGGCCTTTGTTGACAAAGTAATGTCTCTGCTTTTTAATATTGTGTCTAGGTTGGTCATAACTTTCCTTCCAAAGAGTAAGCATCTTTTAATTTCATGGCTACAATCACCATCTGCAGTGATTTTGGAGCACAAAAAAATAAAGTTAGCCACTGTTTCCCCATCTATTTGCCATGAAATGATGGGACCAGATGCCATGATCTTTGTTTTCTGAATGTTGAGCTTTAAGCCAACTTTTTCACTCTCCTCTTCCACTTTCATCAAGAGGCTCTTTAGTTCTTCACTTTCTGCCATAAGGTTGGTGTCATCTGCATATCTGAGGTTATTGATATTTCTCCTGGCAATCTTGATTCCAGCTTGTGCTTCCTCCAGCCCAGCGTTTCTTTGGTGGTAATTCCTAAAGACTATTTTAATGACAAACAATAAAAAATGCCTCTTTAAATATTCCTTTCCAAGGAATACACTACTAAAGTAATAAAAATAATACTTTACCAGTACTTCACTATCTTTGGTTGAAAAAGTAAGCTTCTTTATAAATAAGAGGGTGCTTTAAAAGTTACATAGTTAAGAGAGTTAGGGTCACTGCTTTGGTTTTAGAAAGGCTTTCAACAATATAGATGTGTTGGTTTATTTAGTCTACATTAGGACTAACCCAAATATTTGAAATATGTATTTGATTAACTGAAACATTTTGTTTTCTATGTAACTTACAAATGTATATACAATTACTTTTTTGCAAGTCTCAAAACACAACTATAGTGAATATATATGTAATACACACACACACACACACATATACACACTCACATATATAATGTATAACATATACTAAGGTGTATGGATAATATCAAGGTAAAAATCAGTTTTACATTGTTATTGGAGCATTAGTTTCCTATTGTGGATAAGAAATTAACATGTTAAGGAATTATATTAAACACTTTCATAAAGTTAAAATAGGTCCAGACTAGATAACCTAAGTCAATGACTTAGAGACCCCTCTTAGTTTATTGTTTGTTTTTCCACATTTCATAGAGAACTATTTCTCTGACATCAGAAAAACAATAATATTGTCTTAATGATAAAAGACAACAAATGCTCTTCTCATCCTTCAAGGACTACTATAGAGAGGCAAAATATTTGGCAAAAAGGTGAATAAATGCTGATGCTCCCAGCAACTGTTGCCAAATTTTTAAAAAGTAACCAGAAATTTAGACAGTTCTAAGAAATCCCTTGAATTTTAAATGCTGAAAATTTGAATTTTAAAAATGCATTGTATAGACTAAACAGAATACTTCTACAAGCTGGATTCAATCTGTGCTGCAGTTTGTGAACTCTAATGTAGATAATATAATGCCTGGGGGTCACACAGTTATACCCTTGGACTTATAATGCTCACTTCTCACTTGAGCAGAGACAGCAAACAATATTATTGTAATAATTATTATTTCTTCATACTCATATCATGATAAAGGTTTGCAGTGTTTTCCCAAAGCTCTAGTGAAAACACAAGGAGTAATATCATATTTTTGCCTTTTAGCCTATGTTCTGAATTTCCCTGCTTGTTTTAAATCCCTCTATACCAATGGCTTCCAAAATTCTGATTTCCAACTGCTTTTTTTTTTCAGTTACTGTCATTTACTATGTTTGTAGAGTATTTGGATGACTAGCTCCAATGTATCTTAACTAAAGGCATTTAAAATATTCAGGTCATAAATTAGACTTGCTATTTCTAAATGAATTTTGACTCAGGCATTTAACCTACCTGTGAATTTTATAACACCTTCCCAGTAAAAAGGGGAAAATATAAACTGTGGAAAGATGATTGCTAGTTATTCAGCAACACGTGATAGTACGCCTAGAGATTTTATTTTCCTCAGAAACTACTACTACTTATAAAGTTCATCCATCATACGTAATGAGAGCTGTCAGGAATATTTAGTGAGTAATAGCTACTTGATATGCTAATAGCAGCCCCTCAGTGAATTCATTTTGTTCTGCTTCTTGACATTAATGGTTTTCATAATCTAATGAATGATGTGTGCAATAGAAGCAAGGCCACAGGGAAAGATCATATAAAGTTAAAGTAGGAAAAATCTTTATCAGTATCTGCATTCATTTAGTAGAATGCACTTTATATATATATCTATCTATATTTACCATGACTTTTACTGATTTCCTATTTAAGATATTATTTGAAATTAGGGATGCCAGTTTACTTACTGCCAGTTTGCCTTCCCTAGTAGTGCAGTTGTTTTGACTTCTCACTTAACATGGTTAGTAAAAATGCTAGTGAGGCGTGATCTCTTATATCCTCAGAAGCAGATGAAAATTTTTAGTCCTTAAATTGCTACTGATTTATAAGAAAAAAGCAGTTGGAACCATGGAAGTGCTGATGTAATCAGTAATAATTTGATTGGTTAAATCAGGAGTGTCATTCTGAGCTCTCTATTCTCTAGAACTATGTCTATAATTAATTTGTATGAACTTCTTGCAGTATGGCTTTAAAAGTAGAATAGATGCACATTTGTCAGGGACAGTTAAGTAGGATGCTGCCTGAGTGGCTATGTAAACGATCTCTCAAGATCCCTTCCAGTCTTAAGATTTTATGAATCTATAGTAATCAGAATGAAGTCATCGAAGTCAGTACTTAAGAATGAACATACAACATTATAAATACAAACAAAATTGTAAATAAGGGGTGTCCCTAACATTTCTCAGCAGATACCTCAATTCTATTTTTACAACAAGATATTTAAATGAAGTATAATAATTATTTTAAGTGCAAATATTAATACATTTTAACTCTAATGACTAGAAATTATATTTCTTTAGCTGAACATTGATGAATTTGAAGCACACTTTTTTTTGTTTTGCTATATCTGTCCTTTATAAACTGTGTTATATTGTAAAGAGACAACACCTTTTAAAAATTAAGATTGGCCTTAATTTTTTGGTTGGAGAAAAAAAAGGCTTTTTTTTTCCAAGTAGAGAAAAAGAAAATTCTAACTAAATATCCTTCTTTTCAATAAAGCAAATGAGCGAAATTCACAGGAACCAGTGGGCTAATTAATTTACATTTTTATCTAACTTTTTGTGGCAGTAACTCTTTTTCTCTTCTCACTTATACTGTAGATTTTGTATTTGTGTATGCTATGCTGTGCTAAGCACTTCAGTTGTATCTGACTCTTTGCGACCCTGTGGACTGTAGTCTGCCAGGCTCTTCTGTTCATGGGGATTCTCCAGGCAGGAATACTGGAGTGGGTTGCCATGCCCTCCTCCAGAAGATCTTCCAGACCCTGGGATTGAACCTGCATTTCTTATATCTCCTGCATTGGCAGGCAGATTCTTTACCACTAGCACCATCTGGGAAGCCCTTATTTGTGTATAGCAGTTTTGAAATTGGGAAGTAAGTAGGAATTGACTTCATACTCATCGGACTTTATGTGGCTGCATTAGATGTGTTTGATGTGTTTATATTTTATGTGACCAGTTACGTTGTAGTCTACATCATCTCTGAATGCCTGTGGGTCAGATTGTCTTGATTAGAACATAGACTTGCCAGTTCTGTGTTACTGTCCACGGCATTTAGTTTCTTCAAATGTGGAGTGTGGATTACAATGATACTTTTATCCAAGGGTTGCTGTGAAAGTTAAAAAGATCAAAGTACCTAGAACAGAGATATAGATACTAGTGCTCAAAGTGCATTAGCTATTTTATTCATTTAACAGATATTCAATGAGTGCCTAGTTAGGTGCTGTTCCAGAAATAAGGGATCAACGGAATGAGATAAAATTCCTGATCTCATGGAATTTACATTCTTATGGTCTTAAAACTTTTATTATTCCTAATTCGTAATGTAGGATATTGAAAATTTATGCAATAATTGTTTACTGACTAAGTGAATGAATGGATGGAATGGATGAATGAGTGAATAAATAAACAAATACCTATATCTCTGACCTACTGATTCTTACTATGTACAAGGCAGAGTGAACAAATATAAAATGTACGTTAACTCACAGTAGGGAAATTAAGGGTATTATTCATAGAAATGGGTACTGATCTGGTATGTGCATGAGTGCTAAGTCATTTCAGTCATGTCTGACTCTTTGTGACACTGTGGACCACAGACCACCGGGCTCCTCTGTGCATGGGATTCTCCAGCAAGAACACTGGAGTGGATTGCCTCGCCCTCCTCCATGCTCATTCAGAAGTGTTGTAGGAAGACCACAAAGTACCACAGTCAGCAGAAGGGCTGGTTGTGAGACATCAGAATGTTTTTTCCATGTATAGAGGGGTACGTAAATCCCTAAGCATCCACTCTTTTAGCTTACTAGTGTTTGATTTCAAGAACTTATAGTAAGTTTTGGGTCCAAAAATAATCTTCCCTTATGAACATGTGAAAACTATTAGCAAGTCATCCCTTAATTTTACATGTAGATACTCAGTTGTCTAGACATTGTTTGTTGAAAAAAAAAACAAAACTGTTCTTTCCCCCATTTAGTTGTATTTACTTGCATTGGCACTCTTGTCAAAATAAATGTAAAGGTTTTGTTCCAGATTCTCAGTTCCAGCCCATTAATCTGTGCCTTGATACTGTAGTGTTGTAGTAAGTTTTGAAATTAAGAAGTGTGAATCACCAAAATTTATTTTCTTTTTCAAGATTGTTTTGACTTTTCTGGGTCCCTTGCATTTTCGTATGAATGTTAGGATCAGCTTGTCAATTTTTGTAAAATTGCCAACTCCAATTTTCATGAGGTTGTGTTGGATCTGTAATATTACCATCTTAACAGTATTAATTCTTGCAATTCATTAATATGGAGTATTTTCCATTGTTTTCAGGTTATTTCTGATTTTTCAACCATGCCTTATAATTCTCAGTTTGTAACTCTTGCAATCTTTTTGTTAAGCTTGTTCCTGCTTTATTTGTTTTAATATTATTATGAAAAATTTTAATTAATTTCATTTTTGGATCTTTTATTGCTAGTGTATAGATATACAGTTGACTTTTACATATTGATCTTGTATCTTGTAATCTTGCTAAGATAATATAGTAGTTTTGATTTGTTTTTATATGTGTTTATTCCTTAGGATTGTTCATTTATGATAGTGTATATAGATAGTTTTCCATTTTTCTTTCCACTTTAGATGCTTTTTACTTATTAAGTTTTTTAAAATGTAAATATCATCAAACCTATGAGGCATAGCATTTTCAGCTACCAGTATTTAATGACATTGATTTTATTAGTGCTTTCTTTCAAAGTTATAGGAAACATGAGAAAAAAAGATATTTTCAAATTACATGATTAAAAAGAGCCAGTGCAGGAAGGGTAAAAGTGACCTACCTAGCTTAAATTCACTTTTTCATCTGGAATGCACCCAGTTTCTTGATTACCTGGTCTCAGTTTCTGTGTTAGAGAACTCAAAAGGCGTGGCAGAGCTCAGTGTGTTGTTTCGCCAAAGGTTCATAAGACAGGAATTAATGAGTTATCAGTTCAGTTCAGTCACTCAGTCGTGTCTGACTTTGCGACCTCATGGACTGCAGCACGCCAGGCTTCCCTGTCCATCACCAACTTCCGGCTTACTCAAACTGATGTCCATTGACTTGGTGATGCCATCCAACCATCTCATCCTCTGTCGTCCCCTTCTCCTCTTGCCTTCAGTCTTTCCCAGCATCAGGGTCTTTTCTAGTGAGTCTACTAATTTGTAGACCTTAACCATTCTATTAACAGATTTAACTGTTGTTTCTATTTTCTATAAGAAATGACAGCTCATGTAAGACAATTAAAATCTATTTTTCAAATCATAATTCTCAGTCATTACATCCACTCAATGAAATATAAATCCATCACATCAACTACATTCACTTCATCCATGAATTATGTATTTCAATTGAGAAAGCAATTAAGTTTGCTTGACATGATTTACTTTTTAAAAAATGCATCGAGCTCACTGCTTATGTTTTCGTTATATTTCATTCACTTGTTATTTTGGTTGGTGGTTTATGAATGATTCCACAAGAGATTGAAAATTGGCTTGTAGGCAGCCTAAGACTTTTTGGATAGGGTTAATGAATTTCTTTTAGCCTATTGTAGTTTTCTTAAATTTTTTCAAAATAATGGATCATGTATCAACTCTGAAACTCATATTAACTGATTTTTCTTAAAGACTGTCTTAATGAAAAATATCTGAAATTCATTTTTACAAAAATGTTATTTTTTTCTGGCTGTATGAATGCTCATATTTATCAGTATACCTGCATACCTAATTCATTAAGTAGAAAATATATCTTTGATTTGTCATGAAGTAAGTCTCACTCATGTAGCATTTAAGTTCCTTTCATATTCTGATATGGAAAAACAAGATTGTATTATTAAGACAAATTATTGACTGACCATTGTATAGCAAGAATTGTGAGACCTATAGTGTGTAGGGGTTAATTTCTGCCTTTGAAGAGGTTAATTGGTCAATTTAATCTTCTAAAATGTTTGTTGTCAGTCTCAGTCGTGTCTGACTCTTTGTGATCCCCGTGGACTGCAGCACACCAGGCTTCTTTGTCCTTCACCATCTCCGAGAGCTTGCTCAAACTCATGTCCATTGAATTGGTTATGTTATCCAACCATCTTATCCTCTATTGTCCCCCTCTCCTTCTGCCTTCTATCTTTTCCAGCATCAGGGTTTTTTCCAGTGAGTCAGCTCTTTGCATCAGGTGGCCAAAGTATTAGAGCTTCAGCTTCAGCAGCCGTCCTTAACACATTTTATTTTTATTTTTAAAAATGATCTATATTATAATGTCTTAAATCATTATTTATTTTTTATTGTAGTATATTCTATAATCTTAATTCAAATAAATTTTACCACTCCAAATATATTTTATTTTATTCTTAATTTTTTATTATGAACTATATTTCAAACATACAAATATAGATTAAATAATATAATGAACTTAATGTCTATCACCCAGTTACAGCAATTATCATCACATGGCTGGTGTTTTCTCATATATATTATACTCATTTGCTTTCTTCTCATGTTATTTTAAAGAAAATTCCATGACTTATTAATAAACATTTTAGTATTTACTTCTTAAAATAAATACCTTTTAAAAATAAGAAATAAAATAATTTCTTACTATTATCAAGTATCTAGTAAATGATAAGATATCCAATTATCTTATAAATGTTAGATACATTTAGTTGTTTGTTTGCCTAAGAATTTAAACAACTAAATGTAGGCCTTCCCCGGTGCCTTAGATGGTAAAGAATCTGCCTGCAATGCAGAGACCTGGGTTTGATCCCTGGGTCAGGAAGATCCTCTGACGAAGAAAATGGCAACCCACTCCAGTATTCTTGCCTGGAGAATTCTATGGACAAAGGAACCTGGTGGGCTAGAGTACATGGGGTCACAAAGAGTCAGACATGACTGAGAGACTAATACACAAAGAGTCCACATATTGTGATTAATTTGTATGTTAGTTATCTCCTTTAATCTATAGGTTTTCATTCCATCTCTTCATGCTCTTAAAATTTATTTGTTGAAGTAATTAAATCATATGATCTGCATTATTTTCTATAGTCCAGACATTACTGATTATATCTCTCAATTGATAAATGATATGATTAATGTGTTCTAGTCTCTGTATTTACTCTGTAGTCAGATCTGGTGGACTGAAAAGATTCAGGAAGATTGTTTTGTATGTCAAGTCTACTTCATGAGTGGTGGTTTGTTCTTGCTTTAGGAGGCACGCTATATCTCCACGACTTTCTTTTCATGATGGTACCAACTGTTGCAGGCTTCCTAGGTGGCTTAGTGGTAAAGAATCCACCTGCCCGTACACAAGACTCAAGAGATGTGGGTTCGATCCCTGAGTTGTGAAGATCTCCCGGAGTAGGGAAATGGCAAGCTGCTCCAGTATTCTTGCCTAGGAAATTTCAGAGGAGGGAAATGGATAGAGGAGCCTGGGGGGCTACAGTCTATGGGGTTGCAAAGAGTCAGATATGACTGAGCGACTGAACACACATACACTTAACTGTTGATTGGCAAAGCCTATCTGTTAATTCATTAAATGTTGTTTATATATGTTCAGTTCAGTTCAGTCACTCAGTCATGTCCAACTCTTTGTGACCCCGTGAACCACAGCATGCCAGGCCTCCTTGTCCATCAGCAACTCCTGGAGTCCACCCAAACCCATGTCCACTGAGTCGCTGATGCCACCCAACCATCTCATCCTTTGTTGTCCCCTTCTCCTCCTGCTCTCAATCTTTCCCAGAGTCAGGGTCTTTTCAAATCAGTCAACTCTTTGCATCAGGTGGCCACAGTATTAGAGTTTCAGCTTCAGCATCAGTCCTTCCAATGAACACCCAGGACTGATCTCCTTTGGATGGACTGGTTGGATCTCCTTGCAGTCCAAGGGACTCTCAAGAGTCTTCTCCAACACCACAGTTCAAAAGCACCAATTCTTCAGTGCTCAGCCTTCTTTATAGTTCAACTCTCACATCCATACATGACCACTGAAAAAACCATAGCCTTGACTAGATGGACCTTTGTTGACAAAGTAATGTCTCTGTTTTTTAATATGCTGTCTAGGTTGGTCATAACTTTCCTTCCAGGGAGTAAGCATCTTTTAATTTCATGGCTGCAATCACCATCTGCAGTGATTTGGGAGCCCCCAAAATAAAGTCTGACACTGTGTCCACTGTCTCCCCACCTATTTCCCATGAGGTGATGGGACCGGATGCCATGATTTTAGTTTTCTGAATGTTGAGCTTTAAGCCAACGTTTTCACTCTCTTCTTTCACTTTCATCAAGAGGCTCTTTAATTCTTCTTCACTTTCTGCCATAAGGGTGGTGTCATCTGCATATCTGAGGTTATTGATATTTCTCCTGGCAATCTTGATTCTAGCTTGTGCTTCGTCCAGCCCAGCGTTTCTCATGATGTACTCTGCATATAAATTAAATAAGCAGGGTGACAATATACAGTCTTGACATACTTCTTTTCCTATTTGCAACCAATCTGTTCTTTCATGTCCAGTTCTAACTATTGCTTCCTGACTTGCATACAGGTTTCTCAAGAGGCAGGTCAGGTGGTCTGGTATGCCCATCTCTTTCAGAATTTTGCACAGTTTATTGTGATCCACACAGTCAAAGGCTTTGGAATAGTCAATAAAGCAGAAATAGATGTTTTTCTGGAACTCTCTTGCTTTTTCGATGATCCAGCAGATGTTGGCATTTTGATCTCTGGTTCCTCTGGCTTTTCTAAAACCAGCTTGAACATCTGGAAGTTCATGGTTCACGTATATATATATATATATATATATATATATATATATATATATATATATATATATATGTGGGGAGGGGTCTATATTTATGTTTACTTGCATATATTGTAATATATATGAATTTACACACATGGTTATATATGTGTGATATAGATCTGTTGATATAATGTATATATGCATACTATATATATGCATATATATATATATATACATATAGAAAGAGAAAGAAGAGAGGAGAGGGTAGCTAGGAGAGAAGAGAGAAAACAAGAAGGAAAAAAGAGAAAAAGATTTCTCACTTACCAACTTGTGTTATGTGTAAAGCATGAGTACTATAAGTGAGAACCCACTTGTGAGTAAAGAAACGTTCTAGTACAGGGCCAGAAAAATGCTATTTTCCTTTCTTGCTTTCCCCACACAGCTTATGGAGTCATCTTTTCTATTTCATCATGGGCACTAACCTCTCCAGTGCCTATTCCTACCCTTACTGTCTTGTTCTAAACCCCACATAAACCACAGGCCACGAGTTGCTAGTCAGCACTCTGGGTTTGAATGATCTCTGCATTGACTAAGGATATTATATTCCTATTTTTAAACTTAGCCATTAAAAACACAATATTATATGTGACTTTATAGCTTTATTTGTGTTTAAGTGTGGATATTTTTCCACATCAGCTCAGTCATCCATATTTCCTAGAAGTTTTCTTAACACATTGTATGTGTATATGTGTGTGCGTGTGTGTGTGTGTGTATAACACTTTTCCTAAGATCAGATGTCTTTCAAATGTGTAAACATACTGTGTAATATAAATATACTTTTCTGTAAAAGATACAGCTATTCATACAGAAATCCTTCTCATCTGAATTAATGTGACTGAAGATTGAGCTCATTTAATATTATGTATTATAATGTACTTTAGTTTTATAACAGTTCATACTGTATGATGGATCTAAATTATTAAAATGTACAGATATATAATTGAAAACAGAGACACAAAACATGTGCCCTTACTTGAAAATAGCTAAGATCATGACTTCCTACATAGTAGGTTCTTCATGCAAATCCTAATATGAATTATTAGTCCATGAGTTACATTAAAATATTATTTTTAATAATATATCATATAAAGTTTTAAATTCAGAAATTAAATTTCACAAAATTTATAATGCTATCTTTTTATCATTATTCACTTTTGTAATAAGAAGTTGTACCTGACCTGTCAGTTCTGGTAATGATGCCAGAGCTTGATTTCCATGGATGTCCTACCACATCAATGGTTGCTGATTGGTTTAAATCACTGTTAGCACTGTTTCTTGTGTCGTGACTTTTGGACTTCCTAAATTTCTAAAATGGCAGGCTCTAGAATGATCATTGAAATTGAAATTGAATATTTATTATAGCAGGCTGCTAATTTTTAAAGTTCAATAGCTCTCTAGTGGTACTCATAAGAGTACCACATTTATTACTTTATAATAAATACAGAGATGAACGTTCTTATTATAACTTTTTCTTCTTCCTGCTGACAGGAAGTAGTGTTATGGTTGGCTTTACCTCATTAATAACTAAGAGAAAATCAAGTAGATATTCTATTTCATAGATCTTTCTATGGTACCGTCAAGTTGCATATTCAACAGTTCATGTAGTGACTTGCCTGCTAAAAGCAAAGAAACTGAATTACATTTCCTTCATGAGTTATCAAAAACACATAACACGTTACCATATTAAGACAGATATCCAGGTCAGGTTATGCCCCAATTAATTAACAGAGAAGTATACAAAAGAGGGAAACAAGCAGAATTAAAAAGGGCCTTGGTTTTAAAGAACAAGACTATGACTCCTTGGGGAGAGACTGATAATAAAGCAAATGTGGACAGCCAAAAGGGAACATGGCAGAGACAGTCCAGTTCCTGATCAAGAGGAGAGAACTGATGCAGAACTATGGGGATGGACACTTGACTTTCTTGGAAATAATAATATATGTCTATTCAGTGTGAATATACATCCATGTAGTTCTAGCAGAAGCTCACTTATAATGCCAAGAAAGCTATTAAGATTGCTTGATATTTGTCTCTACTATGGCAGCCATCTTTGCCTTTAACTTCCTTCAATAGCTGCCCCCCATATGGTTCCATAAGGTCTCTCTGCCAATTCAGATGAACTGTGGGTAGTCCCAGGAGTCAGAAACTCATGCAAAGTGGATCTCACTGATTCTAAAGATCCATCATGATGGGAAAGCTTAGCACACTTTTATACCCTTCTTCAGCAAATATTTTTATACTCATAATTTTTGTTCAACAATTATTTCAAAATATGAAATAATAGGGAACAGTTGTAACTACAGACATGTAAAGATATTTATGTGACTAATAGCTATTCAGACCTATATATTGATGCATCCTTAGAAATGCAGAATTCAAAATCCTCTAGTAACTTTTGTTATGCCATCTGGGAAGATGAAACAGACATTCCAGAAATTTATGCATACTAAAACAATGAAGCAGTAATGGAAGAATTCATGAGGAAATGTCAATTGTCAAGAAAAGTGAAATGTAAAGCTCAATATTTGTAGCTGGGTTCCTTAACTGAGCTTTCTGAATAACAGCTTCTTTCTGTATTCTTCTTCACAATCTAATAAGTACCAAGACATATCAAGTATGCCTACTAAGGAGCTTTTAAGTCTGTATCTATCTTCTGTTGCTATCATCTTAATTCCTGACACTATATCCTCTCTTAGATATCCCCGGGCACCTCTTAAATAGCATTTCCATTTGTACCCCTCTCCTTCCTCACACTTCATGTTCCTATCACTGGGTAGGGAGAAGGTTGAAGAGGACCCTTTTTCATGGGCCTCGGGTCCTGGTAAGGATACAAAGAAGAATCTGAGGTCTTACCCGTGGTAAAAACAAGTTTATTAAGAAAGAAATGGAAAAACAGAAAGAATAGCTCAAGGGAGAATTGGGCCAAGCCAAGAGAGGCAGTGGTGCTGGAGTGACGAGGTATCAGGGTGTGCAAGACAGGGCTTTTACATATTCACCTAGGCTGGCATAGACTGACAGTATTTTGTTTTTTAGTTCTACCAGTTTATTGCTACCAACCCATCTCCCTCCACCCTCATGCATGCATGCTCAGTCATGTAACCCCTTGGACTGCAGCCCAAACTGAGAGTTTTGATTGACAGTTTCAGCTTACATAACAACACGCTCTATTGCGCATGTCTTTCCCATAATTCAATCTGTTATAATCAGATTCCCTTGTGGCTCAGCTGGTAAAGAATCTGTCTGCAGTGTGTGAGACCTGGATTCGATCCCTGGGTTGGGAAGATCCCCTGGAGGAGGGAAAGGCTACCCACTCCAGTATTCTGGCCTGAAGAATTCCATGGACTGTACACCATGGGGTTATAAAGAGTCAGACAGGACTAAGCAACTTACTTTCACTTCACTTTGTGTATGTATAGAATATTTGTGAACCCTTAACAGGCTCCTGGCTGCCAAAGGTCATGTGAGGACACAACTGTGCATCAAGGGCACATGTGCCAGAGTGAGAGAAGCCTCTCTGGTTAGTGTGTGTGCACTTACCATGTGCTGGAATTGGACAAATCTCTGTGGTTATTTTGTAGCACATCTGTGTGCTCTCCTGGGCTGCACTGGGGAGTGTCTGGGGTAGTGTTTAGAGATCAGCTTGAATCTTTTTTTGACTAGGCCACTCCTCGTTGCTCATGCCTACCTTCCAACCTTAGTTCCCCATTATAACCTAATCAATGATTTACAAAATAAATCAGATTGTTTCATGCACCTGTGTAAAACTTTCATAAAATTCTGACTTAAATTAAAATCTAAAAATACTTACCTCAGTCTTTGAAGCCCTATATGACTCAGCCCCTAATTATGGAACTTCTTCTACTGATACTCTTCTCTCTCCACACTGGTGAAATTAAACAACAGAACATTTGCAAGTGATGTTCTCTTTGCCTGGAATATTCTCTCCCCCACACCCAGCCTAAGTGAAAATTTTAAGTGTTATTTTCTCAGAAAAGTCTTTGCTGCATGTCCTACATCATTGTGCTCTTATTTCTCAACAAATACTTTTTCTTCTCAGAATACTTCTGTTAATTTGTAATTATAAATATATAGTATGATATTTAAAAATGTCTGTCCTAATTGGAAATTAGCTCCATGAGGGCTGTAACTGCAGGATGTGATAGGATTTGTACATGTAAAAAGTGCTCAGAGAAGAGTTGTTGATGGATTGATTCATAGGCAGGGAGATAAGAAACCTGGAAGAAGGATTCATATAGAAGCTTTCATCTTCCTTGGGGTAATGGTGGTTGAAGAAAGTAGAGATTATCAGTCATTTCTTAAACTTAGAACTATTTAAGAACTATTTTATTTTTAGTTTAAAAAATTATGTTCGAGTAGGACTTTATGCCTTTTCTAAATATGAATGAAAGACGTGTAAGTGCAAGTTGGATGGTTTCGGAAACAGGATGCGATTGGTAAAGCAGATCTCATTTGACAATATATTTCTAGTCTTTATTATTTAAAGACACTAAGTTTTAGCTAACAGCAAAAATATTTACAAAGTTAGGTAATACAATGTTTCATAATGGTATTTTGACTCTAAAGACAAGACAATTTTACTTGACTAAGAACATTTACTTGGTGTAGAGAGATAAATAGTTCTATGTCTTCCACTAAATGAGACTTCCAGTAAAATTAGACTTTCCCCATTCAGTTAGGAACGCATTACTTATAAGTCTATTGGAGTATATTGTTTTGTTGGTAAGAAGCTAAATCGTGTCTGACTCTTTTGCAATCCCATGGACTGAAGCCTGCCAGGTTCCTCTGTCCATGGAATTTGGAAACGAAGGTGATATCACACTTGGGTTCCAGATGTCATTTACCCTGGAGAATTTTGCTTCAATTTACTTGCTCACACTTCACATTTAGTGTGTACAAAAGTCCACAATCAGCTGATAAATATTTTACAAGTGGTATATATATAAATATAATATATATACATAACTGATTTTAATAAAAATTAATATAATATAATTTGTATAATCCGTCTGTCCATGCTTGTGCTCATTCATGTCCGACTCTTCGCAGGCCTTTGGACTATAGCCTGTGAGGCTCCTCTCCATGGTATTTTCCAGGCAAGAATACTGGAGTGAATTGCCATGTCCTCCTCCAGGTGATCTTTCCAACCTAGGGATCCAACCAGCATCTCTTGTGTCTGCTGTGTTGCAGGTGGATTCTTTATCCATGAGCCATATCAAATAAAATATGCCTACAAATACTTAATTAGAATACCATTCTGTTTGCAAAATGGTAATAAGAATATTCTGCAAGGTCAACCATAAATAAATATTTAAATATAGAGCAATTAAGTGTATCTTAAAGGAAAATAAAGAAAACCTTAAACTGTAATTTCATTTAAATGAAAAGAAAAAATATTCTTTGAAGATTTATTTTCTCATTGTATTAATTCCTGTTACCTCTTTAAAATAATACAGAAATGGTTTGAATTGTAAATAAGAGAAGCTAGAAAAGCATGCTTGAATGTTCAAAATCAGCGTGCAGGCCTGGATGAGGAACACTCACAGGTGCATGTTTACAAACGTGTAAGTGGGAGCTGTGAATACAAATTTCATTAATATTATGAATTTTTTGCTTTTATTGCTTTATGAATGTGCAAGGAACAGAAGGATACATATCTGTCTAATTAATCAGCAAACATATATTAGAAGCCTAAACAAATGTAAAAAGAACATTTCTGTACATTCTATTATTACAGAAATTTCCTTAATCACATTCAATTTTTTCCCATTCTTTAATCACATTTAATCCCCTTCCCAATTTAAATTAATACTTTCTCTGAGTTTGCAAGGCAAGACAGTATCTATGTTCTTTCGATAAGTCACAAAATATTACTCTTGTCCCATAAAAAATCTTTATACTTCCTCACTGTGTGCCCATGAGATTCTCTATAAATCTGAACACGGATAGAAATATATATTTCCACAAGTGGGAACCAGAAGAATAGCATCTGAGAGCAATAACACATGAGAACTAGTCTGGTCTTGAACAACTTGTGATACATCTGAGTGAAGAAAATGTACTTAGTAGAAAAGAAGTGTCATGTATAGTTTCAGGAAACAAACAAAAACCAAAGCTAACAGCATGGGCTATGAGCTGGTTATCCCAATCAAAACATTCTAGTATGGCTTCTTAAACTAATTTGTTGTTACCTGATGAAAAGGAAGAAAACAAAAAAGAATCTCCAGCATGTCAGCGTTCATTAGAATTGTGTTTGTGTGAGATTTTGTTATTTGCAATTGCTCATCTGTTAAATTAGAACTTTTAATTCTTCACAGTTTGTCACCTTTTTAATTCTGGTCTGTTGACATGCATTTTTTTTTTTCTAATAAATCCAAAAGAAGTTGAAAATGCAATTTGAAAGCAAATTAGCAGCTATGTTGGCTGTTAAAAAAATAAAAATGCCTCGTGCTTCATCTGTGTTGTTTAAGCATGCTTTAAAAGATGAACCAGCTGTGTTAATAAGTTGTTAATCATTTTTTTCTAAACAGCTGCCACATTAGCCAATGTAATGGAGTTGCTAGTATTTTAAAAGTCTTTACCTGTCATTTCCTCTTTTCCATAACATACCAGAGGACATTGGTGATTTGAAATAAATGTTTATTTGAAATGATAAAAATAATCCATAAAAATCTTAATTTAGTAAGGGCTAGGTCAAGTAAATAAAAAATAAGGGGTGTATAATAAATATAAAATATAAAATGAAATAGTACATAGTGAGCTAAGCAACCGAAAGTAGGTACCAGATATTTCTAGGAAGTTTAGGAAATTATAGAATTACAAATGCTTCAGTTCAGTTCAGTCACTCAGTCGTGTCCAACTCTTTGCGACCCCATGAACCACAGCACGTCTGCCTTCCCTGTCTATCACCAACTCCTGGAGTTTACTTAAACTCATGTCCATCGAGTCAGTGATGCCATTCAACCATCTCATCCTCTGTCGTCCCCTTCTCCTCCTGCCCCCAATCCCTCCCAGCATCAGGGACTTTTCCAATGAGTCAGCTCATCCCATCAGGTGACCAAAGTACTGGAGTTCAGCTTCAGCATCAGTCCATCCAATGAACACCCAGGACTGATCTCCTTTAGGATAGACTGGTTGGATCTCCTTGCAGTCCAAGGGACTCTCAAGAATCTTCTCCAACACCACAGTTCAAAAACATCAATTTTTCGGCACTCAGCTTTCTTCACAGTCCAACTCTCATGTCCATACATGACCACTGGAGAAACCATAGCTTTGACTAACTAGACAGACTTTTGTTGGCAAAGTCATGTCTCTGCTTTTTAATGTGCTATCTAGGTTGGTCATAACTTTCCTTCCAAGGAGTAAGTGTCTTTTAATTTCATGGCTGCAATCACCATCTGCAGTGATTTTGGAGCCCAGAAAAATAAAATCAGTTTAAGACACAAGAAAAATAGTCAACACCACTGATAATGAAAGAAATGCAAATTAAGTCCAAATGGTGAATTTACCTAGTAAGGACACATTTTAAAAAGCTAAGGGGTAGTATTTCCAAGAGCATGGAAAAAATGAGCTCTCTTATGTACCGTTGATGAGAATCTGGATTGGTGGAACATTTTTGTGGAGTTTATCAGCACTTAGGAATATATCCCTGGAAAAACACAGTGACTAACATGGATATGTTCATTGTAGCATTGCTTGAAATCTCAAAATATATCTCTGTGGAAGAATGTTTGTATCCGTTGTAGTACATCTCCATTATAAACAGTGGGTATGTTTGTCTTCTTTAAATAAGGGTAATCTGTGTGTACCACCTTAGAAAAACACATGTGATCAAATAAGTGTAAAAGCAAGTTGAAGACCTACATGCCTCACCTTTCCAATAGCATGGAAAGAAAGAGAAATTTACTGTTATAAAATACATAGAGATACATGGTCTAAATATTCTGTTCTTTGTTTTGGTCTCTGTATATGATAAAAGATTATGGTTTTTTTTTTTTTTTTTTTATCTAACTATTCAATGGGATATTTAGATGAACATAATCCATGGAAAGGGCTTCCCTGGTGGCTAAGTGGTAAAGAATCTGCCTTTAATACAGAAGATGTGGGCTTGATCCCTGGGTCAGGAAGATCCCCTGGAGAAAGAAATGGCAACTCACTCCAATATTCTTGCCTGGGAAATCCATGGACAGAGGAGCCTGGTGAGTTATAGTCCATGGGGTCTCAAAGAGATACAAACTCATGACTAAATTACCACCACCACCAATTCATAAAAAGAGAGACAGGGAGATGAAGAGATAGGAAAAAAGATCAGGCAGTCAGGGCCTCCCTGTGTGTGTGATATATACACACACACACATATATATACATATATATATATATGTATATACTAAAAAGTTAATAATGATAGCCATGAGAGAACTGTAGAGAGCTTAAGTGATAAGCTCACTTATCAGTAAGTAAGTAAGAAATATAGTAAATGAACAAAAGAAGTGGCATGGCTTATTTGCTTTACTAATAAAAAAAGACTCTTTATCCTGCAGGATTGCTGTGAGAACCACAAAAAATATCAAATGCCAAGAGCATTTTATAGAACAGAACAAATAATGAGTAAGTATTTACCATGACCAATGAGGAAGAAATTGCTAGGCAGTCGGTGTAGAAATCTGAGATCTTAGTCTTGTTTTCAGTAAACAACTTGCTCCATATTAGCCTCAATCCCAAAGAAAGGCAATGCCAAAGAATGTGCAAACTACCACACAATTCTCCAAGCCAGGCTTCAGAAATACATGAACCATGAACTTCCAGATGTTCAAGCTGGTTTTAGAAAAGGCAGAGGAACCAGAGATTAAATTGCCAACATCCAATGGATCATCAAAAAAGCAAGAGAATTCCAGAAAAACATCTATTTCTGCTGTATTGACCATGCCAAAGCTTTTGACTATGTGGATCACAGTAAAGTGTGGAAAATTCTGAAAGAGATGGGCATACCAGACCACCTGACCTGCCCCTTGAGAAACCTGTATGCAGGTCAGGAAGCAACAGTTAGAACTGGACATGGAACAACAGACTGGTTCCAAATAGGAAAAGGAGTACGTCAAGGTTGTATATTGTCACCCTGCTTATTTAACTTATATGCAGAGTACATCATGAGAAACGCTGGTCTGGAAGATGCACAAACTGGAGTCAAAATAGCTGGGAGAAATATCAGTAACCTCAGATAGGGAGATGACACCACCCTTATGGCAGAAAGTGAAGAAGAATTAAAGAGCCTCTTGATGAAAGTGAAAGAGGAGAGTGAAAAAGTTGGCTTAAAGCTCAACATTCAGAAAACTAAGATCATGGCATCCGGTCCCATCACTTGATGGCAAATAGATGGGGAAACAGTGGAAACAGTGGCTGACTTTATTTTTTTGTGCTCCCAAATCACTGCAGATGGTGATTGCAGGCATGAAATTAAAAGACGCTTACTCCCTGGAAGGAAAGTTATGAACAACTTAGCATATTGAAAAGCAGAGACATTACTTTGTCAACAAAGGTCCATCTAGTCAAGGCTATGGTTTTTCCAGTGGTCATTTACCATGTGAGAGTTGGACTATAAAGAAGGCTGAGCACCGAAGAATTGGTGCTTTTGAACTGTGGTGTTGGAGAAGACTCTTGAGAGTCCCTTGGACACAAGGAGATCCAACCAGTCCATCCTAAAGGAAATCCATCCTGGGTGTTCATTGGTGGGACTGATATTGAAGCTGAAACTCCAAAATTTTGGCCACCTGATGGGAAGAGCTGACTCATTTGAAAAGGCCCTGATGCTGGAAAGATTGAGGGCAGGAGGAGAGGGGGACAACAGAGGATGAGATGGTTGTATGGCATCACCGACTCGATGGACATGGGTTTGGGTGGACTCCCGAAGTTGGTGATGGACAGGGAGGCCTGACGTGCTGCAGTTCATGGGGTTGCAGAGCTGGACAGGACCGAGTGACTGAACTGAACTGATACCCTTTGTCCCAAATTCCTGAAACATGTCCTTGGCTTGATAAATTATCAGCACTCAGATCCAGGGAAGGGGAGTAGTTAACTTCTGTTCCATATGCCCGAGGGAAAAACAGCTGGTGATCATTAACCTTAGGCCTATATAGCTGGTACACTGTAAAATGCCCAGGGGTCATGAAAAAGGGTGGTGACAACCCAAGGATCAAGAGAAGCCAGAAAGTTGTTAAGCATCTTGATCTTTAAACTGATTGGTTAAAAATGACATATTTTAAGGACAAGAGCAACAAAAAATGTACAAATTAAGGATATAAAAACTGCTATTACGCCCTGTCTTTGGGGGCTTTTTACCCCCTCTCAATGTCTATGCTGAGGGCTTTGTAGTTTCCTTCTCTTTAATAAATCATAT
Organism: Cervus elaphus; assembly: GCF_910594005.1. Lineage (NCBI taxonomy): Eukaryota > Metazoa > Chordata > Mammalia > Artiodactyla > Cervidae > Cervus > Cervus elaphus. Next base: position 50,239,848 of record NC_057822.1, read on the forward strand.
TCTCTTGCTACTGTGAGTGTTTGTGTGTTCATGGATTCCATTCTTTGGCTCCATGAACAAGAACTCGGATTCCTGTTACACCAAGAATATTGCTAGTGTTGCTACCTTGAGACACCACCTGGGATTGATCTGGGGATTCTCAGACATATGTATCCTAGCAGGAGCGGACTTAAGAATTACTTAACAAAAGGAAATTGCAATTTGTGCTTAGGTCATGCACAGAAAACAGAAGGCCCAGAAATATTGTGTGAGAGAGAACTCGAGCACAGAGAGAGTGATGCTATCTTAACTGTCCTGTACAGGGTCTTTTTTCATCTTTGTGGGCATGTTTGGTACTACTGACAGACCACATATGGCTACTCATTTGACATTTCCAAGCCACATGCTAAACCCATAGGACAGATGATAAAGAACTTGGTTTGAGTTTTGTCACTTGAGTCCAAGCTCGATCTGCTCACCGCTTGACAGGTCAATTAACTGAGAGATGAGGTGTTGAGACAAGGACTACAATTTATTCAGAAAACTGGCTGACCGACAAGATGGTAGACTAATGTCTCAAAATAACCATCTTATTGGGGTCTGGATGCCTGATTCTTTTATAGGACAGACTGGAGAAGTTGCTGGCAGTAAAGACCATTATCTTGCATGTATCTCCTGGAATGGCTGCTCTCAGGGAGGGGATGTGTCAGTCTCTTCCTGCAAAGGGATAGTGTTCCCTGAGGCAGGCTATTAGGGAGGGGAATGTGTCAATCAGGGTTACCTGAGGTGGTCATTATGTATGATTATAATAACAAAAGCAATGAAAAACAGATGTTAAAGTGAAAGAGAAAGATCCATCATGGAGTCAGAATTGGCTCTTCCCTGCAACAAGCATCCAGGAAATGATTCAGGAAACTCATTCAGTAACTGTTCCTAAGTCTCTAGCAGACACTTTGGTGGAAGTTGGGGGGATTGAAGAACTTTTATTGTATTCAGCCAACAACTAAGCATTCCGCTGTGAGACTATGTGTTTCTTTTGAGGAAAGAATTGTTAATTTTGAGGTTTTCTTTGGCCAAATGCTGGTTCACCAGGTCCGAAATTTAGCACTGTTGTTCTATGGAGGTGATTATGCAGACATGTAGAAAGTGGTTTTCATCTTTCCTCTGTGATAAGAGTCAACACCAGCATGGGTGCTCTCTCAAGGACAATGGGAGGTTGTTGCTTTCTTGTCCTCAAATCTAACTTAAACTTTAGGCTTTGGGGTTCTTCCTTTGCCAGTGCTCTTAACCCTGAGAGGGATATTTATCTTTTCCCTTCAAAGTAAAGAAAATATTTCAATATTTTCATTATTCAAAACATTATCCTTTTGTTGCTATTATGCTATAATATGCACATTTAAAGTAAACTGAATGTGCTAATTAGGAATGTTTGTGCTATTCAGATAGCTTTTAATTTATCATCAACAAAATAACGCACAACTGAAAAAGGAAAGGGTTGGATTCTATAGTTTGTGTAGTTAGGTTTCCAGGTAAAAGCAGAGGCTGATTGTAAACTTGAACATGAGTTTCATATGAAAACATTTAAATATTAATACATGAGTTTTGAATTTAACATTTTACTGTTTGTTCATGGTGGTTGCATGTTTAAGCTAGTTTCTTAAGTTTCTTTATTTTAACCGAAGGTAATGGAATTGCGTTATTTCAGTTGACTTTGTTCTACTTCAAACTATTTTTTTAATCTCATTAATGCTTTTGAGCTATCAAGACACATTCTATAAAGTGATATTCAACATTATAATCACTTGGGGTAGGGAGGAATGTAAAAGACGTGGAGGGAAAAAGAGGTGAATTTTGTGTATTTTGAATTTATTATTATTTTTTTTAATTTCCTTGATTTTATTTTCTTTATTTTCTTGATTTTTATTTTCTGGTCAGCTTTTAAAGTTTTGTTTCTTATCAGTGAGTTTCCTATAATCTGTTTATATTTTTTAAGATGGTGAAAAAGGAGAATAAATTATAGTCAACCTTTCCTTTTTAAGATGACCTCCCACACTCCACCACACCCCACCTTGGAAAGCCTGACTTAGAGAACAATGGTTCAGAACCTAAAGTTTTCAAAACATTGGCACAGATTGAAGGGCTTGGGGGAAAGAGAAAATTGAACCCTGAGAATCTGTCCAGCTATTGTTCAAACAATCAATGAGAAAGATACCCTATTATGTTTGCAACAGTTTCTTTTGAACAGAGGCTGTCAGACTTGTGATTTTTTTTACCTTGTTGATTTTTCACCTCTACGAAAAATTGTATGGAGGTTACAGTATAAATAAGAGAAAATTCTCAAAGACAAGTCGGGATATTGCAGTGAATAATGCCGTCAAGGCACTGATACCAAGGCTCTTGATGAGTGAGTTTAGTGTCTCAGAAAAAAGGAAAAAACGAAAGCACTGTGATTTGAACTTCTTGGATAAACACAAAACACAATTTAAAGATCTTTTTGAATGTATTTGGCAAAATACATTTTACATTGATAGTCATACATACAAAGCTAATTTTAAATAGGAATGTCACATTTTTTGCTGTCAGTTGTTTTGCTTACAAAGCTTTATTGCAGCAGTTTGTAGAATATCTATTTGTAAATTGATCTCTGACATTGAGTTGTCCTTTCTTTGCTTTTCTTTTTTGGTTCAAGCACTAAACAAGGGAAAAAAATCAGCTTTGGTTGCTTCACTAACCTAGGATATGATGAGGTTGGTAAACTCAGTTCAAGCTAAATTTTTTACCAATGATATTGCACTTTTGAGGTCTATATTCACTCTAGTGGAAAATTGGTTTCAGTAAGCTAAATATTTATAGGCTACTAGACTTTTAAAAACTACTAATTCTTATGTTTGCCTTTCTGACTGCTAGCGTATTCTGTACCTATCATTTTAAAATTTATTCTTTGTTTCTCCTATGAATGTAGAGAACACTGGGCTAAAAACTTAAATGGTTGTATACCCATAATATGAATAGCTTTATAGGCTAATAACTTTCTGAAAGAAGCTGTTCTATTTTCTACAAAATGGAGAGGATAACATTTCAAAGATTAAAATAACAAATGAAAATTGTTTAACATAAAACATTAAAATGCAATATTTTAAGATAGTTAAGTGGCTAAAGAAATATATATATATATATATATATATATATATATATATGTAGATATATTTGATTCAAAAGAATGATCTATTTGAATATAAAGATTTTACATATATGTGTATCTGTGTATATACACACAGGTATATGAAAACAATGTGTGTCTGCATGTAATTGTAATTTATGCTTATCTGTATATCTCTATGTATATTTAAGAAAAATTATAAGTGTTGACCTGGAGAAAGAAATGGCAACCCACTCCAGTATTCTTGCCTGGAGAATCCCATGGACAGAGGAGCCTGGTGGGCTACAGTCCATGGGGTCACAAGAGTCAGACACGACTGAGCAACTAAACCTAAAAGCATTAAATATGTGTATGTGATTCGAACTCAGTTTTAGCTTACATAAATAGAGGAATGTATAGTTATATATTCATTTATTCTTGGGGATGTATTTTTCTGAAACTATCACTATTTGTCAGTACTTATAGATGTTGTGGCCTAAGCATATTGGAGATAGATTTTATCTATGGTAGAAATGGGACTGAATACAGAGTCAGAATAACAAGTCCTGCATTAAGGCTATGTCAAATATTCTGAGATCTTTAAAACCTTCAATTACTTTTCTGCAGTATGGTAAATAGATTGCTTAGTATACAGAACTGTTGGAAAGTTTACACATGATTATACTAATGAAGCTACTTTATAAGACCAAACAGGGCCATAGTGCTACCATCTTCATATCATTATTTCTGTGTCAAATTTTAGGAGTGGCGAATAAGGATGATGTGTGACACATGTCAGTACCTAGAGCAAACTAATATATTTGGAATAAAGGGTGGGGAATAGGTATTGATACTTTTTCAGAGGAAGGATTTATGTGCTCTCTCTCCTTGAGGGTGGAGTCTCTACATACATTACTTGTAGTGTTTCTTCATGGGAGACTTTTTTCTTCCTGATTTGTTTATTTACTCAATTACTAATTTATATCAGCATGGACTCGAGGACATTTATTTTATTGTGAGATAGAATCCAATGTAACATTTCTTTTCTTGTGCCAGTTGCTCCACTTTTGGCCACTGGGGGCTCTTTCAGTTTACTCTCTTGTGTCCCTTTGGCAGGCATATACCTATTACTGTGTGTTTTTGTTTTGTGGTTTATTTCTTTATTTAGCATTTCCCTACTTTCTGGTACTACAACATGCTCCAGATTCATCTATTTCCTGCACACATTCCAGAATCTTCCATTTCTCCAAGAAGGCTCATTTTTTAAATTGGAGAACAGAATTAGAAACCAAGATATGGGTGCAGGTATCCTTGTTGTAACTGAGATGTGGTTGTTTTGAGGTTTTCTTGACTGACAGTGACAAAAATATATGATGGTACTAATCTGTTGTTGATCAGTTGCTATGTCCAGCTCTGCAAACCCATGGACTGCAGCATGCCAGGTTTCCCTGTACTTCATCATCTCCCAGAGTGTGCTCAAACTCACATCCATGGCATCGGTGATGCCATCCAACAATCTTCTCCTCTGTTGCCCTCTTTTCCTCCTGCCCTAAATCTTCCCCAGCATCAAGGTCTTTGCCAATGACTAGGCTCTTTGCATTAGGTGGCCAAAGTATTGGAGCTTCAGCTTCAGCATCAGTCCTTCCACTCCAGGGTTAATTTCCTTTAGGACTGACTGATTTGATCTCCTTGCTGTCCAAGGGACTCCCAAGAGTCTTCTTCAGTACCACAGTTCGCTCAACCTTCTTTATGGTCCAAGTCTTACATCCATACATGACTACTGGAAAAACCATAGCTTTGACTATATGGACCTTTGTTGGCAAAGTGATGTCACAGCTTTTTAATATCCTGTCTAGTTTTGTCATAGTTTTTCTTCCAAGGAGCAGGCATCTTTTAATTTCATGGCTGCAGTCACCATCCTGCAGTGGTTTTGGAGCCTAAGAAGTCAAAATCTGCCTCTGTCCCCATCCCTCCCCCCCCAATCTGTGTATATCTAACTATCTATAATATTTCTGTATATAATTATATATATATATATTAAACTAAACACGCTGTCTTAAATTCTAATCCATTACCACATGGATCATTCTAGGCCCCTCCCCTTCTGTATCTGTAAACTCCAATACCAACAATGAGAAACCTGGCTTCCAGGTTTTTATATATATAAAAGTATATATATTATTTAATATATTTAAATAAATAAATAAACAAATATTTAATATATTAAACATATATAAACATATAAATAAATTATATTATATTATAATTATATTCTAAAATATATAAGTTATAATATATATTACATATATATTTATATATATATATAAATTGTTAACCCATTTTCTGTTACTTTTTTCTGCCCTTGAATATTTTGATTTATTATTATTTTTAATCTTTACACATTTATCCAGGTGGCTATTTCTTCCCTTCTCTCTTTGTTCTACTACTTTCTTTGGATTTCTCTGGAAAATCCTCAAAATACTCTTTCCCCCAGCTTATATATGGTTTCTTCAATCAATAAGTTTTAATCTTAGAGGATGTGTATCAAGCTACTTCAATTTCTTTTGAATATGTCCAGATTACAAGAAATTAACCAATTAGTATCAGTCAAGAAGTCACTAAGAAAATAAAATTTCAGATTACTGACTAATTTTGAACCATTATATGCTCTTAAGATTTAAATAAATTGTTAATAAATATGCTCTTAATAAATGTTAAGCAAATTATATTTACATGAATTTTGAAATATACTTAAATTGTTTTATTTCTTTGATTATACACACTTTGGTTACAAACTGTTTCTGTTTCAACCACAGAAAAAAATTAGGTGGTATGTTTGGCATTGAAAAGAATGATAACCTCCATTACTGGGTCAGAAACTATATAAAGTTATGAAATATGATGTTATTTGTGATGTCTTTTCTTTCCTATGGAAATGGGGAACATAAGATGACTTTTGAAACACCTGAAGAAATATTTCAGTATATAGCTTTAGAGAATACAGAAGCAATGCAAAATATTTACTGCATAAATAATCTTTGTTCAAGATCCCATAGAATCTGTGTTCTAGGCATAATAGAGGGGCTGTCTCATTTACAAGAAAAGCTACAACAACAGCAAGATTATTGAAAATTTCTCTGGAAATACATGCTTATCTGAGATAAGAGTATAATCATTATATATATTTATTCATTTATTAAAACTTGCTAATGTTACATACAAAATCATTTCCATACATGTGAATTTCCATTCTTCAGTCTTTAAGGAACATATATGTAAACCACTGATTCTCTAAACATGCAGCATTTAATAGTTTGCTTATAAGGCATAGGATAGCCCACCAGAAAATTAGAATCATCTAGTTCAAAATGTCAGTATGATGAGGTTGAAAAACTCTGATCTAAGTAATTAACAATACTTTTTCATACTGTTGAGAATGGTGTATATATGCAGAAAGCCATTTAATTGGTATAGTCACTTCTGTAACCAACTATGTGGAGTTAGGCCAAAGTTTCAAGGTTAAGGGTAGTATTCTTACTTACTTTAGACATCAGCTGTGAGTTCAGGGGTATCCCAGGCCACTTGCACCTCTGATCATTTGGCTACAAATTCAGGGTTCCTCTTTAGTCCTTCAGGGTTTGGTAATTTACTGGAACAGCTCACAGAACTCTTTCAAACATTAAACATAGGATTAAAGTTTTATTATAGCCAAAATATACAAATCAGAACCAGCCAAAAGAAGAGACAGATAGGGTGAGATGGTTCCAGACATAAAGCTTCTATGTCCTCTCCCTGTGGACTCAGGACACATCTCTGTTTTGGCACATCAATTTGTGACAATATTCAGAGTATTGCCAAATAAGAAAGCTCACCTGACCTTCAATGCCCAGAAGTTTTATTGGGGTTTTATTACATAAGAATGATTTATCTGATTGCTGGCTATGTGGCTGACTTCAACCTCTAGAGCCCCTCTGCTTCCTAGAGATAAGGTTGATATCACATGGGTTGAAGCCCCAAAACAGTTTGGTCTTTCTGGAATGGCCAGTCCCAAAACTGAATCATCTTTTTAGTACAAGCTATCTAGGGCCTCATTTTATGAGTCATCTCATTAGCATAAACTAGCAGATTCTACCATGATAACAAAGATATTTCTATCACTTGGAAAATACCAAAGATTTTGTAGATTGTCTTCAAGGACAAAGACAAACCAATGTCCTTATTATTGCAGAATTGATTTTCTAGCTAGATGAATGTATAACAGAGAAATACTACCATTTTAATCTGAATATTTATCAAATATTTTTACCAACATTAAATTTTACAAATATAAACAGGAAGCAGTCAATTGAATCAATTTAAATCAGAGAAGATAAGTTGAGAGAACTAAAAAAAAAAATAATTTGGAAACTAATTTGCAACTTTCCATCTCTAATAAGACAAAAATAAAATAGTTTATAAGTTGTAGAATTTTGACTTAATCAATTTGGCAACATCAGCTGGATCATCGGAAAAACAAGAGAGTTCCAGAAAAACATCTATTTTTGCTTTATTGACTACGCTAAAGCCTTTGATTTTGTGGCTTACAACAAACTGTGGAAAATTCTGAAAGAGATTGGAATACCAGACCACCTAACCTGCATCCTGAGAAATCTGTATGCAGGTCAAGAAGCAACAGTTAGAACTGGACACAGAACAGCAGATTGGTTCCAAATCGGGAAAGGAGTATGTCAAGGCTGTATACTGTCACCCTGCTTATTTAACTTATACGCAGAGTACATCATGAGAAAGCCGGGCTGGATGAAGCACAAGCTGGAATCAAGATTGCCAGGAAAAATATCAATAACCTCAGATATGCAAATGACACCACCCTTATGGCAGAAAGCAAAGAACTAAAGAGCCTCTAGATGAAAGTGAAAGAGGAGAATGCAAAAGCTGGCTTATAGCTCAACATTCAGAAAACTAAGATCATGGCATTCAGTCCCATCACTTCATGGAAAATAGATGGGGAGAGAATGGAAACAGTGAGAGACTTTGTTTTTTTGTGCTCCAAAATCACTGCAGATGGTGACTGCAGCCATGAAATTAAAAGACACTTGCTCTTTGGAAGAAAAGCTATGACCAATCTAGACAGAATATTAAAAAGCAGAGACATTACTTTGCCAACAAAGGTCTGTCTAGTCAAAGCTATGGTTTTTCCAGTAGTCATGTATGGATGTGAGAGTTGGACTATAAAGAAAGATGAGCACAGAAGAACTGATGCTTTTGAACTGTGGTGTTGGAGAAGACTCTTGAGAGTCCCTTTGACTGCAAGGAGATCCAGCCAGTCTATCCTAAAGGAAATCAGTCCTGAATATTCGTTGGAAGGACTGATGCTGAAGCTGAAACGCTAATATATTGGCCACTTGTTGCAAAGAACCAACTCATTGGAAAATACCCTGATGCTGGGAAAGATTGAAGGCGGGAGGAGAAGGGGACGACAGAGGACGAGATGGCTGGATGGCATCAATGACGCTTGGACGTGAGTTTGAGTAAGCTCCGGGAGTTGGTGATGGTCAGGGAAGCCTGGCGTGCTGCAGTCCAAGGGGTCGCAGAGTCGGACACAACTGAGCGACTGCACTGAACTGACTGGGAAGACTTTTTCTTACAATTGTAGGTATATACTATTGAAATTAAAATAAGATAAATGATTTTGAAATCTATGAGAGGTATATTATAGAATGTATTCATGGAATGAAAGGGGCATTTAGAAGACCTTTGGAATGGAAAATTTAGAACAATGCAAGATGTCAGTCACTCAGTCTGTTCTCTTTAGTAAACATCAGGATGTTTGAAGTCGCTCAGTCGTGTCCGACTCTTTGTGACTTCATGGACTGTAGCCCACCAGGCTTCTCCATCCATGGGGTTTTCCAGGCAAGAATGCTGGAGTGGGTTGCCATTTCCTTCTCCAACAGGGTGTATAAGACTCAGATATTAACTGCTAAGGCACACAGGTTATGAAAATGTATAGTTGCTAAAGTATTCAAAGCTAAAGCAACATATCTGGCCAGATACAGCTTATTTGTGCTAACTTAGAACAAATAAGGTATTTATAAAAATTTCAAGAAGGTAGAAGTGATGTATAGTGTTACTATGAAAGTGAAAGTGTTAATTGCTGTGTTGTGTCCAACTCTTCCTGAATCCCATGAACTGTAGCCTGCCAGGCTCTTCTGTCGGTAGAATTCTCCAGGCGAGAGTTCTGGAGTGGATACCCATTTCGTTCTCCGGTATCTTCCCAACCCAGAGCCTGAACCTGGGTGTCCTGCATTGCAGGTAGATTCTGTACAGTTTGAGCCACCAGTGATGTATGCATGCAAAAACTGTGTGAGAGCAGAAAGGAGAAGCAGAATAAATTGTAAACAAACAAATTAAAACCTGCATAACGTACTTCGGTGGAAGGCTATTTGAAAACTACCAGGATAAACAGAATATCAGTCTTTTGAGAAAAAGGCCATTAAGGCAAGAAGAAGCACTACAACACCTGGAAAGTGTCTAGTTAACCAAGATTTCAGGAAGAAACAATAGCTTTCTTTTGTCCCTAAAGTTATAAAATTGGGGGTGTAGGGTGGGATATTGTAGTTGAATGAGGACAAATAAGTATTTTCTAGAGCATAATACAGATGAATATGGATGGAAAAATGTATCTAACTTTTAAAGGAAGAAGAAAAGGATTTAATTTTCAGTTAAAAATTCTGGTTTGTGTCACAGAGGAAATACTAAGTAATGTATGTCTAAATATTTTTTATAAAATACCATTCCTTTAAAAGTTCAATAAACTATGCTTCAAGTATTACCCTGCTTGGTTGTTTCAAAAGTAAATGTCTTCTCAAAGATCTTTCTGCCTTCTGATCCTAGGACTCTAACCATCATAGACATACAATATTTTATGGACTCCAAACAGAAGGGTGAGAGTTCTTTGGGAAAATATATTAATCTCTACAATAGGAGTGCTTGGATGACTTGATTTATGACATTTCTTTGACATTTTGCACACCATTTGGGTTTTTGCTTTGACTCACTTGTGTGATGAGAAAGAAAAATATCAAATTTGTTGATTTATGGTTTGTGTTGTAATTACAGTTGAATTCACTTTTATGCTGAATTTCTTTAAGTGTTACTAGAATATAATAGTAGATTAAAAGGTATCAAGCAGTTAGCCCTTAAGGTCTTAATATATATTTGTTAATTTATTAAAATTCTTTTAATATCATTGTCTTTGCATTGGTTCCTATAAGCCAAACAGCCTGTAATCAACTGGGCCCATTCTGAGCTCTTCACAGTCATTATTTATATACCTCCTACCCATATTCTGAGACTGAGAACATACTTTTCTCTGTTTGAAAAATATAATCATCATTAGGTTTTACAAAGTTACTCTCTGCTATCTTTTTTTAAAAATAAGACATACTCCATGAATTTTTATCAGTTGGCTTACTATAAGAATATATCAAGCAATTTGTACATTGGATAAAGAGCAAAAAAATATTGTAGAGGGATAGTGTAGCAACCTATTAATAAAATTAGGAAGGTTTCAGAGATGGCCTTTTGATAAGCAAGTGAATTTTATTAGGAGTGTGGGTAGGGTGACAACTATAATGAATGACTAGGGATTCCTATGAGTAGTAGTAATAAAGAACTGGAGAGCTGGGGAAATAAATGTGAAACTCTAATAATACATACTATTTCCTAATTTGAGGTTGACTAGTATCTGTATGTTATACATGTGAATATATCTAAACATATTATATGTATGTATATATTTATGGGCTTCCCCAGTGGTTCAGTGGTAAAAAACCCACCTGTAATGCAGGAGACACAGGAGACTCAGGTTCCTGAGTCAGATCCCCTGGAAGAGGGCATGCCAACCCACTCTAGTATCCTTGCCTGGAGAATTTCATGGATAGAGGAGCCTGGCGAGCTACAGTCCATGGGGTTACAAAGAGTCGGACACGACTGAGCAACTAACACTGATGGTTTCTCAAGTCTTTGGCACACATCTTCATATCTAAGTAGGAAACCAGTAAAATAACAATTTTGTTTTCTCATAGAAGTTTTACATTATAGGTTTAATGGTAATGCATGCTTGCAAGCATGCTAAGTCACTTCAGTCGTGTCCGACTCTGGTGTGACCCTATGGACAACAGCCCATCAGGCTCCTCTGTCCACAGGATTCTCTGGGTGAGAATACTGGAGTGGGTTGCCATTTCCTTCTCCATTAGTGGTAATAGCAATATTAAATCACAAAAGGCTTACCATTGTCCTGGTGTTATTGCTAGTAAAAATTCTACAAACTATAATATGGTATTAGTCCGTTTGCCTTTGTATTAGCATATTTCTATATGTGTAGTTTAGTCCTTAATGCATTTATTTATATTTCACTCAATATTTAAACATAATTTTTCTTCAAATTTTATTTATCTGAATACATTATTTTACCTAGGGTCCAAGCATTGTTAAAAATACATCATATTTATTACTTTATTGTTTTCACAAAAGGCAACATTTCCTCCTTACTTTTTAGAATCATTTTGTTTCCTAAGATGAGTTGTTGAAGCCTTCTAGGAAATTAAGGCATATTGTAACTAAAGCAAAAAAATATACCTGAATTTTTCAAACTTAAAAGTGGTAACTGAAAAAAAAAAAAAGTGGTAACCAACTACTAGTAAATTTTCAGGTACAATATTCTTTTCTAGTGGTATTGTTAATTTTATTGAGCATCTAGTTTAGCATTTAGACCTTCTCATCGTTACTGCACCTCTTTCAGTGACTCCATATTCTTCCAGACTATTGTTTCTTCTGACACCAAATACCTAAATGGAAACATCTAAATTTGGTCATTGACATTTGGAACCAGGGCTGGTGCCCACCATGGGAGCAATTGGTATTTAACTGCTGGCACTCCCTGTTCTGTTTGTGCTCAGTAAAGAGGTCTTCTTTTAAGCCTTACTTTGCACCACACATAAAAATAACAAAACAAGCACATCAATTATAAATTAATATAAACTGCATAGTTAATTAATAAAAAATTGAGAAGGGAGAGTTGTTTTGATCTACTTCTGAAGCAGTTCACAAATGGTAATGCAGGTAAATATACATTAAAAAATTCTGGTTTTGTTTGTTTTTTCCCTGAGAGAAATAATCACACTAACTCACCGTACTAACTTTGAAGGTAAATTAAACCATTTCCACAATGGAAGAAAGAACAGTCACTTCGAAAGTTTCCTCTCAGCAGTTGTTTTCTATAAGGATTAATTCTTATAGAAACCTTTATAATTACCACTGAGTCTCCAATCTGGTTTCAAACATTCCTAATTTTATTTTCTTTTAAACGTAACTCTGTGATTGATTTAACATATTACATAGTCCTAGGTTATTCATATTTGTGGATTTTTGTTCACAAAGAGAATTTCACTAAACACCAAATGCAAGGTTGTCTGTATCTAGATTCGCTGTCTCTAGGAAAGAAAGAAGATCCTTAAGATGAAGTCAATTTAGCAGGCACTGATTCAAAAGCAAAATGACCCAAAGAAAACAATCAAAACAGAACAAAGCACTCGTGTTTCATATAGTTGGTGCATTGTCATTCAAAATTCAGTAATGACTAGATTCATAAGCACTGCAATTTTTTTTGACAGATAGTTTTTGAAACTAAAACGCATGTACAAAATTTTGATTGCTATTCTTCTTTAGCAGAAATAATTTTGTTACTACTTTTAACCGAATCTCATTACTGAATCCCTTTAGGGAAGAAGTGGGGCAGATATGAATAAAATGAAGAAAACAGGAGTACTTGCTTAAAGTAATACAGGAATGGATCCTAAAAGTATATTATTTTTATATTTTATGTTTACATTTTATATTATTCTATTAAAATACTTGTTTGGGGTATCAAAAACACAATATGCACATTATACATTCCTCTTAGATAAAACGTTGATTAAGTAGTTTTATTCAAGTGATTAAGTTACTTAATCAAATCATCATTCTATTTTTAGAGAAATAAAGGAGAGAAAGAGACTTTAAAAACTTACAATACTAAGATTATAAGTATTGATTTTTTTAAAAAAGAACTTCAATCAGTCATCTCAAAGGGAAAGGATTGTTTTAATGAATAGTCCACAACACTTCACTGCATTTTTAAAAGTTAAATTTATATGGTGGGTACCAAATTATACAATATAAAATACTTTAATAAAATAATATGAAATTAACCTTACTAAGAACCTAGTAGTGATGTTTATTTATAATATATTACACTATGTAATTACAAAGTTGTCCATAGTTACCAGCTTACACATAATTAATTAAATATGAGTTTGTTTCACAGAGTAGATAACCAATTTTAAAATGGCTAAAGAGGGCAATAATAGTAAGCACAGAGCTAACTAATCTCTACAAATCAACAGAAAATTTTATTCAACCTTCTGAAGGCCTAATACTGTGCTGTTGTATTTAGACAAAGATATGATACAGATTATTAACATTTCTAAATTGTACATCACGAAGAGTGAATATTTATGTTTAGGAAGGAGAGAAATGTGTGAAAACGTTCTTTGGAAGAGGTGAAAAATCCATTTTTAAATGTTTCCTTGGTAAACAGTGTACAAAGCATGAATTTAGAAATATGAGGTTGTTCTTCTAGTTTATTTTGTAAAACATCTTGAACACATCAAATGTAGGACATATGCACAAGCAAATAGGAATAATAAAATATTATGTTACCCATTAAGTAAAATACATCAAGAGAAGCATATTTGACATGTGTCCTATAAATCATATAAAAATAGATTGCCGAATTGAAATTTAAATACCAGCTATTAAATGAAAAATTACTGTGCTATAATTCTGCAACTATATGAAGTAAACTCTAATCACCAGCGAGTAATTGGTAGTCTCCTTTTTATGAGTACCATTCTCTAGTAAGAATAGTATTGGCAAAGAAAACACTAGCTGCAGTAATAAATCCCAACATATCAGCGACTTACCACAATAGTGATGCATTTCTCACACTTGTAACAACAACTGAGGCTACTCCTGATCAGCATTAATTTCCATTTTATGGTTTGACCATCCCCTAGGTTCTCAGGCCATCTGAATCGAGGAAGTACATGGGGAAAGATCAAGGGGAGCCATGCCTACTTCTCAATTGCCACAGCCAAGAAGCAGCACAGATCTCTTTCATACTCCTTAGGTGAGTGTTTGGACGTGTTGCCATAGGTTGGGCAAGTACTCTGTGCTGCAGAAGCAGAGATGCCAATATTGGTGGGTAGTTAGTCACCTCTGTTACCTGAATAAAATATAGCCAATTTGTTTTCTATGTAGAAACAATTAGGATAAAAATTTCAAATCTTAAGGAAAAGCTGGAAATAAAGGCTTACTAATTCATTCAACACACACACACACATGCACACACACACACACTTTCTACTATGTGCCTCTGCTTGTAGGCTTAATTCCAACAGACCTGGAATTAGCTGGAGCTGTTCCACTGAAATAAGAAATGTCCCTGCATGACACTAATCCCTAGGAATGACATGAAATGTACTGATAATAGTGTTGACTTGTAACTGTAGATTCTAGGAGATTTGAGGCAGTTTGTACCAGCTTATCAGCATTGTATTTGGTAGCAGGAGATTCATAATTTGTCCAGGGTCTCGGTGAGACACAAGAAATCCCAGCAGAGTCTCTATTTTAAGTGTCCTGGTTCTGAGGTGTTCTCTGCACACATCTGTGGTTCCTGATCTGAGCAAAAGAAGTGTGTGCATGTCAGCCTTTCAGAGAGAGAGGGCAGTGGTACTCACCTGGCCTTTGCAGCCTTCTCCTTAGACAACCTTTGCTGTCATGCATATCCTGACTTGATGTTGTTGTGTTCTTCCCTTTTTAGATAAATAACTTCAGGTATGTAAGCACTGCCATTTTGATTCTTGTGTGTCTTCCTCAGCCATCCAAGCCTGTTTAACTGTTAAGTTCAGTCAATCAGTTGTGTCCGACTCCTTGCGACCCCATGGACTGTAGCCTGCCAGGCTCCTCTGTACATGGGAGTTTCCAGGCAAGAATGCTGAAAGTCCCATCCATAAGTGAAGTTACATACAGTTTTAGTTATTATGGAAATAATAATGTGTGATAAAGGGAAAATTTTTTTTTTAAAACCTACTGTTTTATTAGGAATCCTATGATTTCAGATAATGATAAGACTACCTGAAGGGAATAAAATATGGCAGTAGAATTGGGAGTTACTGGAAATGGGGAGAAGCTAACTATGGTGTTTAATGAAAGCTTCTGAGAGAATGAGTCATTGTAGTAAATCATTAAGATAGGAAAAAAAAGAAAAGATAAAACAGTAATGTCAAGATCTGGGATAAAAGTGACCCTTGTGTAGAAAATTGTTGGAATGAAGACTAATTGATTGCACTTATATTTAGCATTCTGAAAACTGAAACTTCTGCCCATGTTGATCAATAAACTTGATTAAGCTTCAAAGAGGGTCACTCTGGCTGAGGAAGAGAGAGCAGGAGGAAGAGATGAGCACCCAGTCAGAGAGCACTCCTGGGACCAGAGCATGTAGGGCCTTGTGATCCATGGCAAGGATTTTGCTTGTCATTTTAGTTGATATGGTGCTTTCCTCGTGGGTTAGATGGTAGAGAATCTGCCTGCAATGCAGGAGACCTAGGTTCGATCCCTGAGTTGGGAAGATCCCCTGGAAAAGGGAATGACTACTCACTCCAGTATTCTTACCTGGAGAATTCCATGGACAGAGGAGCCTGGCGGGCTACAGTCCATAGGGTTGAAAAGAGTCGGACACAACTGAGTGACTGACAGTTTCACTTTCACTTAGTTACTATGGAAAAGTTTGGATGGTTTTAATCCTTGGATAATGTTATAATTTAAATTTTGTGAAGAGATCAGACTAAAAAACTTTACTTGCTGCCATTCTATAAATATCTATTAATCTACAGTTATTTAAATTAATTTGGTATTTACTTTGGAAAGAGAAGTCTTATGACATCACCGTAGCTAATTTATCACATTCCTTGATCAATACAGATAAATTTCAAGTTCCAATTTTCTCATTGCTTTGTATAGATATAAAATCTCTTATTATAACTAATGTTGTTTTGAAGATTTGTATTTATAGCTTTATCTAGCACAATAAGAGGGGCTCAGATGGTAAAGAATCTGCCTGCAATGCGGGAGACCTGGGTTCGAACCCTGGGTTGGGAAGATCCCCTGGAGGAGGGCATAGCGACCCACTCCAGTATTCTTGCGTGGGGAATCCCCCATGGACAGAGGAGCCTGGCGGACTACAGTCCATGGGGTTGCAAAGAGTAGGACACAACTGAGTGACTAAGCACAGCTCAGCACAATAAGAACTACTAATCACTTTTTTCAGGAATTAGGTATATTTTAAAGGGAATCGGTTCCTTTTTCACTTTCTAAATGATGGGAGTCTCAGCTGAACATAAATGTTTCAAAGTTAATATCGAGGAGTATTTTACCTTGTTACTTAACGGACTGCTTTTAAGGGCATTATAATGACTCTTCGGTGATTACAGCCATGAAATTAAAAGACTCTTGCTCCTTGGAAGGAAAGTTATGACCAACCTAGATAGCATATTAAAAAGCAGAGACATTACTTTGCCAACAAATGTCCGTCTAGTCAAGGGTATGTTTTTTCCAGTGGTCATGTATGGATGTGAGAGTTGGATGGTGAAGAAAACTGAGTGCCGAAGAATTGATGCTTTTGAACTGTGATGTTGGAGAAGACTCTTGAGAGTCCCTTGGACTGCAAGGAGATCCAACCAGTCCATCCTAAAGGAGGTCAGTTCTGGGTGTTCATTGGCAGGACTGATGCTGAAGCTGAAACTCCAATACTTTGGCCACCTCATGCGAAGTGTTGACTCATTGGAAAAGACCCTGATGCTGGGAGTGATTGGGGGCAGGAGGAGAAGGGGACGACAGAGGATGAGATGCCTGGATGGCATCACCAACTCAATGGGCATGAATTTGAATAGTGATGGGAGTTGGTGAGGGACAGGGAGGCCTGGCATGCTGAGATTCATGGGGTCACAAAGAGTCAGACACGACTGAGCGACTGAACTGAACTTAATGACTCTTCAAAAAGTAGCTTTACAAAAGGTGTTGTTAGAAGAGTGTGTTACAAAATTGAAAGAAAGTTATTTTAATTTTGCTTCTTCAAAATATATATATCCCACTGATTCTAAGGAGGACAGTTTATCCCCACATTTTAGCATCTCAGAAGTAGGGTACATCTTTCAGTCAATGATAAAATATAGTTTAACTAGAGTTTTTTTCTTTAATAATGGTCTTTAAAATAATGGTGTTTTTGCATTTGATGATATCTTATGTTGAGGAAATTGATTATATTTCCAGTGGTAAATGACATAATTCAGAAAAGCCCTAAAGGTAAAAGAAAGTATAATTTACCACTTGATTATATATTAGACTAATGGGTAAGAATTAAATATTAATTTTTTAGAATCAACAAGTCCTTGCTGTGTTTTGTTTCTATTGTTCTTTGATAGGGAAAAACTCCAGAAATTTTTCAGTTGAATATTCTTATTTTGTAAGGTGGAAAGTTTTTTTTCTATAAAAATATGATGACAAAATTGCAATTTTGCAGCACCTTTCAGTTTTGTTTTGTCTTTTAAAAGAGAAATGGTAAAGGGAAGATTGTCTCTGATTAGCTAGATACTATTTATTCAGAAGTCCCCAAACTTCCACTTAACAGGTAGATGAATTAAGTCCATAGAAGTATCATGATTTGTCTAAAGTTATATAAGAAGTCAATGGTAGAACCATATTTCTTTATGCGAACAGTGTTGTTTTCCATGAAAACATTAGGTATTCTTTTGAAGAAACATTTTGCAAAACTGGTAGGCAGAATTATTAGTGAAGGCACACTTACACTTTTAAAAACTTGGAATATCTCAAACTTTATGCCGTGAAACAATAATATCAACTGTGATTTTAATAGGTGATCTGAAAAGTAATTTCTGTGATCAAAATATTTGTCAAATGCTGAAGTTTTTTAATTCGTTACTCTTAGTTTCTGTTTCAGGAGTTTCTTTTTTATATATAGGTATGCAGAAACTACTTCATATTTAAATTTAAAACATTTGACTATGAATATGTATTTAAAACAAAATCTTGATATTCTACTAAATATTATTTGTTCTGTGATACTTATTTTTCCCCAAATTCTATTAAATGCACTATATTGTGAGAGATTATATTAGTAGCTTTGTTCTAATAAAGCTTACTCATGGACTTTACATTTTATTTGTGCAAGATTTTAGTAAGATTTAATGAGATTATCTCTATGTCTGTTCTTCCTTGAATGTTCCCTTGATGGCATCAGCTCCCTGAAGCATGGCTCCATTTCTTCTGCACGTAAGGCCTTGAGTTTGACATGCAAATAAGATAGTCATTGGCTATTGTTGTGAATTGTATGTTTTTGAACCTCTCCAATTCATATGTTGAATCTTAACTCTTTTTTTTTTTTGAAATTCTGTTACTGTGGTGATATTAGGGGTGGGGGAGGGGTGGGATGATTAAGTCAGAAGGGTGGAATCCTTATAAAACAGACAGAGCTCCCTCATCTTTTCTGCTGTATGAGGTCACAGCAGAGACAGCCTCCTATGGATAAAGAGGCAGGCCCTCACCAGACACAGAATCTGCTGGTGGATTGACCTTAGACTTCTCAGCTCCCAGACTGTGAGAAATAAATGTTTATTTTATGTGTCAGCCACCTTGTTTATGATATTTTTGTTTTAGCAACCTGCATGGACTAAGACAGTTATCCTAACATGGTTTGCTTTCCAAGTGAGATGTAAACTTGGAGGTCAGGATGGTTAGAGTGGAGAGGAAGTACCAGCAAAGCAAATGCAGGCACCATGAAGCAGCCTCGATAGAACAAATAATGGTGGTGTCCTGTGACCACCCACACAGCAAGTCCTGAAATCTGTAAATTTTAATCTATATTGCAACTGTTTGGGGTCTTTGTGAAACATAGGTTAAGTTTAGGTGCCTACTCACTGATTGTATAATTTCTGATTATCAAAATGTATATTTTTAAAATATGTTTTAGTTAAATATGGGACTTGTTTGGAAACTAGAAAGAAACAATATATAAAAATATCTATAAAACCAAAACCTTATGAAATATTGTTGTTACTTGAGCCTGGTTATGTTCCTTTAAACTGACATTACATAGTGAAGTTAACCATAGCTGAGGATTTCATAAAAATATACAAAGCTGTGAAATTCATCCTTTTAATAATATTTGAGAACATTATTAATAAAGTCAGACTACTTCATCATAAGTGAAAAAGTTATAAATGATAATGGAAGTATAATGAACATTAATTTCTGACTTTGCCAATAACTTTCTTCCTACAGTGTTTCAAATGTTAGGATTTCGTTAGTTTTTCAGCTTTGGTGGCATGACTGCTTGAGGGTAAAGTGCCAATTTTTCTAGGACTTGAAATGTTTAGGAAATTTAGTCTTTAGGCAAGATAGTTTATTTTTAATGCATGTGGCTCTGCTTCTGACTTAGAGTGCTCCTTTGGCATGCTTGGTGTTACAAATGTCTTCTTGATGTCTGGTATGTAAAATTTGCTCATGCTTCACTTCAGGAACAAGGGGAGCCCTTGCATGAACGTGACTGGTTTGATTAGAAAAAATGCAGAAGACCAGATATGTATTTTGTCCTTCATTCCTTTTCTGTCCTCTCTCCCTGTTTTCTTGCTTTCTGTAATATGGTTTAATTAGTCAATCCTGAAGTACAGTAAAACTGTCTACTGTGATCTCTCAATATGAAAAGGATAGGCCTGAAAGGAGAAGAGGGTAAAGCTCATGTGAATCTCATCCTACAAATGTCCAGATGCTTCTAAGAAGCTTATAATTGTTCTTTCATGTATTTTCTTTGTTAAAGATTTATTATTATCATATAGAACTTTCACAGAATGTGGCAGCATTATGACAAAAAAAGCTCAAAAACTAATAAACAAAAATTCCTATTCATTTTTCAACTTTAAAATCAGATATTCAAAGGAAAAACACATTCATGCTTTAGATAATTACCATTTGTTCTTGCTTAAACTATTGCTGACTTTGCACTGAGGAACAGAATGAAAGGCCAGTTTATTCTTGCAGGCTTTTCTACCCTGCTATCTCATGCAGTTGGGAGAAATCTCTAATATTCACTTCTTCAGTTCATTTCAATTCATAACATTTCAGTTCAGTGTTAATATGATCTGGGTCATTGGACTCTTTAATCAATAGAAATTGATGAGGCCCGATGAGAAGTTCAGGCAAGGCTTTATTGGGACTCATGCTTCTGTGGGAGGGAGTGAAAACGTGTAACAGGTGACCTTGGTTGCTCTCTGAGGAGGGCAGGCTGGTCCCTTAAATGGGGTAAAAGTAGGGGCACATCGGTGGGTCAGGGTAGAGGGGTAGCCAAGTGGTCTGCCCACTCCTTGATGGTGCTGAAAGCAGGGATCATGGCAGTATCATCCTTGCTTTCGCTCCTGGAAACTCAGAAGGGGCAGTTGGTTTGTGGCCTTTTTGTATTTTGTTGTGCATACCTGACTGCACAGACATACAGTTATAGTCTCTTCGAGTGATATTAGGGGTGGGGGAGGGGTGGGATGATTAAGTCAGAAGGGTGGAATCCTTATAAAACAGACAGAGCTCCCTCATCTTTTCTGCTGTATGAGGTCACAGCAGAGACAGCCTCCTATGAATAAAGAGGCAGGCCCTCACCAGACACAGAATCTGCTGGTGGATTGACCTTAGACTTCTCAGCTCCCAGACTGTGAGAAATAAATGTTTATTTTATGTGTCAGCCACCTTGTTTATGATATTTTTGTTTTAGCAACCTGCATGGACTAAGACAGTTATCCTAACATGGTTTGCTTTCCAAGTGAGATGTAAACTTGGAGGTCAGGATGGTTAGAGTGGAGAGGAAGTATTCTTTGTATTCTGTTGCTAGGGGAGACTTTTGTCCAGGTATTAAGTATAAGCACTTTGGTAAAGGGTACCAGGTCCCAACCCAGCTCACTGTAGTTTAATTTAAATTAGTTCAGTTTTCCAACAGTATATTAGAAACCATTGAGAAGGGAACAATGAACAAGTTGAGTACAATATAAAAAAAATCTGATATTTTAGTCCAATAGATGTTTGTGGACATCTATTTTCCAAACATTGTTGTCTTGGTAACTATACCTGTTTTCCCTCCAGGGGATCACACATTCTTCCCTCTTATCTCATGTGTTTCCAGTGGCATTTACTTCATCCAGAAAGACCTAATCCACACAGCATATTGTATTGTTCAGGCTACTACGGTGGGTTTAAGGAAAACCATCAAAGCCATTAGAACAATGGGACAAAATGACAGGGAAAAATCTCATTGTTTTTGTTTGGTTTTGAAACTTTCAAACAGTTCTTTCCAAAACTATTTGAGAATAAAACACATAGAAGACATGTAGTGGAGAAACAGAGCAACCAGTTTCTTGTAATATAGTTTGAGCTATGGGTTCAGCCAAGACCTGAGATTTTAGATAAATAAAGTCCACGATTCCAGAATGTTCACTTTTTTCTGCTGAGGTTAGTTTGAGCTGGGTTTCTTTTATTTGCCAAGCAACATATTTTAAGAGATACACTAGATATAAAAACAGTGAAGCAATTTATACAGGAAAATCAGTATCAAGAGGGATTAATAAATAATTTTTTCTTGAAAATCAAGAATATTGAGCTCAAACACATCTATAAATTGTAGACAATTTATGTGTGGGTCTTGTTTTTCTTAATTCAATTTGATAGTCTGTGTCTTTTAATGGGCATATTTAGATTACTTTCATTATGGTGATTATTAATACAGTTAGATTAATATCTACTCAACTCTGTAACTGTATATCAGGTAAAAGGATTTTAGTGTGAGGATTATTTTTATCTGGCTAGGAGTTAGACCATGTTTATTGGTTGCTGTGATTGTATTGTCAGAGCCTACAATTTCTTCTAATGTTTTTGTTTCTGATTCATCTGTTGTTTTTGAGCTTTTCTAGAGGTTCTTTGGACTTCTCTGGTGGCTCAGACAGTAAAGCGTCTGCCTACAATGTGGGAGCTGCTGCTAAGTCGCTTCAGTCGTGTCCAACTCCTAGAGACCCCGTGGACTGCAGCCTACCAGGCTCCTCCCTCCATGGGATTTTCCAGGCAAGAGTACTGGAGTGGGTTGCCATTGCCTTCTCCGACAATGTGGGAGACCTGGGTTCAGTTCCTGAGTTGGGAAGGTCTCCTGGAGAAGAAAATGGCAACCTACTCTAGTATTCTTACCTGGAAGATCCCATGGACAGAGGAGCCTAGATTCTTTAAAAAGGTCTGAGGCTTACCGTTCTTTCAGCTTCAATCCCTTGTTATTACACCAGAGCCCTGCTGATGTAACAGTAAGCTGTAGAAGGAGAAGGGTTCAGTAGTCCTATGATTGGGTATCAGTCTTTAAATGAACCTGAATTGGGTATTTTTCTTTCCCAGGTTGGTTACTCTTTGGTTAAAAACTCCAGTTGGCTTAGTCTCTGGTAAAATATGTTTCTTTGAGGGAAGAAGGAGGAGCTCATAAAGTACAAAGGGATTTCTCTCTAATGTTTACAGTGGCAGAAATAGGCTTCCTAGAGGTAAAACTCACAAAAAGATTTGTGGAGAGGCTAATACTGGCCCTCTGCAGAGTTTTTGACTCCCAAACTCATCTACACTGAGCCTGCAACAATTCACCAGTTACAATCTAAAGTCGTCTTACTGATGTTTCCAGCTGTGATAGCTGACCCTAGGTGCTGGGACTACCCCTGGGTTTTACTCCTGGTAAGCTGTGATTCTCTGTTTTTGTTTATTTGTCTGTCCAGATTCTGGGCAATGGATTCTGAGAAATAGAATTCAATCTATTGAATTGATTCCGTTCAATCTAAAAATAGATTCAATCTATTTTCAATAGATTCCTCATTTCTCTGATGCATCTATGAAGAGCGGTCGATTTCAGTTTTTTTTTTTTTTTTTTCTTTCTTTCTTCCTGGCCTGAGTGATGACTTCTGAGCTGTTTACATGTTGGTCCAGAAAGTAGAAGTCCTCAACCACTCTCTTTCCAATTGTGCTGCTGCCGCTGCTGCTAGGTCGCTGCAGTCCTGGCCGACTCTGTGCGACCCCAGAGACAGCAGCCCACCAGGCTCCCCCGTCCCTGGGAGTCTCCAGGCAAGAACACTGGAGTGGGTTGCCGTTTCCTTTTCTAATGCATGCATGCATGCTAAGTCGCTTCAGTTGTGTCTGACTCTGTGCGACCCCATAGACAGCAGCCCTCCAGGCTCCTCTGTCCCTGGGAGTCTCCAGGCAAGAACACTGGAGTGGGTTGCCATTTCCTTCTCCAGGTTCCAACTGTGAGTTTTTCTTAATTATTTTTAGAAGCTTTGAAGGAATCCTGGTCTTAAAAATCTTCATGGTGGAAGATTATGTTACTGAAAGAAGCCTTAATTTGTGTGAGCCTTAAGGGTAAATCTAGATTAATATTCATTGAACATTATTATGTGCCAGGCAGCTTGGGAGGTGTTTTCACATGTTTTTTTGGTGTGCATTTTGTGGTGCTCATATGAGGCTGCATAGAGCTTAACAGGTCGGTTTCCCGACCAGATTTCCTGGATTTGAATCCTAGCTTCAGCAGTTACTGTTGAGTTGGCCCTTGGCAAATGTCTCAGGCTCTCCTCTCTGTCTCAGTTTCTCTACCTATGAAGGAAAATAGTGCCTGAAAATTAAAAATAAAATGCAATGAGTGAAATTTTAGTTGCACATACAAGAAATTTACCAAGTTTTATAAAAGCGTATATGGGAACATTTTCTATACTGCCAGAGAAAATCATTTTGATATCATGTAATGGTATGGTGTCATGTGTAGTTCCCTGAAGGAGCAAATGGCAACCTGCACCAGTATTCTTGTCTGGAAAATTCCATGGACAGAAGAGCCTGGCAGGTTACAGTCCATGGGGTTACAGAGAGTCAGATGTGACTGAGCATCCAGTGTTATGGTGACTGCACATTCATTATTCAGTTGAGTTTTTATCAGTTTAAGCAGAAAACACATTTCTTTTAAAGCCATAAAGTGGCATGCCAATGACTATTCAGTGTTGTCAATTAGGATATGTGCTATGTTGACAAGCAGATGTGCCGTTGGACATTAAAGGAGTTGACTAAATCAGCAACCCAATCTTAGACTCTAGCTACAAGATCTTATAAAACAACAAAGACAAGAGATATTTATAGATTATTTATATACCATTTTATAAAATATAAACATATATTTAAATTTTTTATTTTGATCTTCATATTATATAATATGGAATACATTATTTCAGTAATAAGAGCCTAAAGTGGTAATGTTAATGATAAAGAAACCATTGTCAGTTTCAAAATAGAACTATTATCAAAGAAGGAAGGATGTGAGGCTACACTATTGAAATCATCCTCGAAGTTAATGTCGTTGTTGTTGTGGAAGATTAAGAGGTTGTATGTGTTTTCCATTGTCGGATTAATGAGGTTATTGTGTTTTAATATCTTAAAAAATATATTTCAATATCCTATAAATACTGAAATTATTGATTTTTTATAGTTAGCCTTTATTTGAGAGGGGATAATATATACTTAATTGTTAGTGTGTGCTTCATATTTGTTTTCTCAATATACAGTCACAGCGGACAAGCTCCATTGTTTATCCACATTTTACCAATGAGATGGAGGCTCATGGAGGTTAGATTTATACAACTAGTATAAACGACAGACCAGACACAGAATCAATATAGTATGACTTAAAATTTCTTGTTCTTTCCACCACATCACAGTGCCAAATATCTGAAGTATCATAGCATTTCATGGTTTATGGATTCTTTGAAATCATCAGTCCAGCCATCCATCTGATACCCAATTTAGGATCTCTCAACCAGGAACCTTTTTAATCCAACTATTGCTAAAGTAACACCAACATCAGGAAGTGAACATCTCTGCGAAAATAACACTCATAAAGGAGGATAAAGAATACAATATCTGTAAGGCTTATTTTGTTTTCTTCTAAAACTAACTGACTCAGGCCAATTTAAATTGGTATCTATTGTATCCGTAGCATTTATTCAGACCATGTGAATTCATTGCTTTCCCTGTGGCTCAGACAATAAAGAATCTGTCTGCAATGCAGGAGACCTGGGTTCAGTTCCTGAGCCAGGAAGATCCCCCTGAGAAGCGAATGGCACCCCACTCCAGTACTCTTGCCTGGATAATTCCATGGGTAGAGGAGCCTGGCCAGTTACAGTCCATGGAGTTGCAAAGAGTTGGACACTACTGAGTGAATAACACTATCCTGCTATCTATACCGTGTCTAAAGGGAGTGAATGGCATTGGCTGTTTTCCACTAGGACGTATAAGTTTACTTCTGATAGAAAAGTCTCATAGCAGATAATGTTCTTTGCTTTTTTTTCTGAAGGCAAGGAAAAAAGAATGGTTAAAACGAAACAAATCTGGAATTCTAGTTAAAAGAAGGATTTTTTTTCCTCCTTGTCACACTATCTTAAAGAGTTTATAACTTCAGAAATACTTATGTTAGCAAAAAAGAACTCATCATAAGGCAAACTGCTGGAAAACCAATAGAGAGGTAAATACTAATATGTGAAATAATAAGATAAAATAATTCCTTTGTTTTATTAGCATACTCAGCGATCTTGTTTCCTCTTTCATGAAGCTTTTAAAAGCACACTTCCTCCACTAAGTGTTCCCTAAACTCATAGGATGGTCAGCATATCCTATTTAGCTGTCAAATTATAATAGTTTCTTATTTGTTGTATTTCAAGAACCTCTCTCTTAACAAGTATAAACTATAAATATAGTTATATTTGCTTATTTACTCATTCATTATTCAACTGATTCCTATTCATTTTGAGTCTGTCATTGTTATTTATTACATATTTTAATATACACACACAGAATGAGAGAGCGAGAAAAAGAATAATGGAGAGAGAAAAATAAAAAGATTTTTTGAGATTATTTTAAGGAATTGGCTCAGGTTTATTGTGGAGGCTGATACAGGCAACATCTTTAGGACACACAGCAAACTGGAGACCGAGACAGCTGCAGTTCCAGTCTCTAGGCGTTTGGCTGGTAGGATGCCCGTATTTGGGGGACAGTCCGTGTTTTTTACTTAAGGGCTTCAACTGAATGGATAAGGCCCACTTTATGAAAGATGATTTGCTATACTCAGTCTACTAATTTAAATGTTAATCCCATCAGCCATAAAAAATGAAGAAATCTCACCACTTTTGACAACAAGGATGGACCTTGAATACATTATGCTAAGTGAAATGTCAGACAGAGAAAGACAAATCTCACTAGTATTTGTAATTCAAAAATAAATAAATAAAAAGAAACAGACTCATAGAAAAAGAGATCAAACTTGTGGTTACCAAAAGTGAAGGGAGGCTGGGGGAGGGGGGAATTGGAGGAAGGTGGTCAAAAGGTACACAGTTCCATCTATAAGACAAATGAAAGATTTGAAATACAATATGATGATTATCATTAACACTGTTCTATGATATGTAGACAAGATGTTGAGAGTAAACCCTAAGTATTCTCACCCCCAAAATAGTTTTCCTTTTCTTTTTATTGTATCTGTGAGATGGTGGATGATAACTGAATCTATTGTGCAATTATTTCACAATAAGTGTAAAATTAGATCATCATGCTGTGTGTCTTAAAATTTATGCCATGATATATGTCAATTATTTCTCAAAGAAATGGAAAACAATGTTAATCTCATCCAGAAATCTTCAAATAAATGTTTAGAATACCGTTTTACAAGTTAATCTGAGAGTTGTGGTCTAGTCAAGTTGTCAGATAGAAGTGAAGAAAAAAAACTGGACACCATATATATATATAATATATATATATATATATATATATATATATATATATGTTAGGTAGTTAGAATAGGAAAAGGAGTCCAGAATGGCGGTGGCTAAAAGACCTGGAAGGGAAAAGCCCGCGAAAATAAAACAAAGGAAGGTCCGAGGACCGGAGTGAGGACCTCAGGTAAAACACAGCACTCCTGACTGGCCCAATTTACATAGGACAGGCCCAGGGAGAGAAAAACATATAAAAACAGGAGCCAAAGCTAGCTTGCTCGCTGTCTCTCCCACGCGCTGGGGCTCTCTTCTCTTCGCGTCTTTGGATCGACATGCCCTCATGCCTTGAAGATGGATTCTCCTGCTATTATCTAAATAAATAGAGCTGTAACACTGAACTGTAACACTGATTATCTAAGAGCTGTGACAGGGTCCATTCGAGACCTGAGAGCTACAACACGGTCTGTCCAAGACCCGAGAGCTGTGACCCGCCGAGGGGGGCTTTAATGTCCATCACTCCAAATCTTTGTTGTGATGAGACAAAAACCAAGGAGCATACACACATATATGTGTGTGTATATATATATATGTATATATATATTTGTGTATAAATTCTGTTCAGTCACTCAGTCATGTATGACTTTTTGCAACCACGTGGACTGCAGCATGCCAGGCTTCCCTGTCCATCACCAATTCCTGGCACTTACTCAAACTCATGACCATCGAGTCAGTGATGCCCTCAAACCATCTCATCTTCTGTTGTGCCCTTCTCCTCCTGCCTTCAATCTTTCCCAGCATCAGGGTATTTTCCAAGGAGTCAGTTCTTCGCATCAGGTGGCCAAAGTATTGGAGTTTCAGCTTCAGCATCAGTCCTTCCAATGAGTATTCGGGACTGATTTCCTTTAGATGAACTGGTTGGATCTCCTTCCAGTCCAAGGGACTCTCAAGAGTCTTTTCCAACACCACAGTTTAAAAGCATCAATTCTTCAGTGCTCAGCTTTCTTTATAGTCCAACTCTCACATCCATACATGACTACTGGAAAAACCATAGCTTTGACTAGATGAACCTTTGTTGGCAAAGTAATGTCTCTGCTTTTTAATATGCTGTCTAGGTTGGTCACTAGCTTTCCTTCAAAAGAGCAAGTGTCTTTTAACTTCATGGCTGCAGTCACCATCTGCAGTGATTTTGGAACCCCAAAGATAAAGTCTCTCACTGTTTCCATTGTTTCTCCATGCATTTGCCATGAAGTGATTGGGACCAGATGCCATGATCTTAGTTTTCTGAATGTTGAATTTTAAGCCAACTTTTTCACTCTCCGCTTTTAATCAAAAGGCCGTTTAGTTCTTCACTTTTGCCATAAAGGTGGTGTCCTCTGCATATCTGAGGTTGTTGATATTACTCTTGGCAATCTTGATTCCAGCCTATGCTTCATCCAGCCTGACATTTCTCATAATGTACTCTGCATTTAAGTTAAATAAGCAGGGTGACAGTATACAACCTTGACATACTCTTTTCCTTATTTGGAACCAGTCTGCTGTTCCATGTCCAGTTCTAACTGTGGCTTCTTGACCTGCATATAGGTTTCTCAAGAGGTAGGTCAGGTGGTCTGTTATTCCATCTCTTGAAGAATTTTCCACAGTTTGTTTTGATCCACACAGTCAAAGGCTTTGGCGTAGTCAATAAAGCAGAAGTAGATGTTTTTCTGGAAGTCCCTTGCTGTTTTCAGTGATCCAACGGATGTTGGCAATTTGATCTCTGGTTCCTCTGCCTTTTCTAAATCCAACTTGAACAGCTGGAAGTTCACGGTTCATGTACTGTTGAATCCTGCCTTGGAGAATTTTGAGCACTACTTTGCTAGAGTATGAGATGAGTGCCATAGTGCAGTAGCTTGAACATTCTTTTGAACATTCTTTGGCATTTCCTTTCTTTGGGGTTGGAATGAAAACTGACATTTTCCAGTCCTGTGGCCACTGCTGAGTTTTCCAAATTTGCTGGCATATTGAGTGCAGCACTTTCACAGCATCATCTTTTAGGATTTGAAATAGCTCAACTGAAAACTCCATCCCCTCCACTTTCTTTGTTCATAGTGATGCTTCCTAAGGCCCACTTGACTTTGCATTCCAGCATGTCAGGCTCTAGGTGAGTGATCTCACCATCATGGTTATCTGGGTCATGAAGATCCTTTTTGTATAGTTCTTCTGTGTATTCTTGCCACCTTTTCTTAATATCTTCTGCTTCTGTTACATCCATACCAATTCTGTCCTTTATTCTGCCCATCTTTGCATGAAATGTTCCCTTGGTATCTCAATTAATTTTTTTTGTAAGAAATCTTTTGTCTTTCTCATTTAATTGTTTTTCTCTAATTCTTTGCATTGATCACTGTGGAAGACTTTCTTATCTCTCCTTGCTATTCTTTGGAACTCTGCATTCAAATGGCATATCTTTTATTTTCTCCTTTTCCTTTTGCTTCTCTTCTTTTCACAGCTATTTGTAAGGCCTCCTCAGACAACCATTTTGCATTTTTGCATTTCTTTTTCTTGGGGATGATCTTGATTACTGCCACCTATACAATGTCATGAACCTCTGTCCATAGTTCTTCAGGCAATCTGTGAATCAGATCTAATCCCTTTAATCTATTTCTCACTTACATTATATAATTGTAACAGATTTGATCTAGGTCATACCTGAATGGTCTAGTGGTTTTCCCTACTCTCTTCATTTCAGTCTGAATTTGGCAATAAGGAATTCATGATCTGAGCCACACTCGGCTCCTGGTCTTGTTTTTGCTGACTGTATAGAGCTTCTCCATATTTGGCTACGAAGAATATGGTCAATCTGACTTTGGTATTTACCATATGGTGATGCCCATGTGTAGGGTCTTTTTTGTGTTGTTGGAAGAGTGTACTTGCTATGACCAGTGCGTTCTCTTGGCAAAACTCTGTTAACTTTTGATCTCCTTTGTTTTGTACTCCAAAGCCAAACTTGCATGTTACTCCAGGTATCTCTTGAATTCCTACTTTTGTGTTCCAGTCCCATATAATGAAAAGGACATCTTTTGGGGGTATTTGTTCTAGAAGGTCTTGTAGGTCTTCATAGTACCATTCAACTTCAGCTTCGGCATTATTGGTCAGGGCATAGAGTTGGGTTACTGTGATATTGAATGGTTTGCCTTGGAAATGAACAGACATCATTCTGTCATTTTTGAGACTGCATCCACGTACTGCATTTTGCATCCTTTTGTTGACTATAATGGCTACCCCATTTCTTTTGAGTATTTGTGTATTCTGTGTATAATTATTTATATGTGCATATTTTATATATATATATATGAAATTAAAATTTGAAAAATAATGTCTGGGATAAGAGCTAGATTAGTTATTCTTTTTTTTTTTTTTTTTTAATTTTTTTATTAGTTGGAGGCTAATTGCTTCACAACATTTCAGTGGGTTTTGTCATACATTGATATGAATCAGCCATAGATTTACACTTATTCCCCATCCCGATCCCCCCTCCCATCTCCCTCTCCACCCGATTCCTCTGGGTCTTCCCAGTGCACCAGGCCCAAGCACTTGTCTCATGCATCCCACCTGGGCTGGTGATCTGTTTCACCATAGATAGTATACATGCTGTTCTTTTGAAACATCCCACCCTCACCTTCTCCCACAGAGTTCAAAAGTCTGTTCTGTATTTCTGTGTCTCTTTTTCTGTTTTGCATATAGGGTTATCGTTACCATCTTTCTAAATTCCATATATATGTGTTAGTATGCTGTAATGTTCTTTATCTTTCTGGCTTACTTCACTCTGTATAAGGGGCTCCAGTTTCATCCATCTCATTAGGACTGGTTCAAATGAATTCTTTTTGACGGCTGAGTAAAATTCCATGGTGTATATGTACCACAGCTTCCTTATCCATTCATCTGCTGATGGGCATCTAGGTTGCTTCCATGTCCTGGCTATTATAAACAGTGCTGCGATGAACATTGGGGTGCACGTGTCTCTTTCAGATCTGGTTTCCTCAGTGTGTATGCCCAGAAGTGGGATTGCTGGGTCATATGGCAGTTCTATTTCCAGTTTTTTAAGGAATCTCCACACTGTTTTCCATAGTGGCTGTACTAGTTTGCATTCCCACCAACAGTGTAAGAGGGTTCCCTTTTCTCCACACCCTCTCCAGCATTTATTGCTTGTAGACTTTTGGATAGCAGCCATCCTGACTGGTGTGTAATGGTACCTCATTGTGGTTTTGATTTGCTTTTCTCTAATAATGAGTGATGTTGAGCACCTTTTCATGTGTTTGTTAGCCATCTGTATGTCTTCTTTGGAGAAATGTCTGTTTAGTTCTCTGGCCCATTTTTTGATTGGGTCATTTATTTTTCTGTAATTGAGCTTCAGGAGTTGCTTGTATATTTTTGAGATTAATCCTTTGTCTGTTTCTTCATTTGCTATTATTTTCTCCCAATCTGACGGCTGTCTTTTCACCTTACTTATAGTTTCTTTTGTAGTGCAAAAGCTTTTAAGTTTCATTAGATCCCATTTGTTTAGTTTTGCTTTTATTTCCAATATTCTGGGAGGTGGGTCATAGAGGATCTTGCTGTGATTTATGTCGGAGAGTGTTTTGCCTATGTTCTCCTCTAGGAGTTTTATAGTTTCTGGTCTTACATTTAGATCTTTAATCCATTTTGAGTTTATTTTTGTGTATGGTGTTAGATAGTTATTCTTGAAATAAAAGATGATGACTTTTGAGATACGCACCCAGACGCTGCACACAAATAACAATTATGAGAGGATAATTTGAAGACATAGAGGATATACCATGAGACATATCCTTGAAAAACAAACTTACATTGCTGAGCTTCACTGAGAGAACTTTTCAAAAGATCCACATCAACCAAATGTAATGGGGGGGGGTAAAATTTTTAAGCATGTTATCTTGATTCATTTACCTACTTACAGAGGTTGAGATGGTTGGATGACATCACCGATGAAATGGACATGAACTTGGGCAAACTCTGGGAGATGGTGAAGGACAGGGAAACCTGGCATGCTGCAGTCCATGGGGTTGTGAAGAGTTGGATATGACTTGGCGACTGAATCTCAAAATGTGTTATGTAAGAATTAATTAATTAAGAAGTAACAACAATAAGGTGAAAAATAGATGGATTTCTTCTCACCCATATTAAGGATTTCAGTTTAACATAAACACTGTTGATGGAGATAATGGGTAACCAAAAGCTGAAAGAGAACACTGTCACTATGTTAAACCAGCACTAAATTAATAGAATAAAGAAGGAGATGTTGAAAAATCAATAAATGAAGGGCAAGAAATCCAAGAAAAAAATTGAGCAAAGATACAAACATAATTCCCAGAAAGAAAAACACAAATGACTAGCAAGTATATTAATGAATATTTAAACTCATAAATAATTAGAAAAATTAAAATGCTTAAAAAGGCGATACCTGTTTACAGTCATTGGGTTGACAAGAATTAAATAGTTATATAGTGTCAGTTTTGGAAAACTGAACTCTTCATGCAGAGTTTGTGGGGGTTTATAGACTGCTTTGGCCAGTCTAGTGTGTAACGCTTCAGTACTTTGTCAGATTTGTATTTGTGCTGTGTATACATTTATTTCATACCTAGCTGTATATATCACAAAAAAGGGTCATAGAAAGCCAAATATAATGAAGTGGGGAGTTGAAAGTGATCTTTATGCTCCCAGAGCAGATTGTATAAATAAAATATAGTGGATGTGTGCTATGGATTTCTAAAAAAATTAGAAACAGCAAGCTAGGTATAAACTCAGCAGTACCAATAACTTTTAAGAACTCAGTGCTTAATGAATAGAGTAAGAAACAGAATGTGGTCTTAACACAATAAAATTTATGTGCATTTAAAATATTCTTACAGCAAATCCTGGCATATTTTTAAATGGATGTATAAAACTCAAGAACACACATTCAGTACAGCAGAGTATTTGCTTTTGGAAGAATCAATAAGAACAAAGAATGGGTTTTTTAAAAGAATAAATAAAATGAGGGGTGCCTTACACAGAACAGTAATATAGTTTTCCAGATAGTATAAGTATTTTTCTGTATATCTGAGAGAATAATAATAATGAAAATATCAGGATAATAATAATAGTGTCAGTTACTATATTTTATTCAGTAGAGAAAAAAATGTTATCAATTGGAAACTGTACCTAGTTTGAGAATTGTTAATAGACAGTTAAAGTGTGTATGAACAAACCAAGGATGTCCACTGTCACTTCTACCTACATAACATTGTTTTGAATTTATTAGCCAATATAATCATATAAGAGAAGTCAATTAGAAAAATAAAATTAGAAAGGTAGTAAGACTCTGTTTTCAGATGATCTGATTGTAAAACTAGAGAACAAAAAGGGAACAATGATAAACTTAACACAAAGCTACTCATTATCTTAGCAGAATATAAAATTAACCTAAAAATAAATAGCCTGTGACTTCTGCTTGCTGATCTGTCATCTCAAATCTTGGACTTGATTAAAATTTGAACTTCTGCTCTGTGAAAACCACATTAAGGAAATTAAAGTTCAAACTCAGACTGAGAAAAAAATACTTGAAAACATAAATAATAAAGAACTTGGGTCCAAAATAAAGAACCCTTAAAACTAAACAATAAAAAACAAATAATTAACAATTTAAAATGAATAAAAGATCTGAATAGAGATCTCACTAAAGATACATGGATGATGAATAAGTGTATGAAAAAGCACCTCATCTTTGCAAATTAAAACAACAGTAAGCTACCATGGCACTGCTATGATGGTTGTGGTGGTTTAGTTGCTAAGTCATGTCTGCTTCTTGAGACCCCATTGACTCTAGCCAACTAGGTTCCTCTGTCCATGGCATTTCCCAGGTACGACTGATAGAAGGGATTGCCATTTCCTTCTCCAGGGGATCTTCCTGAACCATGAACTGAATCCGGATCTCCTGCACTGTAGACGGATTCTTTACTGACTGAAGCCCCAGCGCAGACCCAGCACGCCTATGAGAACATCTAAAATTACCCAAACTAACAGTAACTGTTGTTGGTGGGGATGTAGAGCATTCGCTGCTGCTGAGAGTGCAAAATTACTACAGACAGTTTGGAAGACAGTTTGATAGCTTACCAAAAGATCTAGCAGTCTGTCCTCTAAGTGTTTACCCAGCTGCTTTGAAATTTATGTCCACATGAGAATGCTTATGGCATCTTTATTCATACAGGCCCCAAACTGAAAGCAACCAAGATTTTCTTCAACTAGTGAATGAATAAAACAAATTGTGATATATTCATACAGTGGAATATTATTTAGTGCTGATCCTAGAAGGACCATCACATTTTTGAATCATGCTATCCTGTGCTTGAAGAGGCCTCAAGTGTTTTTACTGTTCTCTTCATAGCCAAAATTTAATTAGCCAAAATTAAATTAATTAAAATTTAATTTAACCAGACTAGGATTTCAGCTAATATGAGGATAGCAGAAACTTAACTGAAGCAAAAGCAGTTAGTGAGACAGGATTTCCTCTCTACTCACATTCAAGCTGGCTTCCCAGTGGCTTGGCAGTAAAGAATCTGCTTGTAGTGCAGGAGAAATAAGAGACATGAGAGACATGGGTTTGATACCTGAATCAGGAAGATCCCCTGGAGGAGGGCATGGCAACCCACTGCAGTGTTCCTGCCTGGAAAATTCCACAGATAGATGAGCCTGATGGGCTACAGGCCATAAGATCACAAAGAGCCGGACACAACTGAAGGACTTAGCAGGCATGCACATGCAAGCAGATACAAATGGAAGAGTAGAGCCTCCTAAAATATTATTAAATTTATTTCAAGCTGAGGCTTAGATGCTTATGCATTCTGCTTAATTTGACCAAATTAAAGCATACCTTCAGTTACAATTAAAAGTGGAATAGTTTTTTTCTTATGATAAAGATGAATAAGCATATTGTTAGATATTAATGGAACAGTATTTTCAGCACCTTTCATACATAACACAGATTGTTAATAGAAGTGTAAGGTATTTTGCATGTACCAATAATTGAGCTCCCCAAACTTGAAACTATAAGATATGGAATTTTCAATTTTCAATACCAATAGTGATCTATTCACCATTATCCAATTATAAAGGCAATAAAGGAGCTTGATAGGATACAGTCCATAGGAACTCAAGAGTTGGACACAACTTAGTAACTAAACAACCACCAAAGGTGATAAAATACAATAATATTCACACTGACAAAGTTAAAAAGTGTCTTTTGAAGCTAATGAGGTAGAAGAGGAGAATGAAATGCTATTAACACCTATCTGCTCCATAGTTTTGTACTAATTCACAAATTTTTGCACCATATATTGTGAAGCTAGTTTACATTTATATAGTATTAGATATGCATATTATATTAGGTCATTATGAATACTGTTAGATACCCTTTTTTGAACCATTATAAGATCTGTTACATATTTATATAACTGACATGTGTTACTTATGATTTAAAACTTTATTAAGTAATCTTTCTGACAAGTAGAGTACAGTTTGTTGTTGTTTAGGTACTAAGTCCTGTCCAACTCTTTTTGACCCTATGGACTGTAGCCTGCAATGCTCCTCTGTCCATGGGATTTCTCAGGCAAGAATACTGGAGTGGATTGCCATGCCCTCCTCCAGGGGATTTTCCTGACCCAGGGGTTGAACCCATGTCTTCTGTGTCTTCTGCCTTGGGAGGCAAATTCTAGAGATCTCTTTAAGAAAATTAGAGATACCAAGGGAACATGTCATGCAAAGATGGGCACAATAAAGGACAGAAATGGTATGGCCCTAACAGAAGCAGAAGATATTAAGAAGAGGTGGCAAGAATACATGGAAGAACTGAACAAAAAAAGATCTTCATTACCCAGATGATCACAACGGTGTGATCACTCATGTAAAGCCAGAAATCCTGGAATGTGAAGTCAAGTGGGCCTTAGGAAGAATCACTACAAACAAAGCTAGTGGAGGTGATGGAATTCCAGTTGAGCTATTTCAAATCCTAAAAGGTGATGGTGTGAATCATCATATATTGGTTGCACTCAATATTCAGCAAATTTGGAAAACTCAGCAGTGGCCACAGAACTGGAAAAGGTCACTTTTCATTCCAATCCCAAAGAAAGGCAAAGTCAAAGAATGTCCAATATACTGCACAATTGCACTCATCTCACACTCTAGCAAAGTAGTGCTCAAAATTCTCCAAGCCAGGCTTCAACAATATGTGAACCATGAACTTCCAGATGTTCAAGCTGGTTTTAGAAAAGGCAGAGGAACCAGAGACCAAATTGGCAACATCCACTGGATCGTTGAAAAAGCAGAGAGTTTTTGAAAAAGCAGAAAAAAAAAAGAGTTCCAGAAAAACATCTATTTCTGCGTTATTGACTATGCCAAAGCCTTTGACTGTGTGGATCACAATAAACTGTGGAAAATTCTGAAAGAGATGGGAGTATCAGACGACCTGATCTGCCTTTTGAGAAATCTGCACACAGGTCAGGAAGCAACAGTTAGAACTGGACATGGGACAACAGACTGGCTCCAAATAGGAAAAGGAGTACGTCAAGGCTGTATATTATCACCCTGCTTATTTAACTTAGATGCAGAGTACATCATGAGAAACGCTGGACTGGATGATGCACAAGCTGGAATCAAGATTGCTGGGAGAAATATCAATAACCTCAGATATGCAGATGACACCCCCTTTATAGCAGAAAGTGAAGAAGAACTAAAGAGCTTCTTGATGAAAGTGAAAGAGGAGAGTGAAAAAGTTGGCTTAAAGCTCAACATTCAGAAAACTAAGACCATGGCATCTGGTCCCATCACTTCATGGCAAATAGATGGGGAAACATGGAAACAGTGGCAGACTTTATTATTGGGGGGCTCCAAAATCACTGCGGATGGTGACTGCAGCCATAAAATTAAAAGACGCTTGCTCTTTGGAAAAAAGCTATGGCCAACCTAGACAGCATATTAAAAGGGAGAGATTACTTTCCCAACAAAGGTCCATCTGGTCAAGGCTATGGTTTTTCCAGTGGTCATGTATGGATGTGAGAGTTGGACTGTGAAGAAAGCTGAGCGCTGAAGAACTGATGCTTTTGAACTGTGGTGTTGGAGAAGACTCTTGAGAGTCCCTCAGAGTGCAAGGAGATCCAACCAGTCCATCCTAAAGGAGGTCAGTCCTGGGTGTTCATTGGAAGGACTGATGCTGAAGCTGAAACTCCAGGACTTTGGCCACCTGGTGTGAAGAGCTGACTCATTGGAAAACACCCTGATGCTGGGAAAGATTGAGGGCAGGAGGATAAGGGGATGGCAGAGGATGAGATGGCTGGATGGCATCACTGACTCGATGGACATGGGTTTGGGTGGACTCTGGGGGCTGGTGAAGGGCAGGGTGAGGTGGCCTGCTGCAGTCAGTGGGTCGCAAAGAGTCAGACACAATGAGCAACCGTTTTGAACTGAACTGAGCAACTAGGAAAGCCCAGGAACAATAAACTGTGCAAAAATTAAACACTGAGTACAAATGTATATCAGGTATTTTACTGACATATATTTATGTATAGCCCAATGGATAATTATAATTTTTAATTTTTTGAAGAAATAAAAACAATTCAATCACCCTGAGCAACACAGAAGCAGATGGAAATTTGCTAAATATAACAAATAAAAATATTTATATTCAATATTAAGAAAAAAGGATTTACAATTCTCAGAAATGTTTTATTTAATATTCATATCTGATAGTGGTTTTCTATTCATGAATACTGCTTATGCTACATTACTGGTTCTTTATAAACTACTTCTAAAATCAGCCTAATAACAGTGATTTAAAAACTAGAAGAGTTTAGCTTCTCTGCATAAACATATTGATGTTTTCATTAGCAATACAAATTTAAATTTTGTTTAATAACAAAAATTTACTTTTAATATTTTAAAACCTTAACACTTTATATTATAAAAAAAAAACAAACAAACACCAACTCTCATTTGGTATTAGTGGAACATATAAACTAACCTTTTAGCATATGTTTTTCCTTGGCTATATGTACATGCTTTGAGGGAATTTCGTTGTAGAGAATCTATTTTACTTAAGTAGAAAATTAAAAAAATATATTCTTTAAAATTGTTAGGGTATTTATTTTTAATTTATACTATTAGTGATTTTAGTGGTCATTAACAGTACACTTTAATATCCTCCAAACACATATCTGTATTAATAAAAAAAGGTGTAACAATGTAGATTGAATTATTCAGCTTTGTATCATCTAGGGACATTCTTTTTTGGAGAAGAATTTTCAACCTGTCTCATACTACTCTATACAGAGAAACATCACTGCGATGAAATGTAGCTGTGCTATGCTGGGGTTCATCTTCCATTCATGAGTGTTCCAAAGGCACCCAAAGTGCTTGCTAACTCCCAGTCTCCAAATTCTATTGGTGATTGCATAAAAATATTCAGTTGGCTCGTGAAGCGCCAAATCCTTATAAGCTAAATGGTTATAGAATAAAAATTTGATACATGCCCAAGGAAGAATGATACACTCTTCTTCTTGCCAACTGAAAGTAAAAGCTTATGGTATTCTATGTATGTTTGAATCACGAAAAATCATTTACTGGGATAGCAGCTACATTCCAATTGCCACAGGCTGCATTGATTTGCTCTACTGCAAATTATGACATTATTTTTTATACACTCTAAGAAGATCCCTGTGTTTGAACATTAGCCATAAAATAAGAATTTAGGATGCAAGGGTATTTACTTTTCAATTTCCATCCATACAGATTGGCTAATATTGTCCCCTGGGCTAATAATCTCCACACCATCCTGCCTGACTCAACATGCTCCTGCAGAGAGTAAAAGTCCTTGGGCAGATGATGTGGTCATAATAAAAAGCCGTCAGTGTGTACAAGAAAAATGGAAGTGTAGATACATGGACAGGACACTCACATCATCTGCTAAAAATTGAAAAATAAAATACACCATTCCCTCTGTTTTTGTTGTTCGGTTGCTAAGTAGTGTCTGACTCTTTGCAACCCCATGGACTGTAGCACACCAGGCTTCCCTGTCCTTCACTTTCTGAGGAGAGAGAGTGTTTTTGCTATAGACAGTTTGCTCAGATTCATGCCCATCAAGTTGGTGATGCTATCTAATCATCTTATCCTCTGCTGTCCCCTTCTCGTTTTGCCTTCAATTTTCGCCATAATTGGGTTTTTTTCCAATGAGTCAACTCTTTGCATCAGGTGGTCAAAGTATTGGAGCTTCAGCTTCAGCATCAGTTCTTTCAATGAATATTCAGGGTTGATTTCCTTTAGGATTCTGGTTTGATCTCCTTGCAGTCCAAGGGACTCTCAAGAGTCTTCTCCAACACCACAGTTCAAAAGCATCAATTCTTCAGTGTTCAGCCTTCTTTATTGTTCAACTCTCACATTCAATACATGACTACTGAAAAAACCACAACTTTGACTAGATGGACCTTTGTCGGCAAGGCATAGCCTCTGCTTTTTAATACACTGTATAGGTTGGTCATAGATTTTCTTCAAAGGAGCAAGTGTCTTTTAATTTTACGGCTGCTGTCACCATTGGCAGTGATTTTGGAGCCTAAGAAAATAAATTCTGTCACTGCTTCCATATTTTCCCCTTCTATTTTCCATGAAGTGATGGGATTGGATATCACGATCTTAGTTTTTCGAATGTTGAGTTTTAAGTAAGCTTTTTCACTCTCCTCTTTCACCTTCATCAGGAGGCTCATTAGTTCCTCATTGCTTTCTGGTGTTAGAGCTGTATCATCTGCATATCTAATGTTTTTGATATTTCTTCTGGCAATGTTTATTTCAGCTTGTGATTCATCCATCCACCCTGGTATTTTGCTTGATGTACTCTGCATATAAATTAAATAAGCAAGGTGACAGTATACAGCCTTGACATTCTCCTTTCCAAATTTCGAACCAGTCTGTTGTTCAACGTGTTATTCTGGTGCTTCCTGACCTGCATACAGGCTTCTCAGGAGCCAGGTCAGGTGGTCTGGTATTCCCATCTCTTGAAGAATTTTCCACAGTTTGTTGTGATCCACACAGTCAAAGGCTTTAGCATAGTCAATGAAGTAGAAGTAGATGTTTTTCTGTAATTCCCTTTCTTTTTCTATAATCCAGCAGATGTTGGCAATTTGGTCTCTGGTTCCTCTGCCTTTTTCTAAATTCAGCATGTACATCTGGAAATTCTCTGCTCATGTACTACTGAAGCCTAACTTGAAGGTTTTTGAGCA
Source organism: Cervus elaphus (assembly GCF_910594005.1). Taxonomy (NCBI): domain Eukaryota; kingdom Metazoa; phylum Chordata; class Mammalia; order Artiodactyla; family Cervidae; genus Cervus; species Cervus elaphus. Next base: position 50,280,233 of record NC_057822.1, read on the forward strand.
TTACTTTGCTAGCATGTGAAATGAATGCAATTGTGCAGTAGTTTGAACATTTTTTGGTGTTGCCCTTCTTTGGGATTGGAATGAAAACGGACTTTTTTAGTCCTGTGGCAATTGCTGAGTTTGTCAAATTTGCTGGCATATGGACTGCAGCATTTTAACAGCATCACCTTTTAGGATTCGAAATAGCTCAGCTGAAATTCTGTCCCCTTCACTAGCTTTGTTCATAGTAATGCTTCTTAAGACCCAGTTGGCTTCACATTCCAGGATGTCTGACTCTAGGTGAGTGATCACACCATCATGGTTATCTGGGTCATTAAGATCTTTCTTACTTACTTCTTCTAGATATTCTTGCCACTTCTTCTTAATCTCTTCTGCTTCTGTTAGTTCCTTACTGTTTCTGTCCTTAATTGTGCCCATCCTTGTATGAAATGTTCCCTTGATACCTCCAATTTCCTTGAAGAGATCTCAGTTTTTCTTGACAAAACTTTGTTAGCTTTTGCCCTACTTCATTTTGTACTTTAAGGCCAAACTTGCCTGTTACCCCAGGTGTCTCTTGATTTACTTTTGTATTTCATTCTCCTACAATGAAAAGGACTTTTTTTTTGGCATTAATTCTAGAAGTTCTTGTGGGTCTTCATAGAACTGGTCAACTTCAGCTTCTTTGGCATCAGGTATTGGGGAATAGACTTGTAGTACTGTGATACTGAAGGTTTGCCTTGAAAACAGATCATTCTGTCATTTTGAGGCTGCACCCAAGTACTGCATTTTGGACTCTTTTATTGACTGTGAGGGTTGCTCCCTTACTTCTAAGGAATTCCTGCCCATAGTAGTAGATATAATTTTCTTCTGAATTAAATTTGCCCATTCCTGTACATTTTAGTTCACTGATTCCTGACTTCAGTGTTCACTCTTACCATCTCCTGCTTGACCACATCCAATTTACCTGGATTCATGGACCTAACATTCCAGGTTCCTATGCAGTTCTTATGTTTTTTACAGCATCGGACTTTACTTTTACCACCAGACACAGCCACGACTGCGCGTTGTTTTCACTTTGGCCGAGCCGCTTCTTTCTTTGTGGGGCTACTGGTAATTGCCCTCTGGTCTTCCCCAGTAGTATATTGGACACCTTCCAACCTGGGAGGCTCATCGTCTAGTGTCATATCCTTTTGTCTTTTCATACTGTTCATGGAGTTCTCAAGGAAATGATACTAGAGTGGTTTTCCATTCCCTCCTTCAGTGGACCACGTTTTGTCAGAACTCTCCACTTTGACCCATCCATCTTGGGTGACCCTGCATGGCATGGCTGATAGCTTCATTTAGTTGCACAAGCACCTTCACCATGACAAGGCTGCCATCCATGACTTGGGCTATTTCCTCTAGCTACTTCCCTATTTCTCTTCTTCTTAAAGCCAAATTCTTTTGAATAAGCCTTTGATAATTGTATTTGAATTTATTTAATCATTTGCATGTTCAATCTGACAATTACTTTCTCAGACCCACCACATCACTGAAACCATTCAATATGGCTGTAGCTTCTTCTAGTTTGACATGTTTTTGGTACTCAGGGGTATTTAGCATATGGAGGTTGAACTCTAATTTGTGCTTTACTCACCAAACCATGCCCCTTTTGTGGATTTTTATCGACTCAGCAAAAATAACATCCTTTTCCTAGTTTGTGCCAAGGGACAGGATATGTGACTTGTTTATCAGTATCACCAATAATTATTCATCTAGCTAACTTCTGTGACTGATTGTGAGTAATTATCTTGGTCTACAAGCAACACTTGTCAGATTTGGAACACCTTCTCCTACTCAGCTTCTAGTTTGGCACATCCTCCAATGTGACCATTGTCCATTTTTGCTGATTTCCTTACGTCTCAGATCTCGAAACATTTGAGGGTCCAAACACTCAGACTTTGGGAACTTTAAAAATTTTTATCAACATACCATTCTCTAGAGATATTGTTCATTCTCCTACTTGATGTGTTTTAAATATATGTAGAGCACTGACTGCTGTTTTGGATTCCAGATTCAGCTTGAATTTAAAATACTTGATTGAATAATATATTCTAATCAGAAATTTTGCTCTCACTTCCACTTTTTTTTTTTTTTTTTGTCATTTCAGCAAATTGCTATTCTATCCTTCCTTGGTCAGGCAAAGGATCTTAGAGTCATCTTTGTCTTTTTTTTTTCCTGTTTTTACCAATCTCCATAGCCAATCAAGGCAAATCCTGTTACTTTCACCTTCAAAATCCTAAATATATGGCTGAAAGTTATGATGACCAATGAGAGTGTATATAGATAGCAGAAAAAATATAATGATGATATTTATTGAGCCTTACTATGTGCTAGGCACTTTCACAATACATTAAACCTACTTTATTGCTAGATATACTTAATGCTACTTATCTGCATCAAGCTTGTTGTCTCATGCTATAAAGAGAAACTCAGTACCCCAGGTTTCTCTATAGAGGTTGCTGTACCTCTCGAGTGCATACCAAATTTTTACTCTACTTTTATACTCTTGATGTAAAGGTTCATTCAGTGGACCCACTAAAATGAGAATAATTCCCTCTAACTACATTTGCTTAACATTAGACCCAAAGGAGTGTCTCCTCATGTCTCTGACAGGATGTTTAGGGAAGGCAGCTTCTTCTATTTTTATTTGCAGCTCTTCTGCTCAAAAATCAGATATTCAGCCATGGATCTTAGTCACTAGTGACTCAACAAAATCACCATGTTGCACTTAAACTTTCCTACTTCCACTCATGCTGAGTTGCATCTTGCCAAGGAGATTACCAAACTTTTAGCTAGAAAGACCTGTGATAGAATTCCACACTTACCTGAACTAATGATTACAGCAGTGCTTATTGAGAGCTAGCTTTTCAACAGGCAGAAATTTGCACAGTTTGAATTTCTATTGAGATCTTTTATTCTCACCTAAGTGCCTGAATTGTCAACTAGAAAAGGATTCTCCGGCTTAATTCTGAATTTAAACGTAGAATTTGCCTTTTCCCACATCTCTTATGTGTTCCCTTTTGGTTATTAATTTTCCTGCTGATCACTTGTTATTCCCTTCATGATGCTTGATTTTTCCCCCCTCAGATGTTAGGTAAGAGGCACGAATATTATCTATATCTCAGCTTGAAGTTTAGTATTAGAGGTTTTCTTTGCAAGTGTGCCCTTTGATATTGACATGCCACTGCAGGGATGACATTAATAATAAACCACAATTTATTACTATTTTAAGTCATTTTATTCATTTACTACAGTCTGAAGAGCTAAAAGGCACTTTTACAAAATGACAACTAGTAATTTATCTTCACTGCAGCCCCTAAAGAGACACATCAATATCAAAGTTCCAGAGCTGGTTGAGAGAGTAGCTGTCTCACACACTGCAGAAGAGCCTCCAGGGACACTTTGGCAGTTTGTTGGTTAGCAAACAATGAAAAAGATGTTACCTGAAGAGAGGGGAAGGTTGGCAGGGGAGAAGTTAGGATGTGAAGTAATTTATTTGGTACAAAATGTGAATAACAAATTTAGTGAGTGTTACCATAATGTATATAAAGATGGCTTTTAATGGTATTTCACAATTTTTAAACTCATGTTTTTATTGGTAGAATAAACAACCGATTTTTTTTGTTTATGTCACAGTGATTTTTATATCTTATTTCTGTAATGATTTGCTTATCTTTTCCTAACTTAATCTAAAATATAAATAATGTAAGGAAGAATATTATAAATATCTTGAATCTTAATTTTTAGTACTAGGTCTATTTTTTTATAAACAATTGCTTACTTAGTTATATATTGATTAGGTACCAAATTAATTATAATCTTCACCATCTATATTTCCCTCCATATTTTAGCTTATTAGTGGATCAAAAATTGAGGCTGCATATGATTCATAAATGCTGGAGGATGATATTTGCATTAAGAATTTCCTTTACTTTCAAGTTTAAAATTTTAAACTTGACTGTCTTTATTAAGAAAAGGGTTGTACATTTCTATTTATTTTAATATTTATTGAATAATAAGTAATATTTGCTTATTATCTAAAACAGTGATAAATTCTATACTAGACCTGAGAATTGCAAGCCTTCCAAGATGTTTTAGTTTTATAGAGAAAATAATGAAATGAAAAGAGAAAGAAAATTCAGTATTGCATGTATTATTATGGGTAAAGCACAGATGGGCTTCCCTGGTGTCTCAGACAGTAAAGAATCCACCTGCAATGTGGGAGACCTGGATTCGATCCCTGGGTTGGGAAGATGCCCTGGAGGAGGGTATGGCAACCCACTCCAGTATTCTTGTCTAGAAAATCCTCATGGACAGAAGAGCCTGGTGGGCTACAGCCCGTGGGGTTGCAGAGTCAGACATGACCGAGCGACTAAGCGCAAAGCGCAGGTACTAACTGAGGATGCAGTCGAGGTGCCTTAAACTAGGGAACGTTTTCTTCCCTGTGTGTCACATAGTCAGGAGAAGGAGACTCGACTAGAGTTTGTCCAGGGAAAGAGGGAGTGAAATACGTTTTTAGAAAGAAGAGATTATATAGACAAAGAACTGGAAACTAAATTAAATATGACATATTTGCAAGCTAAGCAAAAATTCCATATACCTGATGTGTATAGAATTTAAAGGGAAAAATGGCAAGATAGAAAATGAGGAAGTTAAGCAAAGGAACCATTTTGAATTGACTTGCATTTCTATCAATGATTTTAGTGTTAATTCTAAGGAAAACTTGGAACAAAAGAAAAAGTATTGAAGTGGTCTTATATGTAATTTATGCTCTAAAAAAGTATCTCCCACATCTGTATAGAGTTTGGCTTGGAAAGGGACTAACTAGAAGCAGTAAAATCAGATGAGAGACTTTATCAATAACCCAGGCAAGATTTAATGTTGCCTTGCATGATCCAGCCTCATGTTTTGATATTTGATTACATTTTATGATATAAAGCTCTGAATTTTATGAAGAGAAATTTTGTCTCCCCAGGAACTTGAAAGAATTTGAATTTTATCTCTTTTGAAATTGTGTTTTATTTATTATATTATGGCATTAATAACATTCCACTTCCAACTATGGTTTCTTGAATTCACTTATACCCTTTTGCCAATGTTTCTTGAATTTTGTACCACTGTATTATTAATTTCTGAACATTCAATTATATATTGGATAAATATCTGTAAAAGTACTTGTAAATCTTTAAAAATCTGTTATTTTTTCAAGTGTCTTCAAAATTCATGTTTTAGTCAGCAATTAGATAAATGAACATACATGAATGAATTAATGAATAGCATGTACATATATCTAACCCAATCCAAAGTTTGGACATCTCTAGTCTCTTGGGCTTGCCCTATTCATAAGTAAGCCAACAATGGACTGCGGTATTTTAGTATGAATGTCGCCCCAGTTATGAACTGGGTTGGGGAAGGAAATGGCAATCCACTCCAGTATTCTTGCTTGGAGAATTCCATGGACAGAGGAACCTGGTGGGCTACAGTCGATGGGGTTGCAAAGAGTGGGACATGTCTGAGCAACTAAAACTATGAGCTAGACAGATAAGGCCAAGAGGCTTGGTGATGTCTGCCACCCATTAAGAACACTGACATGTTAGAATTATATATATAAAGTCCTAAGATTTGATTAAATTATAATATACTTTTAAAGTTTTCAATATAACTAGAATCTTTCAATGAAGTCAAGGCCCTGAGTATATCCTTGGATTCTTTCAATCCCTGTTACCTACAAGAAGAGTAACTCACTTTAATGACCCAAGTTTATTATACTCAAAATGGTGTAAAATGGGTGCTGGGTACTTTATGCAAAGGATTGGCACCCATTCAGTGTTTATCAGAAGACAGTTTTAAGTTATAAGTGATTTTATGTTGGTCCTTTAATGGACCGGAACCTGCTGGTTCCGAGAGTAAGAGAGAGAAAGAGGCTGATATCCCCTGGTTTACGCAGAAAGCCAATAGAGCCCAGTTCTTAGGGCTCGCGCTGCTGCACGTAGGCACCAGTGTGAAATGTGAAACCCCTCCCGAGGAGAGATAACATAGCACCGCCATTTTGAGTAAAACCTGCTCCTGAGGAGAGAAAACGAAACTTTAAGACAAAGAAACTTAACGAGCCAATCAGGGGAGGACAGGAAAGTCCCTCCCCCCTTACTCTAACCCACCAATCAGTAGCTAACAAGACATCCTTAGTTGAAGAATTAACCAATCCCCTTAAGCTTCCCTTCCCGCTTCCCCTGCTATACAGTAAAAAAGATTTGCCCCTTTCACTTGGGGCTCCTTCGCCCGTTGTGTGAAGAGAGTTCCTGGTGGAGCTTGTAATAAAGCTCCTCACTGCTTTTGCATGGATCCCCGGCTCCTGTGGTGTTTGGTGGGATTCCGGGACCCAGGTACAACACCAGGCGCCCTCTCCAGTGGGTCTTAGAAGCCCGGGCAAGAAAGTGAGCTCAGCGGGCCTCCGCGCTCCAAGGAATTAGCCAGAAAGAGAGAGAGAGAAAGAGAGAAGGAATAGAAAGAAAGAAAGAAAGACATGAGACCAAAGCTCTGATGGAGCAAAGGTGTTTTAATCAACATGGCGTGGGCATATATACTGTAGTAATTCTCAACAAAGATAGAGGTTAAAATTCTAGGCTTACAAAACATAAGATGATCCCTATCAAAGAGAGAGAGTTGCAAACAATCATCTTTTACCATTTGGCTCATAAAAAGGAAGTGGGTACTTATCACTGTAATGAGAAATGCCTGGATTCCTCAGCCCCGGGAAAGGCGTGCCTCTCCTCTTAATCCCTGAATATTCAGGAATCAATAAGGGCCAGAGGGTTCCTGACAGATCCAAAACAGCATGCAGGAAGCCTTTTGTTAAATGCTTCCTGACAATTTTAGATGCAGGAATATTCTGAGTGAAATTTGCAGACCTATAAAAAGGATACTGTAGAAAAACAAAACTAGATATATGATGGATTGTTACATAGACTGCTACTGTCGACAATGCTGGTGTTTGCTGTATGAGGATAGTTTATGGTGAAAAAGCTTTATTCTTTATGTTTGGAAATATACAGAACTATAAAATGTAACGGTTGGTTGAACCTATAAAGAGTTTTCTAATCAGTTAGTTCCTGACAGAAGGTGGAAATTGTACCTTGTAAAGATTTATTTTATTTCTCTCCCTTTAATTTCAGAGCTCAGGAATGCCTTGAAGACGCTAGAGAGAAGCTGGTGAGTTTTGGCAGCACGTGTACAAACTGCGTGAGTAGAAAGCGCGTCTGGAAAATGCTGACGTATTTGCATGTGCTTCCCAGCATCGTCCGTTCATTCCACACTCACACTGACAAAGATGGAAATCACAAAAGAACTCAATTTATGGATTGAGGTAGCAGTTTGATCTCCATGGCAACACACAAAGATGATAAAGTAATTAAATATAACATTCATAGTTTGCTGAATAATTTAGTTGTCTGGGAATTATTAGCATGATTATAAAATGACATAAACAATGTGTGGCTCGAATGTGTGATTATGTACAGGATATGCCAAGCTGGCACTTACTGAACATATTTTGCTGATTTTACAGACAATTAATAAATACTCACATAAAGCAGCTGTGCTGAAAATGTTAAATAATTGTGTATGTGTGTGTGTTCCATCTAGATGCACTTATGCTGGTACTGAGCTAAGTGGCACTGCTCATTAGTAGGTCAAAATGTAATTTAACCACCACTTCAGTAGTAAAAACATTTTGAGTTGAAGTAAGCTTTATTTTCTTAATCCAATTTTTAAACCTTATTTTGATTTCAAGGTAGAACTTATTGTCATGATTGTCAGAATAAAAGTATTCTACTTAAAAAAAAAAATTACCAAGATGGAATCAACACTAATGTTTCAGATTTTTATCAAAATGGAAAGCATTTTGGCACATTGAGAAAATATCAAATGGAAATTTATATACAATTTCTTTTTAATCCTGTCTCCTGGACAAGTAGGGGTCCAGGGTGCTGAGGCCAATAGAGGGTAGAGAATCTCACAACCCAGGGTTGACATGGGAGATGCCATGATATCTGCCTTATGGCTGCAATTGATGGGAGGGAAGTCTGGATGGATGATATTATAGGAGCTGTTCTGTAGAAGAAAAAGTGCTGGTAACCTTGGATATAACTGAGTATAATTTCAATTTACCAAACCACTAATAATAATAATGATGACAATAGCAATGGTAAATATGATAACAGTTATTTATAACCCCCCTGCCCCACCCAGGAAACCACCCTCATCTCTTTCAAAGTCTACCATCGCTATGAATAGCCACACTAAGTATCAAGTTATTGAGTTCATATTTCCAGAAATAATGCTTGGCAGCTCTTCAACAAACCCTCCCCCACCTCATCACTGTCCCTCCCTATGTCCTATTTATGGAGAAGGCAATGGCACCCCACTCCAGTACTCTTGTCTGGAAAATCCCATGGATGAAGGAGCCTGGTGGGCTGCAGTCCATGGTGTCGCTAAGAGTTGGACATGACTGAGTGCCTTCGCTTTCACTTTCCACTTTCATGCATTGGAGAAGGAAATGGCAACTCACTCCAGTGTTCTTGCCTGGAGAATCCCAGGGATGGGGGAGCCTGGCGGGCTGCCGTTTATGGGGTCTCACAGAGTCGGACATGACTGAAGCGACTTAGCAGCAGCAGCAGCAGCAGCATGTCCTATTTATATTGCCTTCTAAATATCCTTTTGGCTTCCCTGGTAGCTCACCTGATGAAGAATCTACCTGCAATGCAGGAGACCCCGGTTGGATTCCTAGGTTGGGAAGGTCCCCTGGAGAAGGGAGAGACTACCCAGTCCAATATTCTTGGGCTTCCCCGGTGGCTCAGATGGTAAAGAATCTACCTGCAGTGTGGGAGACCTGGGTTTGATCTCTGGGTTGGGAAGATCCCATGGAGGAGGGCATGGCAACCCACTCCAGTATTCTTTCCAGGAGACTCCCCATGGACAGAGGAGCCTGGCGGGCTACAGTCCATGAGGCTGCAAAGAGTCAGACACAACTGAGTGACTAAGCACAGAACAGCACAAATATCCTTAATCTCAATTCTCTTCATGTTTCCCTCTTTCGCCAAACTACAATCCTGGCTCAACTAAACTATATAATTGCCCTTCCTCCTGATTAGATTATGTTAAGAATATTCAATTCATTCTCCCCTTGGAAGAGTGTAATTCTTCATTACTTAGCCTTAGGAGTATGAATAGGAGAGTGTAAGACTTTATTGGTTCATGCTTAAAATATGCATTTTAAGAGATGTGCCTTCTTGTGCTTTTACCATTGCTGTAGGAAAAACATGCCCAGCTAGTTCACTGGTCCAAGGAGGGTGGGGCAAGATACCCACACAGATTAACATAAAAAATTAAAGCAGACATTTGAAAATTGATTCCATTTTAATATTTATATTAAAATAGTTATTTTAAATTGACGTGTATTTTTCAAGAGCTTATGAAAAAATTTATCATATATGATAATATTCACAATATACCCAATCATGAAGCATCAACCACTGATACCATTTAATGTGAATCAGTACAGGATTATACTAAAGCAAAACAAAACAAAAAAATGAAATAAAAATTTTCATTTCAAAAATGAAACCTATACTAAAAAAGTACTTCTTTTGTTTGGAGGCTATGCAAATAATGAAGACCCTGATATTGAAACTCACCTTTATGGGACATTGACTGTGCATGCCCAGATGTAACGAGAAGGATCAAATCATTGTAAGGAAACACATTTTGGGGAAATATCTCCAGGCATGAGATGATGCATTAGAAGTAGTGGCTAGCTAATGCCTGGGAGGTAATGCAGTATTGGAAAATGATACAAAATGATAAAACTGCTGTAAAATAAAATAAACTTTTAAATCGATAATACAACTTCAAGCAGACAAAAGTATTTTAGTGTATTCAAACGTATATCCCACTATGGAATGCCCATTGTCTTATGTCTTTTTTCACAAGTGTGCTTAACATGACAGTAAATGGATAAATGATTAATTTTATTCTGCTGAAAGAGATCTATTCTATAAAGTAATGCAAGTAGAGTGAAATCAATAATGACAACAATGTTAATATTCAGATATCTTCACATAGTGTCTGTCTATAGATAGAGCCGGAGTCAAAGAGGGAGTGAGAGCTGAGAGCGGGAGCCTGGCTGTTTGTGATGACTTTTCTTTCATTTCTCACTTTACCTGTGTCCTCTCTTTTTTTCTTAAGGAGTGAGACTGGCTAAAGGATATACCCTTTTTAACTCCTTTTTCCCATCATTTGCATTTTTGAGACCATATTTTACATCTTCCTTCATGTCCCTTAAATATTTATTGTAGTTATAGTTGATTTTACAATTTTTGTGTTTTAATCTTCATTCTAGCTTGTTTGAGTGATTGATCCACCACAGTCTTGACTATATTTTTGTCATTACTAGTGTGATCTTTTAATTTCCTATAAATTATTGTTTCTCCTTGTAGCCTTTTCTTTTTTACTTAAGGAAGACCCTTTACACTTCTTGGAGTTTGATTTAGAACATTTTGATTATTTTTATTTTTAATTACAATGTTGTGTTGGTGTCCCATAAACACTGTACATATGTCCCCTCCCTCTTGAAACTTCCTCCCACCTCTACTCCATCCCACCCCTCTAGGTTGTTGCAGAGCACTAGGTTGGGCTCCCTGTGTTTCAACAACTTCCCACTACCTACCTATTTTACATATGGTAATGTATATGTTTTAATGCTACTCTCTCAATTCACTCCAGCCTCTCATTACCCTCTGTGCCTACAGGTCTGTTTTCAATGTCTGTGTGTCTATTCCTACCCTGCAAATAGGTTCATCAGTACCATTTTTCTAGATTCCATATATGTGCATGGTTGCTGTTGTTCAGTTACTAAGTCAAGTCCAACTCTTTGTGACTTCATGGGATCTAGCAAGACAGGTTCCTCTGTCCTTCAGTATCTTCTAGAGTATCCTCAAATTCATGTCCATTGATTTGGTGATGACATCCAACTCTCTCATCCTCTGTTGCCCCCTTATCCTCTTGCCCTCAATCTTTCCCAGCATCAGGGTCTTTTTCAATGAGTTGGCTCTCCGTATCAGGTGACTAAAGTATTGGAGCTTCAGCATCAGTCCTTCCATGAATATTCAGGGTTGGTTTCTTTTAGGATTGACTGGTTTGAACACCTTGCTGTCCAAGGGACTCTCAAGAGTCTTCTCCAGAACCACAGTTTGAAAGCATCAATTCTTCAGTGCTCAGCCTTCTTTATGATCCAACTCTCACATCTGTATATGACTACTGGAAAAACCATAGCTTTGATTAGAAGGACCTTTGTCAACAAAGTGATGTCTTTGCTTTTCAATACGCTGTCTAGGTTTGTCATAAGTTTTCTCTCAAGGAGCAAGGGTCTTATAATTTCATGGCTGCAGTCCCTGTCCACACTGTTTTTTGAGCCCCAGAAAATAAAGTCTGTCACTGTTTCCATTGTTTCCCCATCTATTTGCTATGCAGTGATGGGACTGGATACCATGATCTTCATTTTTGGAATATTGAGTTTTAAGCCACCTCTTCACTCTCTTTCACCTTCATCAAAAAGCTCTTCCACGTCTGTCTGTTTTGTCCCCATCCAGGAAAAAAAAAAAAAAAAAAGCTCTTCCATTCCTCTTCGCTTTCTGCCATCAGGGTGTGTCATCTGCATATCTGAGGTTGTTAATATGTCCCCTGGCAATCTTTATTCCAGCTGTGATTCATCCAGCCTGGCATTTCACACAATGTACTCTGCATATAAGTTAAATAAGCAGGTGACATATTCAGCCTTGACGTACTCCTTTCCCAGTTTTGAACCAATCTGTTGTTCCATGTCTGGTTCTAACTGATGTGTTTTTCTCTTTCTTACTTCACTCTATATAAGAGGCTCTTGAAACATCCATTTTCCTAAGACTGATTCAAATTTTTCCTTTTTATGGCTAATATTCCACTGTATATGTGTGCCACAACTTCTTTGGTTTAGTATTGATAAATTCTTTTAATTTTTGCCTTTGTGAGAAGTCTTTTTCTCTCCTTCAATTCTGAATAATAACCTAGCTTGTATGTTTTTCCCTCTCAACACTTTATATTATGTCATGCCACTCCCTTCTGGCCTGCAACATTTTGCAGAAAATTCGTGGTGCTGTCTGTATGTGACTCTGTGTTTTTCCCTTGCTGTTTTTAGAATTATCTCTTTAACTTTTCCATTTTAATTATAACATGTCCTGGTACGGATTTGTTTGGGTTCATCATGTTTGGTACTTCTATGCTGCCTGTACCTGCAAATATGTTTCATTGTTTAGCTTTAAGAAACTTTCAGCCATGATCATCAAATACATTTTCTACCACTTTCTCTCTCTTCTCCTGGAACCCCTATAATGTTAGAATCCTTGATGTTCCAGTGTTTCGCTAAACTATCCTCATTTTTAAAAAATTTGTTTTCTTTTTGCTGTTCTGATTGATAATTTTTATCATTCTATTTTCTAGATCACTCAGCTTTCTTCTGTATCACCTAGTTTGCTATTGATTCCTTTTTGTGTATCTTTTAAAAATGTCTGTTATTGTGTATTATTCAGTTGTATCTTTTAAAAATGTCTGTTATTGTATTATTTAGTTCTTACTGGTTCATTTTTATATGTTACAGTTCCTTGTTAAAATTCTCACTGTGGCCACCCATTTTTTCCCTCAAGTTCAGTTAGCATTCTTATACTATTTCTTTGAACTCTTTACCTTGTAAATTATTTATCTCTGTTCATTAGCTTTTTTTTTTTTTAAGTTGTTTTTCTTTTCCTTTCATTTGAAACATGTTTCTCTGTCTTATTTTGTTTAACTTTCTCCGTGTCTGTGAACTTGGGTGAGGCAGTTACCTATCCTGGTCATGAAAGAGTGTACTCACATGAGCGCATCCCTAGGCAGTCGCCTGTGCCCAGTGGTGGGAGAGCTAGATCTGAAGGGTAAACGGTGTCATTGTCCCTTAGGTGTCTGCAGTGACCACCGTGATGGCAGGGCTGGAGATGAAGGAGCTAGAGCCAGAATCAGAAATGAGCTGAGGCTTCTCCTGTATTCAGCGTTGGTCACTGCCCCATTGAGCGAAGTTTTGGGGTCCAGGGTGCTGGAACGGAAGCCCTTAGGGCTAAGTCTGAGCTGGTTCCATTCCCTCTAAGTTTGCACACTCTCACTGCAGCCTCTACGCTAGTGGAGAATAGCACCTGAGCAAGAGAGGCGCCCGGTGAGGGCTGGGGTGCGCCCTGCGGTGGTCACGGGCGATGGGCAGGAGCTCAGGCATGTTTTCAGTCTGCTTCCTCATTGCTGTCACTGGGAGTAAATACGTGTGTTTGTGCTCTTTAGGGTCAGAGTTTAGATTTCCTCGAGGGCTCTGGTAAGTCTCACTGTTTTTCAAACCAGCTGAGGACACTTGTCCTGTTGTTTTCAGATCCCAGGACTGGGGTGTCCAATGTGGCTCAGACCCCCAGTCCTCATGGAGGGTTTTTGAGCTCATAGTATCCCCTCCTCTTCTGTGTCCCCTGCCAGGGATATGGGGCCCAAACCAATTGCTTTTCTCTTCCTACCTGACTCTGTATAGGTCTTTCTTTATAGCCGTGGCTGTAGAAGAGCCTTTCTGCCAGTCAGCAGATTGTTTTCAGCGACAGTTACTCCACATGTAGATGTATTTTTGCTGTGTTCATGGATGAGGTGAGCTCAGCTTCCTCCCACTTTGCCATCTTGATCTCCCTCCTCTAGTTTTGAGTATATTTTATTTGAGGTTTGTATCATTTTGGCATTGACCATGAATATGAAACACTTTATGTATTTTGTTTATAGTCATAAGAATATATGAGCCAAAAAAGGGATTGCATGTAGGTAGAGAAGAAGTCTGTGTTAGACATGGAGATGAATCGCCCAGATCCCCTCTTAAGAGTTTAAGAGTGCTTTCAATACACAGCCTCCATCTGAAAGCTGTTTCAGATTTTGCCTCAGCTGACCTGTTTGGGCCTTCTCCACCAGTGACTGATGGTCTGTACCGTTTCAGCTCAGTTCAGAGGAACTCTGACTCTGCTTCCATTGGATTCCCCTGAGGCTGCCATACCTCTGCCCTGCAACTCCACTTTTCCTACTGTGCAATCTTATTTTTCTCTTCTTTCCACAGATGTTGATCTCTAATAAATATTTTATATGCCAGACTTTATGTCAGTATCTTTTATTCAGAGAACTGAATCTGTAATATTAATAAAATACAAGAATTAAACATTCAAAGCCCTCTGGTACTTAGAAGTCAGGAATTTCAGGGCAAACCAGAAAAGAGGACAGCCAGGGAAGTGGGAAAAAATCCAGGAAGATAGTTCCTTATAAACTAAAAGATGATGGTCATGCAAAAAGTGGGGACATATCACCCATGTCAAAAGTTGTGGATAGAAGTGATTGGGAAGCAGGAGTGATCTCTGGTTTTAGTAACAGCAGGGATGACTTTCAGAAGAACAGTTTAGTGGAAGAGCAGAGCCAAAGGCTGCCCAGTTGCTTGGAATAGTCTTCTTCCACTATTTCTTCCTTTTACCACTTGGAAACCTTCCTTTCTTTCTTCAAGTATTGCCTTAAGTTTAATCTTTGATAATACTTACAGTGACCAACCTATTTAATCTCTCATGTTGCCCTTGCCTCTTACCCTATTCCCCAGTACTTCTTTTCTCTCTCTCTTTTTTGAACCAGGTTATTATGTCCTTTGTATTTTGCTGATTTATTATGTTTATTGTGTGTTTATCCCTCCTGTCATAAGGTAAGCTCCATGAAGGCAAGGTTCTGTGTATATTGTTCATTGATGATTTCAAAAAGTCTAAAACAGTTCTAGGATCAGAGAAGGTATTCAATAAAATGAGTTAATAAATGCATTTATAACAGAAATTCCTCCTTCAGCTTTTCCAAATTTACTTACAAAGCTCTATAAGCTCATCTTCTTCTATAATTCAATAGACACCTAATATATATTTATATTCAGTTCAGTTCAGTCACTTAGTCATGTCCAACTCTTTGTGACCCCATGGACTGTAGCACACCAGGCTCCCTGTCCATATTTAATATTATTTTAAAGTAAAAAAAAATGATTAAGAACATGTATTTAACTCAAGAAATACTTATTATACAAATAAAGAAATATTTATTGATCAAATGGTGCTATGGGTTCTGTGGCATATAATGGTAGCTTGCTTCCTTCTTTCAGTTTACAGTTGACTATTAAAAAGTGATGGGGCTTTCCAGGTGGCACTAGTGGTAAAGAACCTGCCAGCCAGTGTGGGAGACATAAGAGATGTGGGCTCGATCCCTGGGTCAGAAAGAGCCCCTGGAGAAGGACATGGCGACCCACTTCAGTATTCTTGCCTAGAGAATCCCATGGACAGAGAAATCTGGTGAACTATAGTCCATAGGGTTTCAGAGTTGGACATGACTGAAGTGCCTTAGCACATAAAGAAATGACAATGAAAAAACATGTCCTATCTAATGGCGATTTTAATGGATTGGTAGTGATGATTTAGAAACTGCGCTGAGGTCAGTTAGCACTGCCTCTAAGCTGTTGTGAGTGGAGTTTGGCTTCATGAGTGCCACATAAGTACTGTCTCTGAACTATGCTGTAAATTATGTGAAATTAGATACCACCTTTATTTTGTCCACAATTCTTTTCTCGGAAACTAGCATATAAGTAGTGTTTAATAATTATACTGAATAAATAAATACCACTTATCATGCCATGAATTGATATAACAGGATGTTAGTTGGAAACTATTTTCACCTCCTTTTTTTACTGAGGAACTGGTATCATAGATACATTACACTAAAGCAGAAATAAGACAAATCTCCATTTGCAGAATTTTCAGAGGAAGAAGCTAAAAACAAAATAAAACTGGACTCTTTAACCTTGTTACCCACTTCAAGATGTAGAAATGGGTGAGAGTGGGAAATGAGAGGAAAAGTATATTTCATGAAAGGCTTATCTCTGAAAAGATATATACTCTGAAGAGCCATATAACATGTTGGCAGAAATATTGTGAGGGGGATCCTGGGAGAACACTTGGAAAGAGTGAAAAGTTCAGGAAAATGGTGAAAGAGAGATCCTTCATATAGAAACACCAGCCATCCACTCTATAAAGACTTACACTGCTGGTTGTTGCATGGCACCTTAGATGGCTCCTTATAAACTCCTAACTGTCTTTATCTCTTAGCATATGCATGATTGTTGAAATACTCATAAGTATTTTGTTTCCATAAATTTAGGATATGCATGGTTTCCATGCAGCATCATTTTCCTGACTTTTTGATCAAAGTGATTATATCAACTATCTCATAGCCTCTCTATCCCCTAAGCAGAAATCAAATCTCCTATAGAAGCTTTAACAAAGGAGAATGACCTATCTCTACATGAAAAGATCATTAAGACTTAAAATGTTATTTTAACATTTGAATGTGTAATTGATGAAGATGTCTAGATAATTTTGCATCAATTTAGCATTCCAATAAACAGGCATTATTGTGCCCCTTACTGTAAGAACACTTATGCACAAATAGTGCTCTTCTCTTAGTTTGATTAATTAGCATTAACAAAGGTGAAGTAGGCATCACTGCCTGACAGTAAATTGAGTATTAAACATTGGATTTTAGACATTCTAACAAGTTGATCCTCAGTGAGGACTAAGGACCTTACAGTGTATGGGATTAAGATCTCTATATCACTTACTCTTCCACAAACTTCTCTCTATATCACTTACTCTTAAACAATATATGATGTAGAAGACTGAACAGCAATATAGTTGCTCCAAACTTTAAATTATTTTTTAAACAAATTTTTAGTATAAATCTTTAGTATAAATCTTCTTATAATATGGTTCTCATTTCAAAGTTAAGGAAAATCTTTATTAATTGAAGCCATGGCTCTGGGTTTCTGTTAATCAAAGTTTTACTATATCTTCTTTCTAAATTCACCTTTGATGTTAATTAGAAATTTAATTTTTAATTCTCATACCTTTGTGACTATAACTATCCTCTTTAGATATTGATGCACTTTCAATTTTTAAGATATATCATTAAAAGATCATAAGCTGCAAAATATTATTCCTGACATGGGAAAATCTCCTTAATGAAGGAAGGAAAACCTAAAGTAATATATTATAGTTATTAGTTAATAAGTAGTTTGATTATAAGCAAATCTTAAATAATGAAATATTCTAAATTTATTTTATTTTACTTTCGTACTTAATTGTCATGTGGCATACTAATTTTAGCTTCTCAAAATGTGTTCAAATTTCTTTACTAACTATCATTTCTGGTGTATCTTTGAAAAGACGCATTTGAATTTCAAACACCAAACTATGGCCATCAGTTGATCAAAGAGAATAGAAATCAAGAAGTAAGTCAAATTACCCCTTCCCTTTATCTTCTGTTCGTCCATGCACTCCTTGATATTTAGCTTTTCATAATTATTCTGTGGAAGGGAAACTACTGGCACATGGTCTCTGTCTAACTGATGGCATATTTTCTACTGTAATAAACAACTTATTTGACCCATTTACTCCCACAGGAAAAAATTACATTATCCAGTGACTTTGGCATAACTTAGTGAATTTCCAAAGTGACCAGATAAAAAGCTTTTCTATCTATAAGGTAAATGCACTATAATCCCAGGATGGGCCTCATACAAGCTACAAGTTTGTGCTAAATCACTTCAGTCATGTCTGACTCTTTGCAACCCTGTGGACTGTAGATTGCTAGGATCCTCTGTCTCCCACAGGAGACACAGTTTCGATCCCTGGGTCAGGAAGTTCCCCTGGAGGAGGAAATGGCAATGAATATTAGTGCCGTGAACATTGGGGTTCATGTATCTTTCCAAATTAGAGTTTTCATCTTTTCTGGATATATGCCCAGGAGTAGGATCGCTGGATTGTATGGTGACTCAATTTTTGTTTTTTTAAGGGACCTCCATCTTGTTCTCCATTGTGACTGCACCAGTTTACATTCCCATTAACAGCACAAGAGGATTATTTTTACTCCACACGCTCTCCAGCATTTATTATTTGTAGACCTTGATGACCTTGCCCCTTGGCTTGATGATAGCCATTCTGACAGATGTGAGGTGATACCTCGTTAATAGTTCAAAATTGATTTGAATTTCTCTAATAATTAACCATCTTGAGCATCTTTTTATGTGCCTATTAGCCATCTGTATGTCTTTGGAGAAATGTCTATTTAGGTCTTCTGCAAAAAAAAAAATTTTTTTTTAATTTGGGTTTTTGTTTATTGATATTGAGCTATATGAACTGTTTGTATATTTTGGAAATTAACCCCTCATTGGTAACATCATTTACAAATATTTTCTTCTATTTTGTAGGTTGCCTTTTCATTTTGTTTATGGTTTCCTTTGTTGTGCCAAAGTTTTATGTTTAATTAGGTCTCATTGTTTATTTTTGCTTCATTTCCATTACTTTAGGAGATGGATCCAAAATAATATTGCTGGAATTTATGTCAAAGAGTGTTCTGCCTATATTTTCCTCTAGGTGTTTTATAGTATCAGATCTTAAATTTAGATCTTTAATCCGTTTTGAGTTTATTTTTGTATATGGTGTTAGAGAATGTTTTAATTTCATTCTTTTACATGTAGCTGTCCAGTTTTTCAAGCACTGCTTATTGAAGAAACTGTTTTTCCATTGTATATTTTTGTCTTAGATTAATTGGCCATAAGTCCATGGGTTTATTTCTGGGCTTTATATCCTGTTCCATTGATCTATGTGTCTTTTTTGTGCCAGTACAATACTGTTTTGATTATGTTAGTCTATAGTACAGTTTGAAATCAGGGAGTCTGATTCCTCCAGCTCCACTCTTCTTTCTTGAGATTGTTTGATCTATTCAGAGTCTTTTGTGTTTCCATACAGATTGTAAAACTATCTGTTTTAGTTCTGTGAAAAATGCCATTAGTAGCTTCATAGGTATTGTTTTGAATCTGTAGATTGCCTTGGGTAGTACGGCCATTTTTACAATATTGATTCTTCCAGTCCAAGAACACGCTATATCTTTAGATCTGTTTGTGTCATCTTCAATCTCTTTCATCAACATATTATAGTTTTCTGAGTACAGGTCTTTTGCCTCTTTATGTAGTTTTATTCCAGGTATTTTATTCTTTTTGATGTGATGGTAAATAGAATTGTTTTCTTCTTTTCTGTTTCTGATATTTTATTGCTAATATACATGAATGCAACATCTTTCTGTATATTAACTTTTTATCCTGCAACTTTACCAAGCTCATTGATGAGCTCTAATAGTTTTCTCATGGTATCTTTAGGATTTTATATCTGTAGTATCAGGTCATCTACAAACAGTGACAGTTTTACTCCTTTTCCAGTTTGAATTCTTTTTATTTCTTTTCTTCTCTGATTGCCGTGGATAGGACTTTTAAAGCTATGTTGATTAAAAGTGGCTAAGGTGACCATTCTTGTTTTATTCCTGATTTTAGAGAAAATTCTCTTAGCTTTTCACAGTTGAGTATGATATTAGCTATGGAACTGTCATTATATGGCCTTATTATGTCAAAGTATGTTCCCTCTATGCTCACCTCCTGGAGAGCTTCTATCATAATTGATATTCAGTTCAGTTCAGTGGCTCAGTTGTGTCTGACTCTTTGTGACTCCATGGACTACAGCACATCAGGCTTCCCTGCCCATCACCAACTCCCGGAGCTTACTCAAACTCATGTCCATTGAGTCAGTGACACCATCCAACCATCTCATCTCTGTCATCCCCTTCTCCTCCCACCTTCAATCTTTCCCAGCATCAGGGTCTTTTCCATTGAGTCCATTCTTTGCATCAGGTGGTCAAAATATTGGAGTTTTAGCTTCAGCATCAGTCCTTCCAACGAATATTCAGGACTGATTTCCATTAGGATTGACTGGTTTGATCTCCCTGCAGTCCAAGGGACTCGCAAGAGTCTTCTCCTACACCACAGTTAAAAAGCATCAATTCTTCTTTCTTTATAGTCCAAATCTCACATCCATACATGACTATTGGAAAAACCATAGCTTTGACTAGACAGACATTTGTTGGCAAAGTAATGCCTCTGCTTTTTAATATGCTATCTAGGTTGGTCATAGCTTTTCTTCCAAGGAGCAAGTGTCTTTTAATTTCATGGCTGCAGTCAACATCTGCAGTGATTTTGGAGCTCAAATAAATAAATAAATAAAGTCTGTTACTGTTCCATTTTCCCCCCTCTAGTTGCCATGAAGTGATGGGACCAGATGCCTTGATCTTAGTTTTCTGAATGTTAAGTTTTAAGACAGCTTTTTCACTCTCCTCTTTGACTTTCATCAAGAGACTCTTTAGTTCTTCTTTGCTTTCTGCCATAAGGGTGGTGTCATCTGCATATCTGAGGTTATTGATATTTCTCCCAGCAATCTTGATTCCAGCTTGTGCTTCATCCAGCCCAGCAATTGATGTTGAAATTAATCAAAAGATTTCTCTGCATCTATTGAACTGATCATATGGTTTTTATTCTTTAAGCTGTTAATGTCATGTATTTCATTGGTTAATTTGCAAATATTGAAAAACCCTTGCATCCCTTGGATAAATTTGACTAGATGATGGTTTATGATCCTTTTAATATATTGTTTGATTCAGTTTTCTAGTATTTTGTTGAGAATTTTTGTTGTGTCTATTTCATCAGTGATATCAGCCTGTAATTTTCCAGCCTAATTTAACCAATAACAATACGTAAAATTTCAAAAGGATTCTTAAAAGAAAAATGTTTTCCCTTTAACATCATTTTGTGGATAGCTTCTGAAAGCAATACTCAATTCAAAAGCAGAAATGCAAGACTGATATTTCAATACCACTATTTATAAAATGCATACCTTATATATATATATATATATATATATATATATATATGTATGTATGCATATACAAATACATATATACACACACCTATATATAGATAGTCATGTAAATAGGATGAAAGATTACTCTTAAATAATCTGAATACTGGGAAAAATCTTAAATTTAAATATTAATGTTAAAGTCACATACAGTGAATTAATATTTTTGTCAGGTAGTCACTCAACTTATATTTGAACATTTTCAATGGGTTCTATATTTAAGACATTACTTTGCCTACAAAGTTCTGTCTAATCAAAGCTATGGTTTTTCCAGTAGTCAAGTGTTGATGTGACAAGAGTTGGACTATAAAGAATGCTGAGTGCCGAAGAACTGATGCTTTTGAACTGTGGTGTTGGAGAAGGCTCTTGAGAGTCCCTTGGACTGCAAGGAGATCCAACCAGTCCATCCTAAAGGAGATCAGTCCTGGGTGTTCGTTGGAAGGACTGATGTTGAAGGTGAATCTCCAATAGTTTGGCCACCTCATGCGAAGAGCTGACTCTTTGGAAAAGACCCTGAGGCTGGGAAAGATTGAAAGCAGGAGGAGAAGGGGATGCCAGAAGATGAGATGGTTAGATGGCATCACTGACTCAGTGGACATCAGTATAAGTAAGCTCTGGGTGTTGGTGATGGACAGGGATTCCTGGAGTGCTGCAGTCCATGGGGTCGCAATGAGTTGGACATGACTGAGTGACTGAACTGAACTGAACTATTATTCAAGACTACTGATTTTATCTTGAATTGAGTCTATTAGTAAACCAAACTGATGGTTACTTTTTTTTTTCTTTTCAATCTGAAACATGTGAATGTACTCAAATAGCCTAATAACAATTCACTGGTAACTGAGTGAATCCATGTAAATAGTTCAGCACCTAAGTGTGTTTAAACATTGATTATCATAAGAAATGATATAGGTCATAGAGGATCAAGAAGAAAACATGAATTTTCAATTTCATATGATTCTCAGATCATTAATTGTCACTTTAAAAGCACTCAAGATCTTGAGCAAAACAACATTGAGCACCACCCCAGTGCCAGCTCCAGCTGCAGCTGCATTCTAGGCAGATTGGGGGTGTGTCAGCAGTGCTTAACGTTCAGCTGTTCACCACAGCCCACTGCCAAGATGAAGGGTCCTCTACTACACACAGCGTCTCTGTATTGTTTGCTAATATGCATGAGCAGTGAGCATGCAGTATATGTATCTGAGGTTAGAAAATATTAAAATGCTTTTATTCTGTTGAATAAAGTTTATGTGACTTGCATTTGATTTTATCATCAAAATTTTAGTTGGAGAACTATAAAGGATGTGTCTCCATGTAAGTATAATGAGCTTGTTCACTATGTTTGCTTCATTCTTTTACACAGAAATTCACATTTACTATTTATTGTTTTTTTGTTTGTTTGTTTGTTTTATATACTATGTTGATTCAGTTGATGAATTAGTCTTATTCAGAAAAAAAAGGCAATGGGGATGCCTTTAAATTTAATTTGTCCTTTTTCCCCATCACCCCATCACTTTGTTTTTCTTCTAAGCTAATTAATTTTAATCCTTAGCTTATATAACAGTATGTTCAGAAGATAAAACTTGAAATAACAATATATCCTAAACATCTGTTAGGGAATTTATTGTAGCATTGAAAGATGGGCAGTACATAGAAGTAGTTGTTTCATTCTTGAAAATGACTCCACAGAATAGTATCTGCACCCTTACCCCTCTTTCCTAGAAAATTGTTATAACCTTGATTTTGACTTTCTAAAAAACAAACTGTTTCTTGCATACAAGTTCAATACAAGCATTGTTGTACCAAGTTTTAATATCTTGGTAAAAAACTGCTCACTTTTGACTTTCAGGCAACACTTTAAAAAAGATGTAGGGCAGCCAAGTATGTAATTTTCTCTTACTGTTTCTGTCTATTGCATATTAGAATTTTGCAGGCTAGAATAGGATTGTGTCCAGTTGAACTCAGAAAATAAAGGAATGAAAATGAACTATTTTTTAATATTCCAAAATACTTAAGTAGAAAAATGACTTTTGATATACAGCTCTTTATAAGATGGAAGAAAGTATAGTTTTCTATTATTAGATTAATATTAAAAGAATGTTCCATGCCAGTAACAATGATTATTCCATTGGATATTCATAAAATTATTTAAACAAGAAAAGCCATTTAAATGTACAGTTTAATATGGAGCTTATGTCCCATATTTAGAAAATAAAATACATCAAAAATTTATTTTTTTAGAGATGACAACAAGAGATAATGAATAGTGACTATGTAACTGATAAATTTTCTCAACTGGGGAATATTTCAAGTTGTGATTTAACTCACTGAATCATGAAATGGCTCATAGCGAAGTAACTAGAGTTTTGTTGATTAATGTGCGAGTATTTGTATGGCAAGATGAAAAATTAATGGGGAGAGACAGACAGTTATATGAGCTAAGCAAATCTAATCCAGTCCTGAACATTAGATGAAAAGATTGAATAATCAAATAACAAATCATTTCACAAAAGACTCATTTCCATGTCTTTTGTATAAGCCAATAAACAATTTCTACATAAATGTAAAAAATACTATTTCACTAGTTTTATTTTAAAACAAGGCCAACCTGGACTTGCTTTCATGGCAAAAAATCTTCAAGTCTATTATCTACCAATCTATGACCCACTGGTTTCTGTTCTATTCAAGATTTCACGGTTGTGACTGACATGTAATTGGCTGTTTGTCTATGAGTTCACATACTGGGTTTGGCGATGTGTGCGTGATACTTTTAGTGTATCTGAGATAAAGTGTTATTTTTCTGTACTAAGATTCATTGTTTTTAGAGTAGAACACCTGTGGTGGGGGATAGTCAGGGCATCCTGGGTTTTGAAAAAAGTCATTGGAAACTAAATTACATGGAAATACTAGTTCCTGTGAAAGTTTATGTGTTTTTTAGTTAAAGTCTCTGTAGATAGCTGTGATTTCTATTCTTATCTTTTATGGGCCATCTTTTAAATAAAATCTCTGCTATCACTACTTGTAAGATTTCAGAGAAATGTTTTTGAATTTTAGAGTGAGTGAAAATAAAGAATATCGTATCTTGATTAAAGTGAGATATTAAAGCTCTTTTCAAACCTTTGTTCTAAAGCAAGAGAAAGACAGGGTTTGCTATTAAAACTCAGATGATCAGAAGATATTTTACTACTTATTCTGCCTCCTCTTTGTGTGTGTGTGTGTGTGTGTGGTGTTTGTGTTTGCACACTGTAAGCTCATATATCCAGGGCTTCTCTTGCTCAGTCACTAAAAAGGATATATTCTATTTCCACTTAATTGTTATGAGTTGTAAAGAACCCTCATGCCAATGCAGGAGACATAAGAGACATAGATTTGATCCCTGGGTTGGGAGGATACCCTGGAGAAGGGCATGGCAACCCACACCAGTATTCTTGCCTGGAAAATCCTATGGACAGAGGAGCCTATGGTGGGCTACCCATCCACAGGATCACAAAGAGTCAGACAGGACTAAAGCAACTTAGCACACACACAAGATGAATCAGAGAAAACTCTTTTTTTTTTTTTTTTCTTCTTCCAAAATGCCCAACCATTATATTTTTAAGTATGGAAGTTTACAATATATTATAGACATTTCTATTCTTAATAAGAACTGAGAGTCCTATTTCAGATACACATTCTTTTTGACCTGTTTTTTTGGGAAGAAATTACATAAATAAGCAAAGTAGCATTTGGATTGTTTTATCTTTGAAATGTGCTGTGCCTTGAATTGTGTTGTTGAACTCTCATTGCACTTTTATGTTTTCCTAGTTTAAGCCATTATTTTAGAGAGCAAAATAAATCTATATAGCTTGAGTTCATTCAGATCAGTGCTCTTGTATTGCTCGCTTTTACTTTTTCTTGGCAATTTTCACCGTTTTTGATATATGGTACACATTTTATCTTGGCTTGAAGTTATTTGTGGAGATATGCATCTCCTTCTCCCACCAAGTAGTAGGACAAAGATGATTATTTTTCTGTTCTTTTGTGAAAATTACCTGCCATTTTAGTTCACATTGTCTATTTATCTTTGTTACCTTCTTTGCTTGCAGTTGATGACCAACAAAAGGCAAGGTCCATTTTCTCCTGTGTTGCCTATTTCTGTCAACACAAGCAAACCACTACGTATAACATCTCAAATTTATCTTTCTATCCTTCATTGTTCAAATTCTTCTAAGTTATATGCTCCTTTTTATGTGTAGTGCTTTTCCTGCTACCCACAGTTTAAGGTTAAATATGTGTTGATTCTTCTTTGTTAAAACTCATAGTCCTGTAACCTGAAGCCACTGTAGCTACTGAATTCACTGTATATCTGAATAACAAGGGCAATGATAGCCTACTACTTTGGCATTTTTTCTTAACACATCTCACTTTCAGATTGAGTGTCTCTTTTTTGAATTACTGTAGAACGTGGTTTCTATCTACTTGAAGACAAATTTCATATCTTACTTTTCTTTAAATGCCTCACACTGCTTAAGCGCAAAATATGCACCCCTTAAATCATTTTTGCATAAATGGTTGATTAGAACAAGCCAGTATGATGGTGAAGGGTTTTTTAAAATATTGCCTGGGATCTTCCCTTCACTGTGGATGCTCAGGGGTCATTTAGATAATCACTGAGGTTTTGACAATATTAAGTAAAGAGATAAATATATTTCTACATCATGACTGTTCACCACTTACTTTTCTGGAATACAATTTTTCCCTTATCTACAAGAGACTAAGGAAAGAATGTGAATATCCTGAGAAAAGCTTTCTTATCCATACAACTATTATAAACGTACCTTAGAGCTAGCAGAGGTGGGGGTCAGAAAAGACCTAATGAGAGGTAGAAAAAAAGATTTAAGGCACTATGACCAAATAGACTTTGATTCTAATGCATGTGTCTGTACTAAAACTGTTTACTTCTCTTGTTATGATTGAGTTTAATTAACATATTGGTCCAATTTTTAACTACAGGTCAGGGCAGGGCATTTTTGAAATTGTTTTTTGGTTTGAAATTGTTAGATAATTTAGTCTACATTTTTTCTTGGCATTTTGATTCTTATTCTCATTAAGAGATACATTAAGGAAAAGGGAGCACTTAACTAAACTTTCTGTTGGAGAGAGAAAATAATCTCAACTCTACAATGAATTAGAATTGTTATCATGATTGGCCTGTTAAATTTTTCTCAGTTTCTTAAAGATAGAAATAAGACAATCATGTTAATTTTGCACAATTAAATAGAATAACTATCATGAAAGTACCTAGAATAAAGGAATATGAAATATAGTGCACTCTTTCTTCCTTTCCGCCTTTGTCTTTTCAGTCTTTTATTTTATTTTTTTTTTGGCCTTTATTTCTATTTGTTTTTCCCTTTAAGCCCTCCTTCCTTTACTCCCTGCTGCTGTTGCTTTACCTTGGATCTTTTAGTGGATTTCTTGTTTGTTTGTTTTTTTTTAAGTCACACTATATATGCCCATAGATGCATAAAATTTTTACATGTATTTTCATAATGTGAAGAATGGAATCATGACCTTATTTACCCTTAAATAGCTAAAAAACCTCTTAATTCAGTTGGTTTAATGGAATTAAAAGCTTAAAAATGAAACTCAAGTATAAACCCTAAAGCTAAATTATATTTATATTTTGTCTTTATTTTCCAAAGATATTATACTGAAACAAGTGTTCTTAAGTGTATAGTAAAATTGGTGATTGCATTAATACCTAACTCAAGTTACAAATAGCACATTTAGTCAATAATGTCTAACTATGATCACAATAGAGTAAGTCTAAAGGAACTATAATTATACCATGGGTGCAATGAAACCTTTATATTGCTACAACATTTCAGTCTTCTTATTAGGGTACCTTGTCAGCATTGGCTGTCCATTGAAATGTAGTGATTTTTCTCTAGTGCAGATTAATTAGAATGGTGTTTGCAGATAGTTTTTAAATTTTTAAATACACAGTTTCTATGAGTTATTCACAATAATATAGGATAACAAACCTTTCTAAGTCAACATTCTTAACCTGTTTTTGAAGGATGCTGTAGATGAATACATGTTGATTTTGAAAGAAGGCATTTTAGGAGGAATATAGAGCTTAAAAAAAGGAACACAAAAATGAAATTATGGTCTTTGTGTGAATAATGCTGAATTAGGCAAAAAGATAACTGGACATGGAATAATGGACTGGTTCAAATTGGGAAAGGAGTACATCAAGGCTGTATATTTTCACCCTGATATGCAGAGTACATCATGTTAAATGCTGGGTTGGATGGCTTGCAAGCTAGAGTCCAGATTGTTGAGAGAAACATCAACAATGTCAGATATGCAGATGATATCACTTTAATGGCAGAAAGTGAAGAGGAACTAAAGAGCCTCTTGATGAAGGTGAAAGAGGAGAGTGAAAAAGCTGACTTAAACTCAACATTCAAAAAACAAAGATCATGGCATCTGGTCCCACCACTTCATGGCAAATATATGGGGAAAAAGTGGAAACAGTGACAGATTTAATTTTTTGGGGCTTCAGAATCACTGCAGATGGTGACTGTAGCCACAAAATGGAAGACTCTCCTTGGAAGAAAAGCTATGACCAAACCAGATAGTGTGTTAAAAACCAGAGGCAGCACTTTGCTGACAAAGGTCTGTATAGTCAAAGCTGTGGTTTTTCCAGTAGTCATGTATGGAGTGAGATTTGAACCATAAAGAAGGCTGAGCACCAAAGAAATACTGCTTTTGAACTCTGGTGCTGGAGAAGACTCTTGCAAATCCCTTGGACAGCAAGGATATCAAACCAGTCAATCTTAAAGGAGATCAACCCTGAATATTCATTGGAAGGACTGATGCTTAAGCTCCAATATGTTGTCCACCTGATGCTGACTTATTGGAAAAGACTCTGATGCTGGAAAAAAATTGAGGGCAACAGGAGAGGGGTTGACAGAGGATTAGATGATTGGATGGCATCACCGACTCAGTGAGCATGAGCTTGAGCCAATACCGGGAGATAATGAAGGCAAGGAAGCCTGGCATGCTGCAGCTCACGGGGTCGCAAGAACTGGACACGACTTAGCAACTGAACAACAGCAATTGAGTGGAGATAAATCATGAACTCTATCCTTCCTTTCAAATTGTTAGATTCTGAGTGTTAAATGAATGTCAAGGAGTAGTATATAAGCATGGATACAATATAAAATCAAAGTTTTGAAATGAAGAACATCTGTCCCATTCTCAGTGTCCTGGACTCCTACATAAACATGGACCTTATGAGAGAGACAGGATTCTAATAGCAGAATTAGTGAATGTCTAGTCCACCTTATTCATTTGACAAATGTGTCAAGCGAATAAAAACAATGAGTTATAAACTCTTCCCCAGGTTGACCAATGTCCATCTCTCCAATTTTTAGGTTGGGACCTAGCTGTAATTTAACTTTGAATTTTTTTCTGTTACACTATTCTAAGTTACAATTACTTTGTAACTGATAATTTTTAATTTAACCTATTTGAACATGGTTAATGTTCTTAATATGTAAAGCTGTATTATACTGTGGAGATGTTAGGATTTCTATATATAGTATCATGTCAACTGCAAATAATGACAGTTTCACTGCTTCCTTTCTAAGTAGGGTGCCTTTTCTTTCTTTTTCTTGTCTGATTTCTGTGGCTAGGACTTACAATACTATGTCAAATAGAAGTGGTGATCCTTCTGGGTATCTTGTCTTGTTCCTGAATTTAAAGGAAAGTCTTTTAGCATTTGACCATTGAGTATGATATTTGCTGTTCATTTGTCATAAATATTCTTTATTTTGTTTAGATATGTTACACGTATATTCACTTTAATTAAAGTTTTTATTATGTACTGATGTTGAATTTTGACACTTGTTTTTTCAACTTCTCTTGAGAGGATTGTATGATTTATACCTTTTCTCGTTAATGTGGTATATCACATTAATTGATTTGCCAGTGTTGAACTCTCCTTGCATCTCTGAAATAGTTCCAGCTTGATTATGTTGTGTGATCCTTTTTATATATTGTTGGATTTGGATCATGTGCTCTGCTCTGCTCTGCTCAGTCACTCAGTCATGTCCAACTCTTTGCGATCCCAAGGACTGTAGCCACTAGGCTTCTCTGTCCATGGAATTCTCCAGGCAAGAATACCGTAATAGGTTGTTATTTCCTACCCCAGGGTTCAAACCCATGTCTCTTGCCTCTTCTGTGTTGGCAGGAAGATTCTTTATCATTCTTCCACCTGGGAAGTCCAGAATTTTGTTTACTAGTGTTTTATTACTTGTTTTTTGCAACTGTATTCATTAGTGGTATAACCCTGTAACTTTCATTTTCTGTAATGCCTTTGATTTTGGTGTCTGTGTAAAGGTAGCCTTGTAGAATGAATTTGTGATTTTTTTTCCTCCTCTTTGACTTGGAATAGTTTGAGAAGAATAGGTATTATCTTTATATGTTTGATAGTTTCCCCTGTGAAGAAGTTCGTTCTAGGACTTTTGTTGCTGGAGATTTTTTTAAGTTCAACTTTACTGATGATCAGTCCATTGAAATTGTCTGTTTCTTCTTGAGTTAGTATTGACAGATTGTATATTTCTAGACATTCGTCCATTCCTTCTAGGTTGTTTGGTCTGGTGGCATATAACTCTTTGTGGCATTCAATTATGATCTTTTTGTCTCTGAAATATCAACTGTTATTTCTCCTATTCATTTCTTATTTTGTTTTTGGGTCCTCTCTCTTTTCTTCTTGGTGAGTGTGGCTGAAGATTTATCAGTTTTGTTTATACTTTCAAATAAACAACTCTTAATGTCATCGATATTTTTTTTTAAGTCTCTATCTTATTTATTTTCTATTTGACCTTTGATCATTGATGTAAATGGGATGTTAAACTCCCCAACTACCATTGCATTATTGCCAGCTTAGCCCTTTATGTCTATTAATACTATATATATCGATATTTCTGTATCAGTTCAGTTCAGTTCAGTCGCTTAGTCATGTCTGACTCTTTGCGACCCCATGAATCACAGCACACCAGGCCTCCCTGTCCATCACCAACTCCTGGAGTTTACTCAAACCCATGTCCATCGAGTCAGTGATGCCATCCAGCCATCTCATCCTCTGTCATCCCCTTCTCCTCCTGTCCCCAATCCTTCCTGTATCAGGGTCTTTTCCAATGAGTCAACTCTTTGCATGAGGTGGCCAAAGTACTGGAGTTTCAGCTTCAGCATCAGTCCTTCCAGTGAACACCCAGGACTGATCTCCTTTAGGATGGACTGGTTGGATCTCCTTACAGTCCAAGGGACTCTCAAGAGTCTTCTCCAACACCACACTTCAAAAGCATCAATTCTTCAGCGCTCAGCTTTCTTCACAGTCCAACTCTCACATCCATACATGACCACTGGAAAAACCATAGCCTTGACCAGATGGACCTTTGTTGGCAAAGTAATGTCTTTGCTTTTTAATATGCTATCCAGGTTGGTCATAACTTTCCTTCCAAGAGTAAGTGTCTTTTAATTTCATGGCTGCAGTCACCATCTGCAGTGATTTTGAAGCCCCCAAAAATAAAGTCTGACACTGTTTCCACTGTCTCCCCATCTATTTCCCATGAGGTGATATATCTGTATATAGATATTTAAATGCTCCTGGATTGGGTACATGTACATCAATAGATGTGTATCCTGTTCTTTTATTTCCCTTTATCATTTTATGATGCCTTCTTTTTTGTTATAGCCTTTGTTCTAATGTCTATTTTGTCTGATATTAATATTACTGCCCACTTTCTTGTCATTTATGTTTGCATGCAATATTTTTTTCTTATACTCTCACTTTCAGTCTGTGTATGTCTGTGGATTTGAAGTGAATCTTTTGTAGGCAGCATATTTGTTTTGTGTGCTTGCTCATGGACTGTAGCCCACCAGGCTCCTCTGTCTGTGTGATTTCCCAGGCAAGAATACTGGAGTGGATTGCCATTTGCCTTTATCAGGAATCTTCCTGACATAGGAATTGAACCTGCATCTCCTGAATTGCAAGCAGATTCTTTATCACTGAGCCAGTTGGGAAGCCCTCAGGCAGCATATAGATGAGTCTTATATTTTCATCCAATTATTCATGTTTTGACTGGAGCATTTAGTCCATTAACATAACTTTTTCCAAGTTTGTTTTTCTAGTTCTTCTGCATTAATTTCTTCTTTTGTTTCTTTTGTGGGTTGATGATATTGTTTAGTAGTATGCTTGTGTTCTTTTGTTTTTAGTTTCTGTGTATCTATTGCAATTTTTTGATATGTGGTTACCATGGAATAGCCAGGAGAGATAAGAAAGCCTTCCTCAGTGATCAATGCAAAGAAATAGAGGAAAACAACAGAATGGGAAAGACTAGAGATCTCTTCAAGAAAATTAGAGATATCAAGGGAACATTTCAGGCAAAGATGGTTCAATAAAGGACAGAAATGGTATGGAACTAACAGAAGTAGAAGATATTATGAAGAGGTGGCAAGGATACACAGAAGAACTGTACAAAAAAGATCTTCATGGCCCAGATAATCACAATGGTGTGATCACTCACCTAGAGCCTGACATCCTGGAACGTGAAGTCAAGTGGTCCTGAGAAAGCATCACTACGAACAAAGCTAGTGGAGGTGATGGAATTCCAGTTGAGGTATTTCAAATCCTGAAAGACGATGCTGTGAAAGTGCTGCACTCAATATGTCAGCAAATTTTGAAAACTCAGAAGTGGCCACAGGACTGGAAAAGGTCAGTTTTCATTCCAGTCCCTAACAAAGGCAATCCCAAAGAATGTTCAAACTACCGCACAATTGCACTCATCTCACACGCTAGTAAAGTAATGCTGAAAATTCAGCAGTACATGAACCGTGAACTTCCAGATGTTCAAGCTGGTTTTAGAAAAGGCAGAGGAACCAGAGATCAAATTGCCAACATCCGATGGATCATCAAAAAAGCAAGAGAGTTCCAGAAACACATCGATTTCTGCTTTATTGACTACGCCAAAGCCTTCGACTGTGTGGATCACAATAAACTGTGGAAAATTTTGAAGGAGATGGGAATCCCAGACCACCTGACCTGCCTCTTGAGAAACCTGTATGCAGGTCAGGAAGCAACAGTTTGAACTGGACATGGAACAACAGACTGCTTCCAAATAGCAAAAGGAGTACGTAAGGCTGTATATTGTCACCCTGCTTATTTAACTTATATGCAGAGTACATCATGAGAAATGCTGGGCTGGAAGAAGCACAAGCTGGAATCAAGATTGCCAGGAGAAATATCAATAATCTCAGATATGCAGATGATACCACCCTTATGGCAGAGAGTGAAGAGGAACTAAAAAGCCTCTTGATGAAAGTGAAAGAGGAGAGTGAAAATGTTCGCTTAAAGCTCAACATTCAGAAAACTAAGATCATGTCATCTGGTCCCATCACCTCATGGGAAATAGATGGGGAGACAGTGGAAACAGTGTCAGACTTTATTTTTTGGGGCTCGAGAATCACTGCAGATGGTGATTGTAGCCATGAAATTAAAAGACGCTTACTCCTTGGAAGGAAGGTTATGACCAACCTAGATAGCATATTAAAAAGCAGAGACATTACTTTGCCAACAAAGGTCCGTCTGGTCAAGGCTATGGTTTTTCCAGTGGTCATGTATGGATGTGAGAGTTGGACTGTGAAGAAAGATGAGCGCTGAAGTATTGATGCTTTTGAACTGTGGTGTTGGAGAAGACTCTTGAGAGTCCCTTGGACTGCAAGGAGACCCAACCAGTCCATCCTAAAGGAGATCAGTCCTGGGTGTTCACTGGAAGGACTGATGCTGAAGCTGAAACTCCAGTACTTTGGCCACCTCATGCAAAGAGTTGACTCATTGGAAAAGACCCTGATACTGGGAGGGATTGGGGGCAGGAGGAGAAGGGGACGGCAGAGGATGAGATGGTTGGATGGCATCACTGACTCGATGGGCATGAGTTTGAGTAAACTCCGGGAGTTTGTGATGGACAGGGAGGCCTGGTGTGCTGTGATTCATGGGGTCGCAAAGAGTCAGACACGACTGAGCGACTGAACTGAACTGAACTGATGCAACTTTAGTTTTTAATATTCATGCTAGTTTACTTAAGTGATTGGTCCTCAGCCTTTATAGCCTCCCTGTATGTGTAACTCTGGGCTTCCAGGTGTATTAGTGGTAAAGAACTCGCCCGCCAATGCAGGAGAAGTAAGAGATGCACATATGATGCTACATCTGGAAGATCTCCTGGAGGAGGGCATAGCAACCCACTCCAGTATTCTTGCCTGTAGAATCCCAAGGACAGTGGGGCCTGGTGGGCTACAGTCCATGGGGTCACAAAGACTTGGAAGTGACTAAAGCCACTCAGCACACATGCATGCATGTTTCTGAAATTTCAGTAGTCTATGTCTATTCACATATTGGTCACTGAAAATAATTTTGATAAGAGATTTGTATGTGACATCTATTGTCGTCTTTTGCAAGATATAAACTATTATGCTATATTGTGTTTTAAAATTCTGCTATAAAATGCCTTCTTATTTGAAAGATTTACAGTGACTAAAACATAGCTCTTTAAAAATCTAGTTCTATATGGTTAGGAAGGAAAAAAGTGTTCAAATTCATGATTTTTTAACTCATTTTTATGAAATTAAAAAAAATTTCAAGTTAATAAGAATTTCTATTATGTTATAGAACTGTATCCACACAAAAATGATTTGCTTGATGTATTTTTTTGAACCCTATATGCAAATAGCCAACATTTCTTCATCACAAATGTTACAATATATAATTTGAAATTCTCCTACTGTGTAAGTAGGAAATTTAGTAAACAAGAATAAAAACATATTTCACTGAACTTCTGTCCTATTTGACTATCACATAAATTGTGACAAAAAAGCAAATTCAACAGTATAATTCAGAGACTCTACTTTAACTACCTAAATTCATTTCAAATGAAAATGAAAATGGAATATTTCTTTAGTCAATTTGCTAATATTTACAGTGCTATGTGGGCTTCCCTTGTGGCTCATTTGGTAAAGAATCTGCCTGCAATGCACAAGACCTGGGTTCAATCCCTGGGTTAGGAAGATCCCCTGGAGAAGAGAAAGGCTATCCACTCCAGCATTCTGGCCCAGAGAAGTCCATGGAGTAGCAAAGAGTCGGACACAACTGAGCAACTTTCATTTTTTACTTTCAGTTTCACAGTGCTATGTAATATCTCAATTGACAGTTCTTTTTATTTCTATCTTTATGGTGGAACCACAGCTTAAACACATGCTAATAAATTTGTAGTTTTCTAAATTAGTTCTAATAGAAGGCTAAACAATACATAGTTATGTGGACTAGCAAATTAGTAAATAAAATACAATTTAGAAAACAGGAGATTAAATTTAAGGACTTTTTTTTTTCAGACTTTCTATTTTCCTACTTTGTTCCTCACATCCTGACACATACACTGGCCTTCAGTCAATGAGGCTTAGAGGGATTTCTTAGATGAAAAAGAGATCTACGCATTAGCTTTAATTTTATGTCTAGCACTCACTGATCTCCAGAATAGATGTTAACTCCTTTGGAGATGACAAGCATATGAAAGAAAACCCTTCTAAATTGTATTATATACTCACACAGTTTTTAATAAGACTGTGTGGAAAATTAGAAACACCTCACATTGCAGAATGATAGGCATATTTATATCAGTTTTATTGGGAGAATTTCTCCTTTTAAAAAGTTGTAGTTGTTTAGATTTTAGTTATTATTCCTGAAATTCATAGACAAAGTTTAACTTTCATCCAAACAGTACATATACATAACAGCATATATTTTGTGCAAATATTTTTGTAGTTACTATTTTCTGGCATCATGCAACAAATAATGTAAATCTTGCCTTCTGCCTCCATGGTATGCAAATACTTTGTGCAAATGTTCTTATATACACAAACACAAACAGACTGAGCTGATGAGAATGTGTTTTTGTAGTTTATTTCAGCCAATATTCTATTTTATTAAAATTAATATAAACACTATATCAGTAATTAACGAACTTTCTGAATAGTAGTTCAGTTGCTCAGTTGTATCCGACTCTTTGTGACCCCATGGGCTACAGCATGCCAGGCATCCCTGTCCATCACCAACTTCCGGAGCCTACCCAAACTCATGTCTCTTGTGTCAGTGATGCCATCCAACCATCTCGTCCTCTGTCGTCCCCTTCTCCTCCTGCCTTCAATCTTTCCCAGCATCAGAGTCTTTTCCAGTGAGTTGGTTCCTCGCACCAGGTGGCCAAAGTATTGGAATTTCAGCTTCAGGATGAGTCCTTCCAATGAATATTCAGGACTGATTTCCTTTAGGATGGACTGGTTGGATCTCCCTGCAGTCCAAGGGAATCTGAAGAGTCTTCTCCAACACCACAGTTCAAAAGCATCAGTTCTTCGGCATTGAGCTTTCTTTATAGTCCAAATCTCACATCCATACATAACTACTGGGAAAACCATAGCTTTGATTAGACAGACCTTTGTTGGCCAAGTAATGTCTCTGCTTTTTAATATGCTGTCTAGTTTGGTCATAGTTTTTCTTCCAAGGGTCAAGCGTCTTTTAATTTCATGGCTGCAATTACAATCTGCAGTGATTTTGAAGCCCCCCAAAATAAAATCTGTCACTGTTTCCACTATTTCCCCATCTATTTGCCATGAAGTGATGGGACTGGATGCCATGATCTTAGTTTTCTGATTGTTGAGTTTTTAACCAACTTTTATACCCTCCGCTTTGACTTTCATCAAGAGGCTCTTCATTTCTTCTTCGCTTTCTGCCATAAGGGTGATGTCATCTGCGTATCTGAGGTTATTGGTATTTCTCCCAGTAATCTTGATTCCAGCTTGTGCTTCATTCAGCCCAATATTTCTCATGATGCACTCAGCATATAAGTTAAATAAGCAGGGTGACAATATACAGCCTTGACATACTCCTTTTCCTATTTGGAACCAGTCTGTTGTTCCATGTCTAGTTCTAACTGCTGCTTCTTGACCTGCATAAAAGATTTCTCAGGAGGCAGGTCAGGTGTCTGGTATTCCCATTTCTTTAAGAATTTTCCATAGTTTGTTGTGATCCACACAGTCAAAGTCGTAGTCAATAAAGCAGAAATAGATGTTTTTCTGGAACTCTCTTGCTTTTTCGATGATCCAGCAGATGTTGGCAACTTGATCTCTGGTTCCTATGCCTTTTCTAAATCCAGCTTGAACATTTGGAAGTTCACAGTTCATGTACTGTTGAAACCTGGCTTGGAGAATTTTGAGCATTACTTTACTAGTGTGTGAGATGAGTGCAATTGTGTGGTAGCTTGAGCATTCTTTGGCATTTCCTTTCTTTGTGATTGGAATATAACCTGACCTTTTCCAGTCCTGTGGCCACTACTGAGTTTTCCAAACTTGCTGACATATTGAGTGCAGCACTTTCACAGCATCATCTTTTAGGATTTGAAATAGCTCAACTGGAATTCCATCACCTCCACTAGCTTT
Organism: Cervus elaphus; assembly: GCF_910594005.1. Taxonomy (NCBI): domain Eukaryota; kingdom Metazoa; phylum Chordata; class Mammalia; order Artiodactyla; family Cervidae; genus Cervus; species Cervus elaphus. The sequence continues at coordinate 50,316,727 of NC_057822.1, forward strand.
GTTCGTAGTGATGCTGTTTTATTGCTTGACTTTTCATGAGTCAGACCTCTAAAAAAAAAAATATTGAGTAGAATGAGATAAAAATAGAGTTGAGAGTTATATTTACATAGTCACATATTTAGATATGATCAGATATTTTATATTTATATCAAACTATTGTAGGTGATCAGATATTTAAATAATTGAAGACATTCATTCATTACATTGAATTATTTTTTTAATTACCTATTCTGGTAATAAAGCTGATTCTACAATATGTAATCTCATGTTCATGTAGCTGATTGTAGGCTTGCTCCAAATAATTGTCATCCAGTTTGATACCTGTTGGCATGAGGAGAGCACACGATGTTATATGGACATACCCAAGCTCACTGCCATGTGGAACAAGCATCTGGAAATCTGACTAAAAGGCTCACTTTCACTTTGGATGTTTTGATGGTATGTAGACATTTCTACTTTCAGTATATTCATCACAGCTGCGCCTTCTTTCCTGTAATCTCTAGACAATTCTCAAAAGTATGTTGAATTTTCTGTAATGTTAATGATAGTCTTTCTTGCTTATTCAGCATTATATTATAATGTTTTTATAAAAGATTATATTCAAGTGGAGAGCTCTAATGAGGCTCACTAACATCAATTGGAAGATTCATATAAAGTTGGAAGGAAAAGAATTAAGTTGATTTCTTGCTAATATGAAGTCACAATCTGACAGGTTCAGTAAGAACTGAGACCCTTTCAAGAGAGTGCCAAGTTTCTAAGCAGTTTGAGTAAACAGGAATTTCAGGCATGCTAATTTGGAATTGAAATATAGTGCTTTTTGGCTGTGTCTGCCTGTATAATTCAATATCTTCTAATTTGTGTTTAAGAAGAATGTTATTGTAGTTATTGCAATAATTTTTCTTTAAAATTCCTATGCTTATTGTAATTTTAGAGGCATTTTATAACAACCATCAGAGATTGGAAAATGATGAGTGATAAAATTACATAGTAAGACATAACATATTCTGAGAATTTACCCTGTGCTAAGTACTACTTTAGGTGCTCTGGATCACTAACTTAGTGAATTCTCATGACAGGACTGAAATAAGGAAATGTAGATCATATCCCCATTTACAGACAAGGGAACTGAGACACAGAGTGATTAGTATTCTTTTCAATGTCACAGAGCTAACAAATGGCTGAGCTAAATTAAGGAGGTCTTGCTTCAGAGTATACACGTTCTAAATACATTGCCTCTAATTTGCCTCATAAGAGTATTTCCATTTTCTTAGTCTATTATTTGTGGTTACAATATTCTTATTTTTGTTAAATTTGACATTCGTGCGTGTGTGCTAAATTGCTTCAGTCATGTCTGACACTTGTGACATTACAGACTATAGTCCACCAGGCTCCTCTGGCCATGGAGTTCTCCAGGCAAGAAACCTGGAGTGGGTTGCCATGCCCTAAAACATTGCAAAGTTGATACCAGCATCAATAAATAGAGAAACAAAATTCAATCAACCTGTGGATAAAAGTAGTAATATGGAAATAGAGAAATAGGGATATCTAAATTTAGTCTGCCAAATACTTTTACAGTATACTATTTTCCCTTATCTTTATAGATTTTTAAAAATTTTAATAAAGGATTTGGTTTTGAAGGCATTAATCATGGTAAACAGTACACTGCTTCTCTAAGCTATTGTGGTGGCCATGTGCAAAAAACTCTTTCACAATTTAGAATTCTCTCTACTCTGATGTATGCATCTCTGTATTGATAGGAATCTGTTTGTAAACAAATTATTATAATTCAGTTAATTATGATTATTAAATTGAACTTAAGACTTTTTACAGAATTTCTTATTTTCTCATTTCTCAAGAAAGAAAGAAAGTGAAGTCACTCAGTTGTGTCCGACTCTTTGCAACCCCATGGACTGTAGCCTACCAGGGTCCTCTGTTCACGGGATTTTCCAGGCAAGAATACTGGAGTGGGTTGCCGTTTCCTTCTTCAGGGCATCTTCCTGACCCAGGGATCAAACCCGGTCTCACACACTGTGGGCAGATGCTTTACCATCTGAGCCATAGGGGAAGCCCATTTCTAAAGTTATTATCTATTATTATTCATATTTAAAATTGTGTCCTGTATTTCATATAGTTTACACATTAATCCTATTTTTTATTGTTCGTAATCTTCAATATGGCAGACTTTGGATAATATATCTTCCTTTTGCTAAATATGTCCAGACGACTTGAATGGTTCAAGTATAGCCCATTTTTTCATAACCAATTTCTAAGAATTGCCACAGTTTCATTTCTTAAATTGACCATTTGTGGTAAAGCACACCAATGAGTTAATAAATACTATTGCACTGAAACTAGACATTGTAAACCCATTGTTCATGTCTAATATGTCTCATTACTAATGACACAAATTGCTACACACAATGCTGAATATTGCTAGACCTTCCCTGTGTAATTAAGACACTTAAATTTCTGGGATTTGTCAGCTAAGAGCAGGGCTATCTTTGATACTCAATGAAGCTGTTATGTAAAAATTTCATCTCCTGATTTTGGTCTATAAAATGAAATTTTAAATAGACTTTGTCTCAAGCACAGTATGAGAAGTCGATAAAAATAAAATATTGGGAACAAGATATGAGGAAAGAAATTCCTAGTACTTTTAGATTCAGTTATATGAAAATGTACATTTAACTTTTTCCCTATGTTTTGAGCCTGACAGCACCCCATTTAATCATTCTTGCTAGTGAATGTATATTTTAGTCCCTATTCCAAATACCTATGTGCTTGTTACTATAAGCAGGTAAAATTAAGTCAAACCTTCAGCTCTGTTCACTTTTGTTAGGCTGTCTTCTTTTGCACTGAATCATGTTCAGTCCACAGAAGAGTCTAAAAATACAAGGAAAAATCACTTCACATGGCTTTCCCATGTGTCTACATTCCTCTTCTTAATAATTGAAAATAATTTTAGTTTTTTTTATTCTTTCTTCATAGAAAAAATCCTCTCTATGTATAATAAATATATGTCTTACATAAAATTATGTTTTATGTATTTCTATCTAAATTATGCTGTATATAAGTATGCTTTATTACCTCCTCTGTGTCTAGCTCCTATCTCTTTATGGATGAGGTCAGTAGTGCCAGCAATACTCAAGGTATCCAAACTAGCAGAAACATATTATCTTCTCTAAACCTAAAATTTTAGTCCTTACTCTTCTATTTTTATATTTTGTAAATGTTTCAGTATGACTGAAAGTGAAAGTGAAAGCGAAAGCCGTTCAGTCGTGCCTGACTCTTTGCGACCCCATGGACTATACAGTCCATGGAATTCTCTAGGCTGGAGTGGGTAGCCTTTCCCTTCTCCAGGGGATCTTTCCAACTCAGGGATACAAACTCAGGTTTCCCACATTGCAGGCAGATTCTTTACCAGCTGAGCCATAAGGGAAGCCCAAGAATACTGGAGTGGGTAGTCTATCCCTTCTCCAGTGGATCTTCCCCACCCAGTAACCAAACCAGGGTGCGTTGCAGGTGGATTCTTTACCAACTGAGCTATCAGGGAAGCCGCTTGGTATGACTATAACTTTATAATTGTAAATACTTCATAGGTACTATCACTGAAGGACACAGATAAAATAATGAAACAATACTAATTGTTTCACAAACTGTTGTAAAACATTAGTTTTGCAAACTGATCACAAAACTGATGTAAATCCAATGTTATTGCTGTTTATGATTTCAGTTCGATATGAAATATTCAGTGTCTGAAAAAAAGTGTGGTAAAAAATATGCCTAAGGCTTTTACTAGCCATTTAGTAGAGAAAAAGGAATGAAAAATAAGCAGAAAAAAGAGAAGTAAAAGTAAAAGAGGGAAGAAGAACAAAGTGGTATATGGTAAGAATGAGAATGGGCCATCAATTTCATTAATTATTGATTACAAGGCCCTTACGACAATGTCTGATATTTACTAGAATTGAGATGTCATACTATCTTATTGGTCTTTACTTCTTTGTTAGTTAGTAAGTGTTCCATGAGTTATGTTTTCATCTGGACTGAAAGGAGTGGAAATTATTTATACATTCTTCCTTTTGAAATATTGCAAAATTGTTTATTAGATGGAAAATAATATTTTAAGAGATTAGTAATTAGTTCATTTAAAAAAATAGATTCCCTTTCTAGTCATTCTTACAGTCTTATTGTTTAAATTAGGTAGAATTTTCTTTGGTAAGTATAATTAATTAAGGTATTTGGGGAAGAGATTATGTATTTGTCATCTTAAAAGTTATGTCACTCATTTTATTCGAGGAAAAATTTCTCATACTGGGTTAATTCTGTGAAAACAGTATTATTGACTGTGTGCTAATGAAGATGGATAGAATCTCCAGTTTGGGCATACTGTATTTTTTAAAGAGATACTATTATTCCTCTATAGTGTGTTCCATATGTCAGACTGAACATGATTTTTACAAAATAATTGTGTGGGATAAAGAAATATAACAGGGGCTGGAGGTTAAGTAGCTGGTTAATGCCTTGGCAGATTTTCCTGATTGAGAAGTACAGTTTGATAGTTCCTCTTTTTTAAGAAAGGAACAAATTTATTTTTATGTTCGCTATACAACCCTACATGTCAATGTGGGAGAACCAAAATAAATTTACTATGTTAAATTGACCCATATTCTTAAAGGTGATCATCATGAGAGCTTTTCAACTCCACTAGGGGGCAATTTCATATTAGATATTTGCTATTTCTCACTCCTAGTAAAGAAACCTCTTAGATGTCAGCCTGGAATTATTGACAGACAAAATGAAGGTGAAGATTTTGAAGGTGTAAAATCTGATATCTGATATCAGTGTAAGCCTTAACTGTATTTCAGTACTAGGCAGGCTTTTAGAGCCAACGGGGATTGGAAAGCTAGCACTTTTAGAAATTTTCTAGGAGGAGACTGTTTTCTAGAAGGCAGGAAGGAGAAGATAATTTTGTCATGAAGAGAAGGGGACTTATTAAAGGCAAAGGCCTTCTGAGGGTGGTTGAGTTTATATTACCTTGAACCATGCTTTAATTTTAGAAGTCCATATTATGGAGTCAAAAAAAGCCTAAGGGTATTTTTATGGTAACATATTTTCTTATATAAGTGATGACACCAGTTCTACTTGTTTGATTCTAACATTTCTTTATGAAACAGTTTTTTGAACAATAACAATACCTCAACAGGCTCCATGCAATTTTTACAAAGGAAAAGAAAAGGAAGTTTAATGATTTTAGCACTGTTTTGTTATAAATCATGGTACTTAAAAAAAAATCCATGAAGTGTACTCAACCTGCATCTGTGTATGCCTGGCATTTAGTAACACCAGACCTTTGGAGTCTTTCTTATATAGAAATCCCAGCATCTCAAGACCGTTGTTTATTTTGGCTAAGCCTGAAGAAGCAAGTCCCTCTTTAAGATCATGGAATTTCACCACTATTATCAAAATTTTACCATGGTGACACATAATGATAGATAGAATGGTGAAATTTTGATAATCTCCTCTAGATTATATATGTACATAGAGTATGATTTTTAAACAGATATACTGTACATATAATTGCATTACATATCATCAAAAATCTTATAAACCAGCACTTTAAATTCACTGTAAGCTATAATTCAATAAACCATAATGTAATTATTAGTAAAAATTCAAAACAAATATTATGAAGACTAAATAAAAATAATTTATGTGAAAGAACTTTACAAACAAAGGTATTATTGTTAGGCTCCTTGAGGTTAAAGCAATGCCCGCTTCATCTGTCTATGCCTAGACCCCAAGGCAGGGGCTGGCATATACTGCACATTCATAAAGAATTTGCTGCTTTAACACACTGAGGATTTTAGTGGAGAGCTTATCAATTTGCTGAGATAATAAACAGTAATGTTTAAAAGCCCAGAATTTGGACTTTTCAACAAGGAATGCTTAGATTTGTGGATTGAATGCAGTATAAGATTGAATAGAAGCATTAAAAAAATGTGGCAAACATTATACATTTCCTCTGGCATGTCAGAATTCTAAATCTGATTTAAGACTTATGAAAGACATTTATACTGCTTGGATGTGGTTAGGAAATAGAGGGATAGAGGGCAATGCTAATGATTTTCTAAGGAAACAGACACACACTAAAGTCTGTCAAGGATCGATATGTTGTACAATATGTGTAAAGGACATAGCCAACTTTTGAAGAATTGGGCACTGAAAGCACTTGTCATTCTTATATTATTATCCAGGTATTTCCTGAAATTCAGTCAGGGCAAATATAGTAGGCATGCATCGCTTGAGTGATCACTAGTGCTCACAAGATTTTCAGTCGGTTCAGTTCAGTCGCTCACTTGTGTCCAACTCTTTGCAACCCAATGAACCACAGCACACCAGGTTTCCCTCTGCATCACCAACTCCTGGAGTTTGCTCAAAGTCATGCTCATCGAGTCAGTGATGTCATCCAACCATCTCGTCCTCTGTTGTCCCCTTCTTCTCCTGCCCTCAATCTTTACTAGCATCAGGGTCTTTTCCAATGAGTCAGTTCTTCCCATCAGATGGTCAAAATATAGAGCTTGAGCTTCAGCATCAGTCCTTCCAATGAATATTCAGGACTGATTTCCTTTAGGATGGACTGGTTGGATCTCCTTGCAGTCCAAGGGACTCTCAAGAGTCTTCTCCAACACCACAGTTCAAAAGTATCAATTCTTCAGCACTCAGCTCTCTTTATAGTCCAGATCTCGCATCCATACATGACTACTGGAAAAACCATAGCTTTTACTAGATAGACATTTGTTGGCAAAGTAATGTCTCTGCTTTTTAATATGCTGTCTAGGTTGGTCATAGCTTTTCTTCCAAAGAGCAAGCATCTTAATTTCTTGGCTGCAGTCACCATCTGCAGTAATTTGGAGCCCCCCCAAAATTAAATCTGTCACAGTTTCCATTGTTTCCCCATGTATTTGCCATGAAGTGATGGGATCAGATGCCATGATCTTAGTTTTCTGAATGTTGAGTTTTAAGCCAGCTTTTTTACTCTCCCCTTTCACTTTCATTGAGGTTCTTTATTTTCTCTTCATTTTCTGCCATAAGGATGGTGTCATCTGCATATCTGAGGTTATTGATATTTCTCCAGGCAATCTTGATTCCTTGTATCTCATCCAGCCCGGGCATTTCACATGATGCCCCAGATTTTGGTTGATGTGAAATCTTTTAATAGTTCTTAAACACATGGAGGTTAAACATATTAATGCAAAAAGCAAGAAAAGATTAGGTTAGACATTGGTTTCAGCTTAAAGAAATAGAAATGCTAATTACAATGAGATATCATATAAAGAAACAATACTACACATATTGAGGGATAATATCTGTTGTAAATAAATCACTTAGCTGCTCCATTGGTGCTCTATAGGGTATAATCACAATTTTACCATCCATGCTGATAATTAGAATTTGGTAGAGTGCTTTCTCATAGTTATTTGCATTTTCACTTAAGTTTAGCTGTTAGCCTTCTTGCCACCCCCATGAAAAAAATAACAATAATTTACATACTAGTTTGGGATCGATTTGGCCTCATGAATTTATCTGGGCCAGATGTATTGATTTAATTTGTTTCTTTAATAGGAGTTTTAGGTTCACAGCTAAATTGAGAGAAAGTTACAGATTTCCCTTATACTCCCTCCCCTTACACAATCATAGCTTGCCTCATTATCAACATCTACATCAGAGTAGTACATTTGTTACAATTAATGAATTTACACTGACACATCATTACCTCCTATAGTCCATAGTTTACATTAGGCTTCTCTCTTTCCCAGATGGTTTTTAATGAATCATTTAATGATAGTACCTGTATACAACACCTAATTTTTTAAGTTGTTAAGAATTCTGATGGTGAATAAGAGAAGGCAGAATGATGAGGAAACAAACAGGAGAAATGAAAGGCTAATAGGTAAACCAATTAAGGACAGCTACAATGGAAGCATGGCTCTAGGAGTGCCCCCAAATCAAAGTCTACATATCAAGAGAGGTCAAAAGGTATCTTTGGGGGAAAGCACCATAAGTTTGTGTATTATGAAAACTTTTATAGTTAACTGATGGAATTAAAACATAAAATATTTCTCATAGAGTCTGAGAGAAAGAAAACTAAACATTAGTGTATGTCATAGATACTTTTAGCTTTTAATGATAGTAATAGGTTTATTCAGTCTGGTTATTATCTCATGCATTCTAGGTGTTCATGGTGTATTTGATAGTCATCCTATTAATTTTACCCTAGCTGCAACACAAAATTTTAATTGGTTTTCATCTCTTAAAGACTTTCTCATTTTATCTTTTATTGATAGGTTGAGAAGTGGTTGCCTATGCCACCAAGTATAGTATCATACAGAGTAGTTTCACTGCCCTAAAAATCTTCTGCCCATTTATCCCATCTCTTCCTCCTTAGTCCTGTAAACTACTGATCTTTTTATTGTTTCCATAGTTTTAAGCCATGTAGTTGGAATCATATAGTATGGAGATTTCCACACTGGCTTCCTTCACTTACTAATATAAATTTGTTTCCTCCATAGTTTTTCATGGTTTGACAGCTTGTTTCTTGTTAGTGCAGAATAATATTCCATTATTTGAATATACCAGTTTATTCATATGTTCACCTATTGAAGGACATTTTGGTAGCTTCCAAGTTTTGGCAATTATGAAGAAAAGTGCTATGTGAAATTTTTTGTATGGATGTAAGTCTTTGTTTTCTTTGGGTAAATGTCAAGGAGAGGGATTGCAGGATGGTATGGTAAGAGTATGTTTAGTTTTGCAGGAAGCCACCAAATTCTTTTAAGGTAGTTGTACGATTTTGTATTCCCACTAGGAGTGAATGAGAGTGCCTACTGCTCCACATCATTACCTATATTTGGCATCATCATTGTTCCAGATTTTGGCCATTCTCACAGATGTGTAGTGGTATCTCATTGTTTTAATTTGATGGCATATGATGTTGAGCAGCTTTTCATTTTCTTATCTGTCATTTGTATATCTTATTTGATGACAGTTCCATGAAGATCTTTGGCCCATTTTTCAGTTGGGTTGTTTGCTTTCTTATTGTTGAGTTTAAAAATCCTTTGTGTATTTAGATAACAGTCCTTTATCAGATGTGTTTTTGCAAATATTTTCTCTCAGTCTATGCCTTTTCCTCTGTTTATTTTTTTTTCCTTGACAATGTATTTTGTAAAGCAGAAGTTCTTAATTTTAAATGAATTCCAGGTTATCCATTATTTCTTTCTTGGATTGTGTCTTGGTGTTATATCTAAAAAAAGTCATCACCATGTCCAAGTTCATCTAGGTTTTCTACTACATTATCTTCTAGGAGTCTTATAATTTTGCATTTAAGCCTATGACACATTTTGAGTTAATTTTTGTGAATGATGTAACATGTGCACCTAAATTTATTTTTTTCAGTGTGGATATCCAGTTCTAGCACCATTTGTCGAAAAGACCTTCTTTACTCCATTGTTTTGCATTTGCTCCTTTGTCAAAGATCAGGTGACTCTGTTTATGTGGATCTATTTCTGCACTCTTCCATTGATCTATTGATCTATTTATCAATATCACACTTTACCAGTATCACACTTTCTTGATTACTGTTTAAGGATAACTTCAAGCCCTTTCCTGAAGTACTATCCATGATTATTTCATAAATGACAGATTGACTTTTGGGACCATGCTTTCAGAAGTGATTGATATGATCAGAACTGTGACTTTCATGAATCTTTTTTGGCATAAATCCTTTACTACCAGAAGAATTAGAATATTGGAGTTATGCTCTTTACTATTACATAGCATCTACTGAAAGTCTGCTCAGTCATGTTTGACTCTTTGCAACCCCATTGACTGTAACCTGCCAGTAGGCTTCTCTATCCATGGAATTTTCCAGGTGAAGATACTGGAATGAGTAGCCATTCCCTTCTCCAGGGGATCTTCGGAGCCAGGAGATCGAACCCAGGTCTCCCTCATTGCAGGCAGATTCTTTACTGTCTGCGCCACCAGGGAAGCCCAAGAATACTGGAGTGGGTAGCCTAGCCCTTCTCCAGGGGATCTTCCCAACCCAGGAATTGAATTGCGGTCTCCTGCATTGCAGGCGGATTTTTTACCTGCTGAGCATAGTGTCTAAAGAAATAAAGTAATTGTAAACATGAGAAACTGTTGAACATATACATATATATCTTCTCTGCCTTTTAGCTAAAGTCAAATGTTGTGAAGACAAGTATATCCTCATTAACAGTTACAAATGAACACATAAAAGCACTTTGTATTGTGCTAGAAATATTCAGATAAAAGACACACCTACATGGTTCCAGCTATTCAATAAGAATATGTGTTTCAAACTAGGATGAAATGCTAAGTCACGTTAATACATTATTAACCAGAGACATATTAATACATCTTTTGTTATCTGAATATTATTGAACAGAGACATATCAACATGTTTTTAGAGAGTGATGTAATTAACATCACTGTGCAAATTTGTTAGAGCTTAAAATTGATCAAGGGTTCATTATACAACTTATGCTTGTTGTTATTATTCACATTCACATTGCTCTATTAGGTTTTTGTTCCAACCTTGTATATATTTTAAATGTAAAATTTAAAAAATGATACATTGGAACATTTTGAGTGAAGAATTTTTTGGTGATTTTTATGTAGATATTTTCTATGATTGTCCAAGCAACATACTGACTAGTGTCTCAAAAATATAGGGCTTCCCTGGTGGCTCAAATGTTAAAGAATTGGCTTGCAATATGGGAGATTCAGGTTCAATCTCTGGGTTGGGAAGATCCCCTGGAGAAGAGAACGGGAACTCACTCCAGTATTCTTGCCTGGAGAATTTCATGGACCTGGAGAATTTCATGGAACCTGGCAGGCTACAGTCCATGGGTCATAAAGAGTCCATGGGTCAGACATGACTGAGCAATTAATTAACATTCACAGAAGATATAGTTCTTCAAAATATAGTTCTGATTCAGACGATGTGAATATTAGACCAACAAAAAGACAAAAACACCTTAGTGATTGATTTTATATAGAGAGTGAAAATGAAACAATGCTGGAGAAAGCTTGTTTCCTTCTACAGAAGAAAGGATTGAAGACAACATTCACAAAAATTAGAAGACTTTACAGGTGTGTCAGGTGTAACTACTGAATGTAATAACCCACCAAGTCTTAGTGAAATAACAGTTAATTTTTGGCTAGGCAAAATAAAAATCGCTGACCACACACATTAGTTTCTCCAAAACCCTCCAGGCAATAGTGACTTAAAAGAGTGAGATAATGTCAATGAAAGTTTAGATGGCCCAGGTAAGCACTGAAGGAGGAATTTCACTCAGACTTTGGGGATCTTTAAGTAAGTGGTGACACATTAGTCTTTGAAATTGAAACTTTGAGGAAGAGGTAGAAAGCATATTCAGACAAATATAAATGTAACAATTTACATAACAATGGGCAAAACATCAATAGTCTTCTTCAAGAAAGACTTGTGAACTTCCTTTCTCTTTGGTGACATTAAGAGAGCTTACATGTGATCAGGCCTGTCATGACATTCACTATATACCCTAGATTTTATGTGTTCTTTGCTAGACTGTTTTTCCTGTGAGCAAAGAAAACAAGGTCTAATTCATCAATATTCCCAACATTTATGTTTCCTTGCATATAATTGATCATAGTTGAAAAATGTGCACTTAAAGACATCATTTAACTATTCATAATATCTGTAATTAGAATGACCACATGCCTTATTTTCTGGACTTCCCTGGTGGCTCAGATGGTAAAGCGTCTGTCTACAATGTGGGAGACCTGGGTTTGACCCCTGGGTCAGGAAGATCCCCTGGAGAAGGAAATGGCAACCCACTCCAGTACTCTTGCCTGGAAAATCCCATGGACAGAGATGCCCAGTAGGTTGCAGTCCATGGGGTCGCTGTGAGTCGGACAGGACTGAGCGACTTCACTTTACTTCTTCATGCCTTATTTTGATAGGAAAGTTCAAGTTATGCCTGTTTTTTTGTTTTTTTTTTTTGTTTAATTCTTAACTGTGTTCCTTTTCACTTTCCAAACTGTTTTGGTTTACATGATAAGTTATATTGTCCACCATATTTATGACAAAAAATAGATTACAATTCATAGAAATAGATTTGATACAGCAGTGAGTTTGACTGATGGGCACCAGGTGAAATACCCAGGCAAACTAAAAAAGAAAAAGAATGCTTAAAAAAGTGACCCAAGGTCTGCTTCTTTCAAAATTTTAACAATTAAAAATACATAGTAAATATATTTTGCAAGAGTAAGAAATATCCACACATGGTTCCATACACTGGACTTGAATCTAATTTTATTGAGTGTTCAGAATTAAATGAGAAGCAAAAGTAAGTTGTTGATTATGAGACTAAAGAGACAGTGATGAAAAATGGACTTAAAGTTAGAAGGTTTAAATTGGACTTCTGAGTCATCACTTAATAGCCAAAGAAGCCATAAGTACTTTAAATCTCATATTTTTCAACTGGAAAATTAGGAACCAAGACTTGGCCTAAATAATTTATATAGATAGATTTATTCTATTTTATATATTTGATTCTAAATGAAATGATTTGACTTATTAAATAACAAATACTCCATCATTAGACCTGGTCAACAGTATGTATATTTAATTTAGGAGTATTTAGAGGAGACTTATATGTAAGATTTTTTACTTAGATTAAATTATTTTTATGGCTTTGTATCCACTAAGTTCTACAAGACTTTGAAGTGTAAACCATGTATTATACAGTTCTGTTATAAATAACTTTTAAGTTTACAACTGCATTCTTTATAATATTTGCAATTGTTTTTTATTTTTACTAATACTTATGTAGTATCAGTTTTGAGTTAAATTACATTGTAGAAAGTAGATTATTAAATTAATATGCTTGAATTTCTTTTAGGTGTTATGTATACATATATAATATATATGTATGTATTCTATTGTGACACTTTTTGAAATATTCTAAGCACATTACAGGGATTAGAAGGCATTTTGAGGACAGAGCAGACTAAAGTGTTTCAGAAACAGCATATGTCATATTAAGTCTAATATGATGACAGCATATATGCTTTATTAATATACTACAATGTTTTTAACCTGTATAATCCAATAGAACTAATATAATGCTTCTATTAATGGCATAATTTTCTCTTAGAAAATATTGAACTTAAATCCCATATTATAAGGAAATACTACAACTTTGGGAGAAATAGGTAATATAAGAGACCTGCATCTTAAAACACTATAATTTGCAACCAATTTAGGAAGTGTCAAGGGTCATATGCTTCTCTGAAACTATTCTGTCATGTAGTATTGTTGTTTTTTTAATAATCACTCAATGTGTGATTTCTTCATTCTAATCATACATGCACATTGTGAGTAGTCTTGGAAGAGGCCAATTTTTGCAATATTATTAGATGAAATAGTGTAGAAAATAATTCATAATTTAGAAATAACTGAAATTCAAGAAGTTAATTTTCTGTTTATGTTCAAAGTTTGCATGCTAAATTTAGAGTATGTGTTTGGATATATATTAAATAATAAAAATTTAGTTAAAAATAATAAGTATAATGCACTCATCTTTTAATAAATGCTTTAAAATTTAACTTTGCAGATTATTTATAACAAAGAAAATTAAACATCTGGTTTACGTCAATACTTTGCAATTTTTATTGATATATTTTTTTATAATTCTAAATTAGAGTCTCATTTTGGAATGTAAAATTTTGAAGAGAATCTGTTTCATTACATTTCTGCTGTTGAAGTCACCAGCCATGACTTACCGTGATGAGGGAAACTTGTTTAGTGAGCAATGAGTATTTGAATAAAAAGCTTCTTTGGTTCTATGAAATCTTTTTCAGGCAGTTGACAGAATTAGCCTGTGATATCTCATTATGTTCGTGATTTGCATTTTCCTGACGATTAGTGATGCTGAACATCTTTCTGTGTGTCTATTGGCCATCTGGCCATTATTTGGAAAAATGTCTATTCAGGTACTCTGCCCATTTTTAAACTGGACTACTTGTGTTTTGATATTGAGTTGTATGAGTTCTTTATGTATCTTGTATATTAAACTTTTATTGGACATCTCATTTGCAAATATCATCTCCCATTTAGTAGGTTGTTTTTTCATTTTGTTGATGGTTTTCTTCACTTTTTAGTTTGATGTAGTTCTGTTTCTTTATTTTTGCTCTTATTTCCCCTGCTTGAAGAGACAGATCCAAAAACATATTGCTAAGACCAATGTCAAACATTATAGTTTTAGGTCTTACATCTAAGTCTTTAATCTATTTGAGATTTTTGTTTACAATGTAAGAAAGTGGCTTTGTTTCATTCTTTTGCACAAATATGTACAGTTTTGCCAATACCATTTATCAAAGGGCCTTTTTCCATTGTATATTTTTGCTTCCTTTGCAGTAGATAATATGCACCCTTATGTTCACTGAAGCATTATTTACAATAGCCAACATATAGAGCAATATGTGTTCTTTGATAGATGAATGGATAAAGAAGTTTTATATCAGTGTATATGCAATGGAATATTACTCACTCATAAACAACAATGTAATCTTGCCATTTGTAACAACATGAATGAACCTAGAGATTATTATGCTAAGTGAAACAAAATAGAAAGAGAAAGACAAATACTGTCTGATTTCATTTGTATGTGGAATCTAAAAAATAAAAAAAATGTATTAATAATAAAACAGAAAGAAACCCACAGATAGAGAAAATATACCAGCGGTTGCTAGAAGGGAAAGGGGTGGGAGTTGGGCAAGATAGAGGAAGAAGATTAAGAAGTAAAAATGTCCAGCTATAAAATAAATTGCAAGGATGTGGGCTCCAAAATCACTGCAGATGGTGATTGCAGCCATGAAATTAAAAGATGCTTACTCCTTGGAAGGAAAGTTATGACCAACCTAGATAGCATATTAAAAGGCAGAGACATTGCTTTGCCAACAAAGGTCCGTCTGGTCAAGGCTATGGTTTATCCAGTGGTCATGTATGGATGTGAGAGTTGGACTGTGAAGAAGGCTGAGCGCCAAAAAATTGATGCTTTTGAACTGTGGTGTTGGAGAAGACTCTTGAGAGTCCCTTGGACTGCAAGGAGATCCAACCAGTCCATCCTAGAGGAGATCAGTCCTGGGTGTTCATTGGAAGGACTGATGCTGAAGCTGAAACTTCAATACTTTGGCCACCTCATGTGAAGAGTTGAGTCATTGGAAAAGACCCTGATGCTGGGAGGGATTGGGGGCAGGAGGAGAAGGGGACGACAGAGGATGATGGTTGGATGGCATCACCAACTCTATGGACATGAGTTTGAGTAAACTCCGGGAGTTGGTGAGGGACAGGGAGGCCTGGCGTGCTGTGATTCATGGAGTAGCAAAGAGTCGGACACGACTGAGCGACTGAACTGAACTGAACTGAACTGAATATATAGCATAGGGGATATAATCAATAATATGGTAATAATGGTGACAAATAGTCACTAGATTTATTTCAGTGATCATTTGTTATGTAAAAAAATATCAAATCGCTTTACTGTACACTTGAAACTCATATAATATTGTAAGTCAAATGTACTTCAATTAAAAAACAAAAATGAAATTCATTTAAAAAGGAAAAATGAAATGGAATATGAGGGAAAAGAGATCTTTCTTAGTTATCTTAACTGGTCAACAGAAATATGAACATGCCATCCATCTCAATTGTATTACCTGTTATCAGTTCAGTTCAGTTCAGTCACTCAATGATGTCTGACTCTTTGCAACCCCGTCAGTCGCAGCATGCCAGGCCTCCCGGTCCATCACCAACCCCCAGAGTCCACCCAAACCCATGTCCATTGAGTTGGTGATGCCATACAACCATCTCATCCTCTGTCGTCCCCTTCTCCTGCTCTCAATCTTTCCCAGCATCAGGGTCTTTTCAAATGAGTCAACTCTTTGCATCAGGTAGCCAAAGTATTGAAGTTTCAGCTTCAACATCAGTCCTTACAATGAACACCCAGGACTGATCTCCTTTAGGATGGACTGGTTGGATCTCCATGCAGCCCAAGGGACTCTCAAGAGTCTTCTCAAAACTACAGTTCAAAAGCATCAATTCTTTGGTGGTCAGCTTTCTTCACAGTCCAACTCTCACACTCATACATGACCACGGGAAAAACCATAGCCTTGACTAGACTGACCTTTGTTGGCAAAGTAATATCTCTGCTTTTTAATATGCTGTCTAGGTTGGTCATAACTTTCCTTCCAAGGAATAAGTGTCTTTTAATTTCATGGCTGCAGTCACCATCTGCAGTGATTTTGGAGCCCAGAAAAATAAAGTTAGCCACTGTTTCCCCATCTGTTTGCCATGAGGTGATGGGACCAGATGCCATGATCTTAGTTTTCTGAATGTTGAGCTTTAAGCCAACTTTTTCACTCTCCTCTTTCACTTTCATCAGGAAGTTCTTTAGTTCTTCTTCACTTTCTGCCTAAGGGTGGTGTTATCTGCATATCTGAGGTTATTGATATTTCTCCCAACAATCTTGATTCCAGCTTGTGCTTCATCCAGCCCAGCGTTTCTCATGATGTACGCTGCATAGAAGTTAAATAAGCAGGGTGACAATATTCAGCCTTGACGTACTCCTTTTCCTATTTGGAACCAATCTGTTGTTCCATGTCCAGTTCTAACTGTTGCTTCCTGACCTGTATACAGGTTTCTCAAGAGGCAGGTCAGGTGGTCTGGTATGCCCATCTCTTTCAGAATTTTCCACACTTTACTGTGATCCACACAGTCAAAGGCTTTGGCATAGTCAATAAAGCAGAAATAGATGTTTTTCTGGAACTCTCTTGCTTTTTTGATGATCCAGCAGATGTTGGCAATTTGATCTTTGGTCCCTCTGCCTTTTCTAAAACCAGCTTGAACATCTGAAAGTTCTTGGTTCACATATTGCTGAAGCCTGGCTTGGAAAACAGTGGATATTAAAGAAATATTTGTGGAAACATATATGAATAAATTACTGAATGGATATATAAATAAACATATCCTTAAGATGCTCATTGCCATTGTCATTATAACATTATTCTTTAAAAAAAACAGACTGGACATATAATATTTCTAATAAAATATCACTCATTTCTACACACTGATAGAGGAATTTTTCATAAAATCTGAATCTGCACTGCTAACTTCAAACCTCTGTTAAGTATTCTTCACATTTATTACCCTAGAACATCTCCTCTAACCTTACCCTCTCTACTTTCTTCCCCACCAGGCATCCCTTTAAGGATATGATCTTAAATTTTAGGAGTTAGGGGTTGTTGTAAATTTACTTCTCCCTGAAATACAGGAATCTCTATTTTTAAATGTACTTAGCCCATGACTACATTCTCAAAACACAGATAGTGCTTTTTAAATATTAAAATATATATATATATAAATATAAATTACTTTAGACCTCTAAATGGGTAATAGCTTGCAGAAAGGAAAAAAATTAGATTACTGCAGTTATTAAAAAAAATTATGTTTCCCCTGATGTTTTTATTTTGGATGATAGCATAAATATATCTTAGATAAAATAAAGAGGGCAGTGGGAGAAGGGAGAGGGGAGGAGATCTTATTATTAAATAGAAGTAAGTGGTAACTATGGCTTCTCTGGTGGCTCAGTGGTAAAGAATCTGCCTACCAATGCAGGAGACGTGGGTTCAATTCCTGGATCAGGAAGATGCTCTGGAGAAAGAAATGGCAACTCACTCCTGTATTCTTACCTGGGAAATTCCATGGACAGAGGAGACTGGTGAGCTACTGTCCATCTGTTCCCAAAAAGTCAGATCCAAATTAGCGAGTGTGCACAGGCTTGTGGTAATTATAAATCTTATGAGGAAAAGAAAACCATTTCAAAGAACAAAATGAGAATTAAAATGGTTAAAATATCATATAGTGTTGTGAAGGAAGAATTTTTGAGATGATATATGAGCACGTACCTGAATGATGAGAAAACTCAAGGGAAGAGTTTTCCAGACAGAAGGACAGAGCATGATAATAACTCTCAAAATATAGGCAAGGTTGATATGTTTGAGCAACAGGAAGCAAGCAAGTAGGAGAATAGTTCTCTGTTCAAGGTCGGGAGTAGTAGACAAATGCCGATGGTTCTGTGCGTCAAAATAATGCCTTGCTCAAGAGACATGATCAAGAAGAATACTGACATTGGGTGGAAGGGAGAGGATTATAAGTGTAAACAATTAACGTTTATACTGTATGTTACATATTGATTCACTCAACTTCTTTACTACTTTTCTTGATTTTAGAAGGAGGAAAGCTAAAAATGTTTCCCAGAGTCCCTTGAAGATACAATTCTGGAAGTAATTTGGATTCCTTTGATTACATATACTTAATGTTAAGAAACTAAAAAGTGGAGACCATATTTCTTCTCCTCTTCTAGAACGCAAGGTCATAGACCCTGGGTGTTTGGAAACAGTTCCATTGGCCCTACTTACCATTCATAGATCCATTGTCTTTCTGAGGATAAGAGGCCCTTTTGAAGGGGGCGTGATGACTGTACCACCATCTTTCTGAAATCTGAGTGACAGCACAGCATTCATATCCTTGAGTTTAAAAGACCTGAATTCTTCTTGAAGCTCTCCAGTGATTTTAGAGCACTTAATTTCATATATTAAATTTTTTCTGTCCTAAATTTCCAAGTCATCACTCTTTTTTAAAAAAATATTTATTTTTAATTTTTAGTTACTTGGCTGCACCAGTCCTTATTTGTGACAGGTAAGATCTTTAATCTTTGTTGAGGCATGCGGGATCTTTAGTTAGAACCTGGGCCCCCTGCATTGGGAGCTCCAAATCTTAGCCACTGGACCACCAGGGAAGTTTTCAAGTCATCACACGTTTAATAGTCTTTGAACTAAAGCAGATCATTGTAACCTACTTCAGCTCAGGTAGTGAGCAGAATGAACTAAGGACTGACTCAGATATAATAACTCATAATGGAACACCCTTACAGATACTACAGAACATGACAACTTCTTACAGAAAACCATCTGTCATGACCTTACTGCTCATTCTCATCTTATAATAAAAGTCTTCTTTCATTAATTAACTTCACATTCAGATTTCCTTAGGGAAATCCATTGGATTATTTTGATTTTTAGTAAAGATAATTAAAAAATTTTAAATATAGGAAAACTGTTCTATTTTGGTCTGCTTAGTTTATCTGGTACTTCTAGGACTTCACTCATCTGTACTAGTGCTGCTTAAGGTGGAAAAAAGAGTTTTCCTAGGCTAGACTGCTCAGGTTCCCTGGGACAAAGAGACTGCCTAGTACAGGCTGCTTTTTATGGTATATCTTGCCTTTCCCTTGTTGTCCAGTCACTCTGGTATCTCTGGTTGGAGAAAGGGAGTCTTGGGGAACAAGGATACTCATCCTGGCCACTAATTGTGAGTTGGACTCCCAAATATGTCATTGCTGGTAATACTATGCTCATGTGGTACTTTCGAGAGAGTGTTTGTATGATGATTACTGACTTCTTATTATTTAGGAGTAGCCTGGTTTAATTAAACTCTACATAAAATAGTTATTTTGAATGTTTAACAGTATTCTAATTAGTATATATTTATAGGCAATACAAAGTAATTCTTATGTATTGAAAATTTCATCAAGATTCTATTTTCAAATAGTAGCCATGCATTTGAATATGAACAAATTCTATTTATGCATTTTGCTGGAGCATTATTATTTTGCATAGTTTTATATGTCTATACCACAGATATATCAATACAATCTTTGTATAAATATGTAAAGCACATTATATTTTAGTATGAAGAAATTATTATTCTATGAAAAAATTTTAAACATATTTCTATGGTGAAGATATTATTCTTGGGAAGACAAGTGATTTTTCCAAATGCTTTCATGTCCATCTGTGGAGCTACTAAGCCTTCTAAAATTATTTCACTCAATCTTTAATGTAAGCATTCAATATTTAACTTAAAATTTTCATTTTTTAAAATTTTGCTCAGCAATACTAAGATATAAATATTTGAGAAACAGAATGACACCGAGCTCATTAAATATTATGTGCTAGGACATATTTTCAGTATTTTGACCTTTGGATTAACAGTATAATAGTGTTCATCATTTTTTTTAACTTCAGAAATTCTAAACACTTCATTTGTAAGTCAGAAATTTTCAGTTTCATCTTAAAGCCATAGATAAATAAAGAGAAAAACCAGTGAGTACTTGACAACCTATCATATGTAAAGTATTTTTGGTAGGTGTTAAGAGGGCTGCAAAAAGTGAGAACACTACTTATAGGAAATTATAATTAAATTGGAATAATGAAACACTAACATTATAGAGAATATGAATCATAAATTCAATTATGCAGAACTGATGTATATCTTTATGTTTTATATCAACTACTTCTAAATTCTGAGACCTGTCCACGCTGTTGGCTACAAGTCAACCTCAGTCATATGACTTGATCCCTTCTTACACTCCATCAATATTATACAGTTATTCCAGCATCTTACATTGAGAGATAGCCATTATCACTCAGCAGCCCTCAATGGCATCC
Organism: Cervus elaphus; assembly: GCF_910594005.1. Taxonomy (NCBI): domain Eukaryota; kingdom Metazoa; phylum Chordata; class Mammalia; order Artiodactyla; family Cervidae; genus Cervus; species Cervus elaphus. Next base: position 50,337,355 of record NC_057822.1, read on the forward strand.
ACTGACATACCCATTATCCCACTATTTAGGATCTCTTTAGGTTCAGAAGCTCTGCTATTTTTGCGTCATCTTTGAGGTACTTGCAAGAAACCTCAATATCTGATTCATTCGAGCATAATGTGGACATTCTTCTCTGAAGTTTTCCTGTTCTTCAGGCTGCTGCCAGCTACAGGACCAACAGCTTCTGTTAGAAGGATCTGGTCTCTTCCCTTTCCATGTGTGTTCTTAGTCGCTCCATCATGTCCAACTCTGTGCAACCCCATGAACTGTAGCCTGCCAGGCTCCTCTCTCCATGGAGATTCTCCAGGCAAGAATACTGGAGTGGGTTGCCATGCCCTCCTCCAGGGGACCTTCCCAACCCAGGGAAGGTCTCCCACACTGCAGGTGGATTCTTTACTGTCGGAGCAACCAGGGAATCCCTTCCCTTTCCATAGTCTCTCTTAATTCTTGTTCCTAAAAACCTCTTTCTTCTCTTCCCTCATTGGTGATGACCCTTCCAGAGACTGATATAAAAGATTGGAAAAACTGATGACTACAGCTGTTTTTACTCGCAGCTTGCTAGAGGCCCTCAGAAAAGGAAGTACATGCTCTTGTCTACCTTCATGGAAAGAAGCAAATGTATGATTCTTCAGATTATTATATTACTACACTGTTGTTCAACCACTCAGTCATGTCTGACTCTTTGAGACTCAATGGACTGCAGCATGCCTGGCTTCCCTATCCTTCACCACCTCCTGGAGCTTGCTCAAACTAACGTCCATTGAGTCAGTGATGCCATCCCACCATCTCGTCCTCTGTTGTACCCTTTTCCTCCCTCCTTCAATCTTTCCCAGCATCAGGGTCTTTTCTAATGATTCAGCTCTTTGCATTAGGTGGCCAAAGTATTGGAGTTTCAGCTTCAGCATCAGTCCTTCCAATGAATATTCAGGATTGATTTCCTTTAGGATTGACTGGTTGGATCTCCTTGCACACCAAGGGACTCACAAGACTCTTCTCCAACACCACAGTTCAGAATCATCAATTCTTTGGCGCTCAGCTTTCTTTATGGTCAAACTCTCATATCCATACAGACTACTGGAAAACCATAGCTTTGACTATATGGACCTTTGCTGGTAAAGTAATGTCTCTGCTTTAATATGCTATCTTGGTTTGTCATAACTTCTCTTCCAAGGAGCAAGTGTCTTTTAATTTCATGGTTGCAGTCACCATCTGCAATGATTTTGGAGCCCAAGAAAATCAAGTCTGTCACTGTTTCCATTGTTTCCCCATCTGTTTGCCATGCAGTGATAGGATCGAATGCCATGATCTTCATTTTTTGAATGTTGAGTTTTAAGTCAGCTATCCAATCACAATGACTGAACCATAAGATAAAATGAAATATTTGAATCAGATAATAAATATTACAGAAGGTTGGAATATGAGTGAGGAGTATGACTTGACATGGAGTTGGATCAGAGTAGGTACAACATTCCATGGGGTCTCAAAGAGTTGGATGTGACTTAGTGACTGAACAACAACAACAAAGGTACAACAGAGAGATATATTTTGAAAGTATGCATATAATATAATTCAAATGATAGGAAAGTAGCATGTCTATGATGTTTAAAATAAATGGTTTCACACAGCATTATATATAAAATGGATAACTAATAAGGACCTACTGTCAGCACAGGGAACTCTACTCAATATTCTGTAATGACCTATTTAGAATCTAAAAAATAGTAGATATTTGTATACGTGTAACTGATTCACCTTGCTGTACAGCAGAAAGTAGCTCAATGTTGCAAATCAACTATACCCAATAAAATGTTTAAAAATAAATAAAATAGTTTCATAGGAAGTAAATTGAAGTCCCTCAGTTATGTCTGGCTCTTTGCGACCCCATGGACTGTAGCTTACCAGGCTCCTCTGTCCTTTGGATTTTCCAGGCAAGGGTACTGGAGTGTGTTGCCATTTCCTTCTCCAGGGGATCTTTCTGACCCAGGGATCAAACCCAGGTCTCCCACATTGCAGGCAGATGCTTTACCATCTGAGCCACCAGGGAAGCCCTTCATAGGAAATAAGTAAAATGAATTAATAAAAAGTACAATTAATTTGTTGTTTTCTTGTTACAAACTAGATATATGTAACAGGTTGGAATTCATAGCTTGTGAAGAAGTGGTAATGAGAAAGGTTAAAGTTAGATAATGACAGAGTAGCTTTGACAATAACTGTGTTGATAAATATCAAAAGGAAATGGAATGAGCTGACCCTCACACTTCCTATATCAATCAATTTGCTACAGTTATGCTACATGATATTATAAACACCCAACTGAGTGCTTGATGACATGTTACATATGACATTAGTGATCTTTCTAAATAAGAATATTTGATAGCAAACAAGAAAAAAGATTTCAGATTAAAAAGATCATGTGGCTTTTGAGAAATATAAATGTTTACTCTTACAAATGCCATGGGTTTGGGCAATTTTAAGTCTTAGACATCAATTCAAAAATAAACAAGACTTATACTTTTATAAAGACCTGTGAAAGTTATATTAGCTAAGTGAGAAAGCATATTATTTTATTCACATTATTTCAATAAAATGTAGCTATTACATGCAAACTAAGGTAAGAGCCAGATCTACAAATTTACAATACATTGTGCAGTCTATGTATAAAAAGTAAGCTGTGAAGAATTTTCTGAGGGGGGAAGATAAAAAAACCAAAAAAACAAAAAAAACCAAAATACAACCTCACAAAAAATCTTTTTGTCATGCTAAATGCTTTCTTAAATGTGATGCTAATTTTTCCTTTCTATTTAATCATTTCCTAGTGATGATGTATATCATTATAAGCCAATCATAAGATATTTATCAACTATTTACTGTGTAATTATCACTGCATCACACATATTTTATCTACAACTCTTGCTCAGTATGGAATAATTTTAATTATGTATCTTGGAAAATTATAGTGAATTCTAGATGGTGTGTAGTAGACTGGTCTATTATAGTGGTTCTCAAATCAGCCTTTGGAGTCCAGTTACCCAGTCATTTCCTGCTATGAAATCTTGGATACTGGATTTCATCTCTTTGAGCATCTGTTTCTTCAGTTCTAAATGTTAATAATAATGATACATAACTTAGTCTGAGATACCACAAATATTACAATATGCATTATAAATATAGTGAAAGGTGACAGTTATATAATATGATAGAAAACTGTTTAAATGTCCTGATCCCTCAAGTATGTTCAACTGGGCTCACCCTGCTTCTTTAAATTTCACCCAGGGTGTAATTCTCTTGGATTGAAATTGTCTTTAGTAAAATATATTATCATGGGCAAACAATTAAGCTCTTATTAGTGTAAATTTGTCAGATCATTTCCAACTTGAAAGTTAGTTTAATCCAATCAATCTCATGTAACACTGATGTTAACACTAATATATCAAGCAAATAAACATATAGTGCAAAAATATTATTAGTATTATAAATGTATAAGTTTGATTCTGCATGGACATTGTTCCCAATGGTATGCCCTTGCTTAAATTGAGGCAGTGGTCTCAACTCAGTTAGCATACTTTAATAATCTATGCTTTCAAAAATTTACCAGGGCCTGATCCTCACCCTCAATAATTATAATTTAACTAGTCCTGGACTTCAGAATTATCTAAAATATTTTCAAGTGAATCTAATGAGTTGAAAGTTTTAGCAGAACTGAATTTTAAAAAGTGTTGAAAAGTAAATTATGTCACTAGATGCATTGTGCCTAACAAAAGTACAGTATACTTTTAATTATAATTTTCTAAAACAGTCAAGCTTGAAATATGATTAGTTTTATATATTTAAGGAAAATATACTAAAGGATTAAAAAATCATATAAATTTATTTTTTCTAATATTTTAAATCAATAATGCATGTATATATCATCAATAAAACATAATCATGATTTTTAAAGAAGAGTTTGCTTTTTATGTGTGAACTTGAGTCCATTTCTCAGTCACTTACTCAAAGGACCAAATCAATTTTACATCAAGGATTTTTGTAAAGTTCATACCAAAAATTTGCAATGAATTCCCTGACATGAATATTCATATTCTCTCTTCAAGATGTTGAGGATCTTAATTGCACTAGTTGAATTAGATAAGATTAAAGAAAGGTAGAAAATGGAAAAAAGTGGGGGAAAGAGTTCACACCAAGTCACAACTAGAAATTGAACAAACCAGTCACAAAACAAATAAAATTATTCATGAATATTCTAATGAAGGTGAAAGCGGAAGTCATGAGGGTAGTAAAAAGATGAAGTTGAAGGGGATTTAGAAAGATGACAATGACATATTCTACCTCCTGATCAGCATCTGCCTAAATCTGAAGTGGAAAGTAATCCCAAATCAGTAATCTGGGTCTAATGTAATAGTGAGGATATCATGACAAAGAAAAGAAAACTCAAGATAAATATAGCTCATAATTCTTTAAATTTCAGTGTTTTAACAACCTATATGATCTGCTCCTCAGTCTCACATATCATGTAATTTTCTTACATTTTTGAGATCCACTGTTTTCCTCACATGCTTTCTGTTTGGTCTGGGAATTAAACCACCTGTTTTATGTATAGGTCTTAGAACCTCAGGTACTCCTCCAAACTATACAATTTTCTTTATTTGAAGCACTGGGTGTTTGCTGGCTGTGAAAATAGGAAAGTTCTGAGTTGCTGATTTATTAATTATTGATGATGTGAACCTGAGCAGGTCAATTAAACTGTCTGAGCCTTGGCTATAAAGAAGCGGCATATTTCTGATACCTCACCAAAATGTAGAATCAGGGGAGGGGAGTTACTGAAGAGAAGGTGCTGATCCTTTTGTCAATACATCTGAAGGCAGTAGTAAGTTTAAAATAATTATAGACTTAACAAAGCTTAGAAACAAGACAACCATAAATTATATGACTAAGGCCTGACACTAGCAACCTGAGAGTAAAGTGAGTTTGCCTATTTGTGGAGATGAACATTATTTATTTTAGTCTCCAGTCCTCCATCCATGGAATTTTTCAGGCAAGAGTACTGGAGTGGGTTGCCCTTTCTCTAAGGGGTCTTCCCAACCTAGGGATCGAACCCTGGTCTCCTGCATTGCAGGCAGATGCTTTAACATCTAAGCCACCAGGGAAGCCCTTTTTCACAAAATTCCTGGCTTTCAATCAATGAGATTATGAGACACATTAAAAATCAAGAGTCTATATAGGCCATTGGCAAAGGAGAAAATAATATAATTAACCTCAGAGAAGGCTCAAAGTTGGAATTCTCAAACGAGGATTTTAAGACTTTAAATTAACTATAATGAATATAATAAAGCATCAAGGAGAAGTTTTATAAAAAATATTTAATTTCATAAGAGCCATGGATGCATTCCTAGGTGCTCAGTCATGTCCAACTCTTTGTGTCCCCATGGACTGTAGTCCACCAGGTTCTACTGTCCATGGAATTATCCAGGCAAGAATACTGGAACTGGTCTCCATTTCCTACTTCATGAGATCTTCCTGACTCAGGGATGGAAATCATGTCTCCTGTGTCTCCTACATTGTCAGGCTGACTCTATTACCACTGAGCCACTGGAGAAGCCCCTAGAATGATGGGAATTATGTAGTAAAATTCTAGAAATTTAAAATATAATTTCAGAAATGAAGGACTTATTTAAGTAGGTTAAAAACAAACTAGACACATCATAGGAAAGTATTATGATGTTGAATGCATGTAGAAAAAATTTCAAGCCAAAGTACAAAGAGAAAAAAGGGAAAAACTACAAGTAATAAAGACAAATATTGTATCCAAGATTTGTGAAATAATACCAAAATGTCTAAAAATGTAATTGGAGGCTCAAAAGAGAGAAATAAAACATATAATTTAAAGAAATAATGACTAAAATCTTTCCAAATTAAAGAGAGCAGCAAGCTATGGAATAAAGAACCTCAGCAAAATGAAAGCATGATAAATGACAAATCCTACAACTAAACCATGCCCAGGCAATTTGTAGTTAAACTACTAAAAGAGAAAAGATAAAGAGCAAATTATAAGAGCAGCCAGTGAAGATAAAACATTATAGAGAAGGAAATCATGTTAACTGATAACAGCTAACTTCTCACGAGAACAGTGGAAGGCAGTAAACAGTGGAATTGGCATTTTTAAAATGCTGAAGAGGGAGAGAGAATGTTCAACCTGGAAATCTATATTCAGCAAGATATCTTTCAAAAATAAAGATAACAAAGCTATTCTGAGACAAAATAAAGCTGACAATATATTTTCAGAATAGGATACTAAAATTAAGATAATTCATCCCTGGAACACCTGAACTTTAAGAAATGCTTTTAAAAAATGCTCTTAGAGTTGAATGGAGATCTCTAAGAGAAAATGGCAGAGAAATAGGACGGGGAGACCAATTTCTCCCCTACAAATTCATCGAAAGAATATTTGAACACTGAGCAAACTTCACAAAACTCTACTGACCGCTAGCAGAAGACATCAGGCACCCAGAAAAGCAGCCCATCGTCTTCGAATGGAGCACCCCTCCCTCCCCGAAGCATGACTGAACAAGCGAACCTGAACAAGAGACCACCTCCACCCGCCTGTGTCAGGGCGGAAATTAGACACTGAAGAGACCAGCAAACAGAAGCCAAATAAACAAAGGAAACCACTTCAGAAATGACCGCTGCAACAGATTAAAATCCCGGTAGTTAACACTGACTACACTGGAAGGGGCCTATAGATATCGAGAAGTGTAAGCTTTTTATTTTTACTCTTTTACTTTCTTTTAAAATTCCCTATTACTCCTCCATTACTCCTTAAATTTCATTTTCATATATTTTTACTATTTTTTTAATTAGAAAATTTTTTTATTTTTTTCTCTTATTTTCTTTGAAAGTCCTCTATTACTCCTCTACTACTGCTTACTTTTCATTTTCATTTCACTATAACCTTGCAAAAAAAAAAAGAGAAGAGGCCCTATTTTTAAACTGAACTTAATATATATTTCTAAATTTTTTTGTGTTTTTGTTTTTAATATTGTATTTTTAAGAGTCTAACCTCTACTCTAGATTTTTAATCTTTGTTTTTCAGTATTTGAGATCAATGTTGGACATTTAAGAATCCAATATTCAGTACCCATTTTTACTCAGGAATGTGTTGATTACTCTCTCCCACTTTTGACTCTCCATTTTTTCCCTCAGATCACCTCTATTTCCTCCCTTCCCCTTCTCTTCCCAAACCAATTCTGTGAATCTCTGTGGGTGTCTGGGCTACGGAGAACACTTTGGGAACAGAGAACTGCGTAGATCTGTCTCTCTCCTCTTGAGTCCCCCGTTTTCTCCTCCTGCTCATCTCTATCTCCTTCCTCCCTCTCCTCTTCTTCATGTAACTCTGTGAACCTCTCTGGGTGTCCCTCACGGTGGAGAATCTTTTCACCATTAACCGAGAAGTTTTATTATCAGTGCTGTATAGTTGGAGAAATCTTGAGACTACTGGAAGAATAAGACTGAAATCCAGAGGCGGGAGACTTAAGCCCAAAACCTGAGAACACCAGAAAACTCCTGACTACAGGGAACATTAAGTAATAAGAGACCATCCAAAAGCCTCCATGCCTACACTGAAATCAACCACCACCCAAGAGTCAATAAGTTCCAGAGCAAGACATACCATGCAAATTCCCCAGCAACACAGGAACATAGCCCTGAGTGTCAACATACAGGCTGCCCAAAGTCACACCTAACACATAGACCCATCTGAAAACTCACTACTGGACACTCCATTGCACTCCAGAGAGAAGAAATCCAGCTCCACCCACCAGAACACCGATGCAAGCTTCCCTAACCAGGAAACCTTGACAAGCCAATCGTCCAACCCCACCCACTGGGTGAAACCTCCACAATAAAAAGGAACCACAGACCACCAGAATACAGAAAGCTCACTCCAGACAGCAATCTGAACAAGATGAAAAGGCAAAGAAATACCCAACAGGTAAAGGAACATGAAAAATGCCCACCAAGTCAAACAAAAGAGGAGGAGATAGGGAATCAACCTGAAAAAGAATTTAGAATAATGATAATAAAAATGATCCAAAATCTTGAAAACAAAATGGAGTTACAGATAAAAGCCTGGAGACAGAGATTGAGAAGATGCAAGAAATGTTTAATAAGGACCTAGAAGAAATAAAAGAGAGTCAATTAAAAATGAATAATTCAATAAATGAGATCAAAAACACTCTGGAGGGAACCAACAGTAGAAAAACAGGGACAGAAGATAGGATAAGTGAGGTAGAAGATAAAATGGTGGAAATAAATGAGGCAGAGAGGAAAAAAGAAAAAAGAATCAAAAGAAATGAGGACAACCTCAGGAACCTCTGGGACAATGTGAAACGCCCCAACATTCGAATCATAGGAGTCCCAGAAGAAGAAGACAAAAAGAAAGGCCATGAGAAAATACTCGAGAAGATAATAGCTGAAAACTTCCCTAAAATGGGGAAGGAAATAGTCACATAGGTCCAAGAAACCCAGAGAGTCCCAAACAGGATAAACCCAAGGCAAAACACCCCACGACACATTAGTCAAGTTAACAAAGATCAAACACAAAGAAAAAATATTAAAAGCAGCAAAGGACAAACAACAAATAACACACAAAGGGATTCCCCTAAAGATAACAGCTGCTCTATCAATAGAAACCCTTCAGGCCAGAAGGGAATGGCAGGACATACTTAAAGTAATGAAAGAGAATAACCTACAACCTAGATTACTGTACCCAGCAAGGATCTCATCCAGATATGAAGGAGAATTCAAAAGCTTCACAGACAAGCAAAAGCTGAGAGAATTCAGCACCACCAAACCGGCTCTTCAACAAATGCTAAAGGATCTTCTCTAGACAGGAAACACAGAAGGTTGTATAAACATGAACCCAAAACAACAAACCAAATGGCAATGGGACCATTCTTATCAATAATTACCTTAAATGTAAATAGGTTGAAACCCTCAACCAAAAAACAAAGACTGGCTGAACGGATACAAAAACAAGACCCCTATATATGCTGTCTACAAGAGACCCACCTCAAAACAAGGAACACATACAGACTAAAAGTGAAGGGCTGGAAAAAAATATTTCACACAAATGGAGACCAAAAGAAAGCAGGAGTCGTAATACTCATATTAGATAATATAGACTTTCAAATAAAGGCTGTGAAAAGAGACAAAGAAGGACACTACATAATGATCAAAGGATCAATCCAAGAAGAAGATATAACAATTATAAATATATATGCACCCAACATAGGAGCACCGCAATATGTACGGCAAACACTAACGAGTATGAAAGAGGAAATTAATGGCAACACAATAATACTGGGAGACTTTAATACACCACTGACAACTATGGATAGATCAACTAAACAGAAAATTAACAAGGAAACACAAACTTTAATTGACACAATGGACCAGCTAGACCTAATTGATATCTATAGGACGTTTCACCCCCAAACAATCAACTTCACCTTTTTCTCAAGTGCACACGGAACCTTCTCCAGAATAGATCACACCCTGGGCCATAAATCTAGTCTTGGGAAATTCAAAAAAATTGAAATCATTCCAGTCATCTTTTCTGACCACAGTACAGTAAGACTAGATCTAAATTACAGGAAAAAAATTATTAAAAATTCCAACATTTGGAGGCTAAATAACACGCTTCTGAATAACCAACAAATCATAGAAGAAATAAAAAAGGAAATAAAAATGTGCATAGAAACAAATGACCATGAAAACACAACAACCCAAAACCCATGGGACACTGTAAAAGCAGTGCTAAGGGGAAGGTTCATAGCATTACAGGCTTACTTCAAGAAACAAGAAAAAGGTCAAATAAATAACCTGACTCTACACCTAAAGCAACTAGAGAAGGAAGAAATGAAGAACCCCAGGGTTAGTAGAAGGAAAGAAATCTTAAAAATTAGGGCAGAAATAAATGCAAAAGAAACTAAAGAGACCATACAAAAATCAATAAAGCTAAAAGCTGTTTTTTTTTTTTTTTAAATAAACAAAATTGACAAACCGTTAACAAGACTCATTAAGAAACAAAGGGAGAAGAACCAAATTAAAAAAATTGGAAATGAAAATGGAGAGATCACAACAGACAACACTGAAATACAAAGGATCATAAGAGACTACTACCAGCAGCTCTATGCCAATAAAATGGACAGCTTGGAAGAAATGGACAAATTCCTAGAAAATATAATTTTCCAAAACTGAACCAGAAAGAAATAGAAGATCTTAACAGAGCCATCACAAGCAAGGAAATCGAAACTGTAATCAGAAATCTTCCAGCAAACAAAAGCCCAGATCCAGATGGCTTCACAGCTAAATTTTACCAAAAATTTAGAGAACAGCTAACACCTATCTTACTCAAACTCTTCCAGAAAATTGCAGAAGGTAAACTTCCAAACTCATTCTATGAGGCCACCGTCACCCTAATTCCAAAACCAGACAAAGATACCACAAAAAAAAGAAAAGTACAGGCCAATATCACTGATGAACATAGATGCAAAAATGCTCACCAAAATTCTATCAAACAGAATCCCACAACGTATTAAAAAGATCATACATCATGACCAAGTGGGCTTTATCCCAGGAATGCAAGGATTCTTTAATATCTGCAAATCAATCAATGTAATACACCACATTAGCAAATTGAAAGATGAAAACCATATGATTATCTCAATAGATGCAGAAAAAGCCTTTGACAAAATTCAACATCCTTTTGTGATAAAAAAACTCTCCAGAAAGCAGGAATAGAAGGAAGATACCTCAACATAACAAAAGCTATATATGACAAACCCACAGCAAGTATCACCCTCAATGGTGAAAAATTGAAAGCATTTCCCCTAAAATCAGGAACAAGACAAGGGTGCCCACTCTCACCACTACTATTCAACATAGTTTTGGAAGTTCTGGCCACAGCAATCAGAGTAGAAAAAGAAGTAAAAGGAATCCAGATAGGAAAAGAAGAAGTGAAACTCACTCTGTTCACAGATGACATGATCCTCTACATAGAAAACCCTAAAGACTCTACCAGAAAATTAATAGAGCTAATCAATGAATATAGTAAAGTTGCAGGATATAAAATTAACACTCAGAAATCCCTTGCATTCCTATACACTAACAATGAGAAAACAGAAAGAAATTAAGGAAACAATACCATTCACCATTGCAACAAAAAGAATAAAATACTTAGGAGTATATCTACCTAAAGAAACAAAAGACCTATGCATAGAAAACTATAAAACACTGATGAAAGAAATCAAAGAGGACACAAACAGATGGAGAAATATACCACGTTCATGGATTGGAAGAGTCAATATTGTCAAACTGACTATACTACCCAAAGCAATCTATAGATTCAATGCAATCCCTATCAAGCTACCAACGGTATTTTTCAAAGAACTAGAACAAGTAATTTCACAATTTGTATGGAAATACAAAAAACCTCGAATAGCCAAAGTAATCTTGAGAAAGAAGAATGGAACTGGAGGAATCAACCTGCCTGACTTCAGGCTCTACTACAAAGCCACAGTCATCAAGACAGTATGGTACTGGCACAAAGACAGATGTATAGATTAACGGAACAGAATAGAAAGCCCAGAGATGAATCCAGGAACCTATGGACACCTTATCTTCAACAAAGGAGGCAAGAATATACAACGGAAAAAAGACAACCTCTTTAACAAGCGGTGCTGGAAAAACTGGTCAACCACTTGTAAAAGAATGAAACTAGAACACCTTCTAACACCATACACAAAAATCAACTCAAAATGGATTAAAGATCTAAATGTAAGACCAGAAACTATAAAACTCCTAGAGGAGAACATAGGCAAAACACTCTCCGACATAAATCACAGCAGGATCCTCTATGACCCACCTCCCAGAATATTGGAAACAAAAGCAAAAATAAACAAATGGGACCTAATGAAACTTAAAAGCTTTTGCACAACAAAGGAAACTATCAGCAAGGTGAAAAGACAGCCCTCAGATTGGGAGAAAATAATAGCAAATGAAGCAACAGACAAAGGATTAATCTCAAAAATATACAAGCAACTCCTGAAGCTCAATTCCAGAAAAATAAATGACCCAGTCAAAAAATGGGCCAAAGAACTAAACAGACATTTCTCCAAAGAAGACATACAGATGGCTAACAGACACATGAAAAGATGCTCAACATCACTCATTATCAGAAAAATGCAAATCAAAACCACAATGAGGTACCATTACACGCCAGTCAGGATGGCTGCTATCCAAAAGTCTACAAGCAATAAATGCCGGAGAGCGTGTGGAGAAAAGGGAATCTTCTTACACTGTTGGTGGGAATGTAAACTAGTAGAGCCGCTATGGAGAACAGTGTGGAGATTTCTTAA